>NW_003852544.1:707622-710909 GCF_000181295.1 Otolemur garnettii
GTACTGCTTCAATATACAATGTGAAATGTTTACATTGAACTAAGTAACACATCCATCTCAATTATACTCATTTCTTAATAGTTTTGAAATGAACCATTGCAACATGCTTTTTTTTTTTTTTTTTGAGATAGATTCTCACTTTATTGCCTTGGGTAGAGTGCCATGGCGTCACATCTCACAGCAGCCTCAAACTCTTGGGCTCAAACGAGTCTCTTGCCTCAGCCTCCCAAGTAGCTGGGACTACAGGCGTCTGGCGCAACACCCAGCTATTTTTAGAGATGTGATCTGGCTGGTCTCCAACTCCCAAGGTCGGGTAGATTCAACTGCCTCGGCCTCCCAGAGTGCTAGGACTACAGGCACTCTCACTGTTTTAAATTTAAATACTGTACCACAATTCCTGACCTTCGCGAATAGGCTAGCTTTTCTCAACTTTCCTGAGAACTTGAAAATTAGAACCTAAAGCTCGGACTGTAGTCTCGAGCTTTACATGGGTATGTGAATTTTAGCACTGAATTGTCACCTAGTAGCTCTTCTTTGCAATCTCATCCTACAGTTAAGGGCTTAATAGCGATTGCCCAGAAAATTTGTAACTTTTTCTTTTTAATCCAATAAGCATTTATTCTGCACCAGGCACTGTTGCAGGCCTTGGTGATATAAAGGAGACAAGTGCAGATGAGGTCCCTGACTTCTTGAAACTTACGTTCTTGTGGATTTATAGAATCTGAGGCAAAACCAGAATTTTTTTTCTTTTTTTGAAATTAAATAAGTAAAATGTGCTTATTGTTTTTTAAAAAAGAAAAGAGCAAAAGATAGCTGGGCATTGTGGCGGGCACCTGTAGTCCCAGGTACTCGGGAGGCTGAGGGAAGAAAATCGTTTGAGCCCAAGAGTAAGAGTTGGAGGTCGCTCTGAGCTCTGATGCTAAGGCACTCTACCTAGGACGACAGGTGAGACTCTGTTTAAAAAACAAACAAAAAAAGAAAATATAGTGTAAAATTTGAAATAATTCTTTCAAACTTTTTTCCATTTCATTTTCTTTCTTCCCCAGAAAGAGACCGGCGGCAGTTTGGAGGCATCTTTTCAGAATTTTAGGTTTTCTCATAATTGAAAAGTATGTTCTTCAGTAATCTGTGTTTTGTTATTTAGTATATCATACTCATGTTTTAGTATTAGCACGTATAGAACTACCCTATGCTTAACAAAAAAGAGATAAGGTCTTGTTATGTTGCCTGGATTGGATTTGTACTCCTGTGCACGAGTATCTTCTCCAGTGCACCCAGGAAGAGCCGCTACTCTATGCTTTTTTTTTCTTTTTTTTGAGAGACAGAGTCTTACTTTGTCACCTCTAGTAGAGTGTCATGGCATCACAGTTCACAGGAACCTCCAGCTCTTGGGCGTAGGTGATTCTCTTGCCTCAGCCTCCCAAGTAGCTCGGACTACAGCACCTGCCACAATGCCCGGCTATTTTTTTGTTGCAGTTTGGCCAGGACTGGGTTTGAACCCACTACCCTCCATATATGGGGCCAGCGCCATACTCACTGAGCCACAGGTGCCGCCCTACTCTATGCTTCTTAACTGCTGCATAATATTATATAGTATGATTTATCCTTTCTATTTTTTTTTAAAGCAAAGCCAAATAGCTTCAACATATCCTTTTTTTTTAAAGATGAGAGTCTAACTCTGTTGCCCAGGCTAGAGTGCCATGGTGTCAGCCTAGCTCACAGCAACCTCCAATTCCTGTGTTCAAGGGACCCTCCTGCCTCAGCCTCCCCAGTAGCTGGGATTACAGGCACTGGCCATGTTGCCCAGCTAGTTTTTTCTATTTCTAGTAAAGACAAGGTCTCACACTTGCTCAGGCTGGTCTTGAACTCCTAGGCTCAAAGGGATTCCTCCTACCTGAGCCTTCCAGAGTGGTAAGATTACAGACCTGAGCCACCTCACCCAGCCAGCATGACCTCATTTTTAAACCACTTCCAGGCTCAGCGCCTGCAGCTCAAGCAGCTAAAATGCCAGCCCTATACACCTGAGCTTGTGGGTTCAAATCCAGCCCAGCCTGCCAAACAATGATGGCTGCAACCAAAAAATAGCCAGGCGTTATGGCAGGCACCTGTAATTCCAGCTACTTGGGAGGCGGAGGCAGAGAATCGCTTTGAAATAGGACAGCAAACTCGAGAGAAGGATGGACCCCACTTCAGATGTAATTAATTAATAGAAATTTATTAGGAATATAATACACCTGCAGGTGCACCTACAGGGGGCTGTTGTGGTGGGCCAACAAGCAGCCTTGAATAGCGGGGGAGAAGCCTTTTTATACGATTATTCTGCATAATCATGCATGCTCAGCAAGCCAGTACAATACAGAAGCCAATCACAGCAGTTAGCACAATTTAATACAGCTCAGGGGTTACAAAGTAAGGGTATATCATATGGGCTTACCCAATTCAGGGTGGGGGTACATGTTCATAAATCACAAACTACATCACAAATACATTACTTCATTCTTATGATGAGGGTCACATAGTTCAGGGGTACAAACTAGTGTTGGGTAAATTTCCAAGAACAACTGGGGACCTTTTCACCCGGGGCTTTATTTGGAATCCACCCCTCCCTTTGCTCAACCCTTCCCTGCATACTTCCTTCATTTCAGGCTGCTTCTTTTCCCTTGAGGGGGCTGGGACTAGAAGGCTTAGGAGAGGTTTCCTTTTCAAGGGTAGGGGGCTTTGTTCCCCACTGGTCTTAGGGAGGGGGTCAAGGGCTGGGGGCTTGGTTATTACAGCTTGAGCCTAGTGCAGGAGCTGTGATGCCATGGCACTCTACCCAGGGGCAAGAGCTTGAGGCTCTGTCTCAAAAAAAAAAAAAAAAAAGGTGGCACCTGTGGCTTAAAAGGGTAGGGCCCCAGTCCCATATGCCGGAAGTGGTGGGTTCAAACCCAGCCCTGGCCAAAAACTGCAAAAAAAGCCACCTACAATTTAAATTTAGGTTGCTATTAAATCACTCTCCAACAGTGCTCTACCAATACATAGAGAGGTCTATATATGTGGCAAACCAGCCTGAGCCTGCTAAACAAAACAAAAAAAATAGCCAGGTGTTGTGGCAGGTGCCTGTAGTCCTACTAGGGAGGTTGAGGCAAGAGAATCACTTTAGCCTGAGTTTGAGGTTGCTGTGAGCTATGACGCCATAGCACTCTACCGAGAGTGACAAAGTGAGATTCTGTCTCAAAAAAAAAAAAAAAGGGCTCGGCACCTGTGGCTCAAGTAGCTAAGGCACCAGCCACATACACCTAAGGTGG
>NW_003852544.1:711105-724754 GCF_000181295.1 Otolemur garnettii
CTTGAGCCCAGGAGTTGGAGGTTGCTGTGAGCTGTGATGCCACAGCACTCTACCCAGAAGGACAGCTTGAGGCTCTGTCTCAAAAAAAAAAAAAAGAATTCCAGCTGCTACTGATACTGGTGCACACCATATTTTGAGAATCACTGTCCTAGATAATTCCATATTCTTCCTTTAATTACAAATGGAAGAGGAAATGCTGCTTCAAAAAAGAATGAGTACCAGGGAATTTCTCTCCCAGTGATGAAAACACTCAAATATCAGCAAAGAGGTCAGCCATCTCAGATTTCAGCTGTGTGGCCTCATCACCTGCCTAGCTGGACCACTTCACCTCTAAATGGACAGATAAGTAAGAAACAGTCTGTGAGCTCCTCCAGGGAGGGCCTCCACCCTGAGCCCCTTGCCTGCCTAGTATGTATGGTGCCAGTAGCTTAGCATACATTACACGCTCAAGAGATGCATGTGAAATGGATTCACACTGCACCTTAGAGCTCCCCTTTTAAATCTGCATGAGCGCTACTTAAATATAGCCACTTGAGCTTTTTGACTCATTCTAAAACTGTTTCTTAGTTCATCCCATATCTTAGCATTAGTTTTTCCCTATTTTCCAATATCAAGGGATTTTACTGTGAGGCTATGTTTAGCAGACAACCTGTTTCCTTCTGCTTAACATTTTTTTTTTTTTTTGAGACAGAGTTTCACTATGTTGCCCTGGGTAGAGTGCTGTGGCATCATAGCTCACAGCAACTTCAAACTCTTGGACTTAAGCGATTCTCTTGCTTTAGCTCCCAAGTAGCTGGGACTACAGGTGCCCACCACAACGCCCAGCTATATTTTGTTGTTGTTGCAGTTGTCATTGTTGTTTAGCTGGCCCGGGCCGGGTTTGAACCCTCCAGCCTTCATGTATGTGGCTGGCACTGTAACGACTATGCTATGGGCACCCAGCCCCTTCTGCTTAACATAATTAACATTTGAACCAGTAAACAGAAGTAAGAAAAATTAGAGTATAGACATTTCAAACATGTTAATATTGCTAAAGTGGGTGAAATGCAAATCTACTTAAAGATACTATAGATTAGATTAATTTTAGAAAGCAATAAACTTATCTCAGAGGAAACTATAGTTGAACAGGGATATGAACTTAGGCGGAGCAGGAACATTAGTCATTGAAGTTAACGTGAAGAATGGTAGTTAACTAAGCACTAAAAATGAGATCATGAAAGTGTGGATGCAAAAATAGGTAAAATTCAGTCTAGGAAAGAATCTGGGTAGGTCTTTGAGAAAAAGGCACTCAGGAATATATTTAGAAAGTGTAAGAAAAGGTTTCCTTAAAAGGAATAGAAAAGATTAAAATTCAGTTCTTTAAGTGGTAGGGGAGAGACTCATACCAGGTGACCCCAGCCAAGTTACAGTACCATTGTTTTATTGTTTCTGTAAAGTAGGGATGAAAATACTGACACAAAGGGTCATAGTCAAGATCAAATGAGATATCTGAGATGCAGTTTGTTGTTTTTTGCCTGAATCTAACCCAGGGCACGGCACAGAGCAGGTGTTCAATAAATATTATTGGATAATTAAGAAACATTGCAGGTGGGGCACAGTGGCTCATGTCTGTAATCTCAGTACTTTGGGAGGCTGGGGCAGAGGATGTCTTGAGGTCAGTAGTTCATACCAGCCTGGGCAACATAGTGAGACTCTGGCTTTATAAAAAAATTTTTTTAATTAGCTAGGCATGGTTCTGCCCACCTGTAATCTCAGCTATTTTGGAGACTGAGGTAGGAGGCTTGTGGTGAGCTATGATTGTGGGCCTGTACTCTATCCTGGGCAACAGAGTAAGATCTCATCTCAAAAAAAAAAAAAAAAAAAGCTCAGGAGATTGAGGCCAGTCCAAGGCCCCCCATCTCTACTAAAAATAGAAAAACTAGCCAGGTATGGGGGCAGGTTCCCATAGTCTCAGCTACTCAGGAGGCTAAGACAAGAGGATCGCTTGACCCCATGACTTTGAGGTTGCTGTAAGCTATGATGCCAAGGCACTCAACTCGAGGTGACTGAGTGAGACTCTGTCTCAAAAAAAAAAAAAAAAAAAAAAACCAAGCAAGGAAACCAGAGGGAAACAGAAACAAATGTAATATAATTACAGCATACTATGTGGCTTGGCTCAAAACAATGTTTATGTAGTCATAACAATATAAATGCTGAATATTAGTTTAACTAAAAATGATAGCATTATTATTTTGTGATGATAGGAGATGGTATGTTTTAAGGCAGTATTAGCAAAAGAATTATGTCCTCGACTGGCATAGAATGAAGTCAATAGAAAATGTACAGGGTGATGGAGTGAGACTTCGTCTTAAAAAAAAATGAAATTGAAAAAAATTAAGGAACAGGGCCAGGCAGTGTGGCTTACACTGGGAGGCCCAGGCTGATGGATTGCCTGAACTCAGCCTGAGCAAAAGCAAGATCTCAGGCTTGGCGCCTGTGGCTCAAGCGGCCGAGGTGCCAGCCACATACACCTAAGGTGGCGGGTTCGAATCCAGCCCGGGCCCGCCAAACAACAATGATGGCTGCAACCAAAAAATAGCCGGGCGTTGTGGCGGGCGCCTGTGGTCCCAGCTACTTGGGAGGCTGAGGCAGGAGACTCGCTTGAGCCCAGGAGTTAAAGATTGCTGTGAGCAGTGAAGCCATGGCACTCTACCCAGGGGGACAGCTTGAGGCTCTGTCTCAAAAAAAAAGAGCAAGACCCCATGTCTAAAAACAGCTGCTTGTTGTGGTGGGCATCTGTAGTTCCAGCAACTTGGAAGGCTGAGGCAAGAGAATCACTCGAGCCCAAGAGTATGACATCACAGCACTCTACCAAGGGCGACAAAGTGAGACTCTGTCTCAAAAAAAAATTAAATAATAGCAATATAATTATTTTAATAAACTTACGAGAGTAAGAAAACAGAAGAAGCTGCTTTAAAAGTTTGCAGTGGGCTCAGCGCCTGTAGCTCAGCGGCTAGGGCGCCAGCCATATACACCAGAGGCACATACACCAGAGCTGGCAGGTTCGAGCCCAGTCTGGGCCTGCCAAACAACAATGAAAAAAAAAAAAAAAAAAAAGGCGGTGTTGTGGCCTGGAACCTGTGGTCTCAGCTACTTGGGAGGCTGAGGCAGAAGAACTGCTTAGGCCCAAGAGTTAGAGGTTGCTGTGAGCTATGATGTCACTGCACTCTACCAAGGGCAACATACTGAGACTCTGTCTCAAGAAAAAAAAAATTGCAGTGGTTGGCCAGGTGCAGTGGCTCACGCCTATAATCCAAGCACACTGGGAGGCTGAGGCCGGTGGACTGCTTGAGCTCACAAGTTTGACACCAACCTGAGCAAACCGAGACCCCCCACACACACCCATCTCAACCAAAAATAGAAAAAGTGAGGCAAGAAAATCTCTTGAGCCCAAGAGTTTGAGGTTACTGTGAGCTATGATGCCATAGCACTCTACTCAGGGCAACACTTGAGACTTTGTCTCAAAAAACAAAAGTTCATAGTTTGTTGCCTCTGGGGAGTTGCATTTAGCAGGGGATAGCATAGAGAAATGTTATTTTTTTTAGTGTTACATGAATTTTTAAATTATGCACTTGTTTAATGTTCTTTAATTTTTTTTTTTTCTTTTTTGAGACAGAGCCTCAAGCTGTCGCCCTGGGTAGAGTGCCATGGCATCACAGCTCACAGCAACCTCCAACTTCTGGGCTTAAGCAATTCTCCTGCTTCTGCCTCCCAAGTAGCTGGGACCACAGGCGCCCATCACAACGCCCAGTTATTTTTTGGTTGCACCTGTTATTGTTGTTTGGCGGGCCCAGGCTGGATTCGAACCCACAAGCTCAGGTGTATGTGACTGGCGCCTTAGTCACTTGAGCCACAGGCGCCGAGCTGTTAATATAATATTTTAATTTTAAAAAATCTTCATTGAGTCCAGACATGGTGGCTCATGCCTGTAATCCTAGCATTCTGGGAGGCCAAGGTGGGTACATCATGAATGGAGACCAGCTTGAGCCAGAGCAAGACCTCATCTCTAAAAATAGCCAGGCATTGTGGCAGGTGCCTATAGTCCCAGCTACCTGGGAGGCTGAGGCAAGAGAATTGCTTGAGCCCAAGAGTCTGAGGTTGCTGTGAGCTATGATGCCACAATACTCTACTGGGGGTGACAAAGTGAGACTCTATCTCAAAAAAAAAGAAAAAAAGCTACACTGGATATTTAGAAGAACTTAAGAAAATCAGATATATCTAATTTGTAAACATTTACTGGGGTTTATTTCAATTTAACTTACGTTATAGTCTGTTTTATAATTAAAGCTTTAATTAGAGGATAAATAAAAGTGTGTTACATGTTCAGTTGTGTGCCCCAAAAAAGATATGTTGAAGTCCTAACTCCTAATACCTCAAAATGTGACCTTAATTAGAAATAGGATCTGTACAGAGGTAATCAATTTGCAATAAGGTAATTAGAATGTACCTTAGTCCAATGTGATGGTCCCCTTACTAAAAGAGGAAATTTGGACACAGACACACACACAGAATGTCATATGAAAATGAAGAAAGAGGCTCAGCACTGCCGGTAGCACAGTGGTTGCAGTGCCAGCCACGTGCACCAAGGCTGGCAGGTTGCAGTGCCAGCCACATGCGCCCAGGCCAGCTGAACAACAACAACAACTGCTACAACAACAACAAAAATAGCCAGGCATTTGGCAGGCGCCTGTAGTCCCAACTAGTTAGGGGGCTGAGGCAAGAGAATTGCTTAAGCCCAGGAGTTTGAGGTTGCTGTGAGCTGTGACATCATAGCACCCTACTGAGAGTGACATAGTGAGACTCTGTCTCAAAAAAAAAAAAGAAGAAAATGGAGCGAAAGATGGGGTGATGTTTCTATAAGCCAAGGAAGGCCAGAGATGCTGGCAAATCCCCAGAAGTCAGGAACAGATTTTGCTCACATTCTCATAAGGAACCATCTTAGCAGACACCTTGATTTCAGACTTCCAGCCTCCATAATTATAAGACAATACATTTCTGTTCTGTCAGTCACCTACTTCAGGATACTTTGTTATGGCAGCCTTAGGAAACTAATACAGTGTGCCTTTATTGTCACACCAAAGGTTCCAATTTATAAACAGGATAACATATTTTATAAACTGAGTTTAAAGAAAATGGACTAGTATTTAAAATCCAAAGTAATGGCTCACACCTGTAATCCTAGCAGTCTGGGAGGCCAAGGCAGGGGGAATCCCTTGCGCTCAGGAGTTCAAGACCAGCCTGAGCAAGAGGGAGACCTTGACTAAAAATAGCTGGGTATTATGGCAATTGCTTGTAGTCCCAGCTACTCTGGAGGCTGAGGCAAAAGGATTGCTGGAGCCCAGGACTTTGAGGTTGCTGTGAGCTATGACATCACGATATTCTACCCAGGTTGATAAAATGACACTCCATCTCAAAAAAAAAAAAAATACGCCGAGAGAGACTCCCCCTCCCCCATCCCATCTCTACTAATAATAGAAAAACTGGCTTGGCGCCTGTGGCTCAAGTGGCTAAGGCGCCAGCCACATACATCTAAGGTGGCAGGTTCGAATCCAGCCCGGGCCTGCCAAACAACAATGATGGCTGCAACCAAAAAATAGCCGGGCGTTGTGGCAGGCGCCTGTGGTCCCAGCTACTTGGGAGGCTAAGGCAGGAGACTCACCTGAGCCCAGGAGTTGGAGGTTGCTGTGAGCTGTGATGCCACAGCACTTTACGCAGGGGGACAGCTTGAGGCTCTGTCTCAAAAAAAAAAAAAATAATAATAATAGAAAAACTGAAGCAAGAGGATCTGCTTTTTTTGCTGTTGTTGTTTTTGTTTGTTTTTTGAGACAGAGTCTCACTTTGTCGCCCTTGGTAGAATGTCCTGGTGTAATAGCTCACAGCAATCTCAAACTCTTGGGCTCAAGAGATTCTCTTGCCTCAGCCTCCTGAGTAGCTGGAACTACAGGTGCCTGCCACAGTGCCCAGCTATTTTTAGAGATGAGGTGTCACTCTGGTTCAGGCTGGTCTCGAACCCATGAGCTCAGGCAATCCACCCACCTTGGCCTCTCAGAGTGCTAGAATTACAGGCTTGAGCCTCCGCACCTGGCCTGAGAGGATCTCTTGAGCCCCCGCACCTGGCCTGAGAGGATCTCTTGAGCCCAAGAGTTGGAGGCTGATGTGAGCTATGATCATGCCACTGCAGTCTCCCCAGGGTGACAGCTTGAGAGTCTGTCTCAAAAAAATAATTAAATAGGGCGGCACCCCATAGCTCAGTGGGTAGGGCGGCAGTCACATACATCGAGGCTGGTGGGTTGGTTGGAACCCACTGGGACCAGCTAAAACAACAATGACAACTGCAACAACAACAAAACAATAGCAGGGTGTTGTGGCAGGCCCCTGTAGTCCCAGCTACTTGGGAGGCTGAGGCAAGAGAATTACTTAAACCCAAGACTTAGAGGTTGCTGTGAGCTGTGACGCCAGAGCACTCTACCCAGGGCAACAGCTCAAGACTCTATCTTAAAAATAATAATAATAATTATTATTATTATTAAATAAATAAGTAAAATCCAAGGTAAGTACCTCACATAAAGCCCTTACACACAATAACTTTATTCTGATAATGTATAAATTAGTGTTTTCCTAACTTGAAGAAGGACAATTAGGATTTATTTGCTGTACAATTGGGTAAGAAGTGGAGAGAGAAGTCAAGAGAAAACTGCTCTGCCAGCCCCAGAGCCCACACGGGTACCCTCTTTGGTGGCACTGCAGCTTTGGCTCTTCGATGCCTTATAGGCCTCACCTTGCACCTTTTGCCTCCACCTTTACTCCCACAGCTGCCTCCCGCTGCCCCAGCCTCCCTCAGCCAGGCTGGAGTGCAGTAGCACCATGATAGCTCACTGCAACCTACAACTCATGGGCTCAAGTGATCCTCCTGCCTTAGCCTCCCAAGTAGCTGGAACCACAATTGCACCCCACTATACCCAGCTAATTTGTTTTTATTCTTTGTAGAGATGGACCCTCCCTATGTTGCCCAGGTTGGTCAGAAGTCCTGGCCTTAAGTGATCCTCCTGCTGACTTCCCAAAGTGCTGAGATTACAGGTGTGGGACACCTCACCAGGCTCTGAAATTCAACCTTTTTTACTTTTTCTTTTTTGATACCGAGTCTCACTGGGTCACCCTAGGTAGAGTACCATGGAGAGCCTCAAACTCTTGGGCTCAAGTGATCCTCTTGCCTCACTTTTTCATTTTTAGTGTAGACAGGGGTTTCACTCTTGCTTAGGCTGGTCTCAAATTCCTGAGCTCAAGCAATCCACCCACCTCCACCTCCCAGAATGCTAGGATCACAGCAGTGAGCCACCATGCCTGGCCAGGCCCTGAAGTTCTATTTGCTAAATGCTTCAGGACTAGAAATGACTTGATCTGTTCAAGAACAGAGAAATGACTGCTTTAAAAGGTAAGATGATTTTTGAATTAACTCACTCATCCAGTTGAACTATGTATTGAACACATAGTAGGCCAGACAGTGTGCTCTGGATATTCAGCTGTATGAAGGATGCCTGCATAATGAGAAGGCTTTACCCTCTTTGGCCTACGCTCAATTTATCTTTGTTCTTTGAACAGTTAAGAGTCCCAGACTTCAAGAAACTTGACCAACCTCCAGCACCATTTATGTATATTCAGCACAATACCTAAGATTCTCTGTTCACTCTAATATCTGTTAGCTCAGTGAACATAGGAATTAGGTGTTTTTTTATTCACAGCTGATTCCACTGCCAGGTTTAATGAGTGCTGTGTCTTAGTTAAGTGTTCATTTTCCTATACCTTGTCCTCTAGCCCTGCTCCTGGTAGGGGGAGCTGCCTAACATTATTTCAATAAAATCTGTTAAGATCAGCTAGATATGGTGTTTGCTGGTTGCCACTGGGAACTTCTATGATGCTGAAGCAGTTTATAGGAGTAGGCACAGAAGAGAAGCAGAGTGTATGAAAAAGTGGTTCTCTCTTCCTGGAGCCAAGAAGGCCACAGGAGCACACCATGGTCAGGCCCTCTCAGAGACCAACAGGCCCCAGGAAAATATAGGATGGGGAGTGGCCATAGTTAGGTTTTGTCCTCCTAGCATCCGCCCTCCTTTTTGGGATACAGACCCTATCCCTTTGGGATGGATACTGTACTACTGTACACTCAGCAGCTATTTTAACCCTCTGCTTTCTACCATGTGATTTATTCATGTGCTCAGTTAACAAGTCAAAGCAAAATGAAAACATTTTCCCAGATGCTAAAAGAGAGAGAGAGAGAAAGGAGAAGAAAGCTGTGACTTACCCACTCAATGAAACATGAAAGCGGTGTTTCCATTCAGGGAAACATACCCTCTGACATGTTCTGTTCACGTGACAAAGTGCTTGCAAAAGAGAAAATAATGCAATGACACTTGCAGTTACTTAGGGATAGGCTTATGATGGGATACTAAGTACAAAAAGCAAATTAAAAATTATGTCTAAGGGTTTAGATTCCAATATATAAATTTTTAAATACATCTGTACAAGTAAAAAAAAAAAAAAAAGGAAGGAAGCCAAGACCCCAACTGCCGTTGTTTGTTGAACAGTAGGGAATTCAGTGACTCTATTTCCTTTTGGTTTTCCGTATTTTCTAAGCTTTATTTAACCATGCTAAAAACTCTGGATACACGAAGTCTCCTCGCTGCATGCATTCTCAGAGATAATAAAAATAGCATTGAGTTGGAATGTGAAATCTTTTTGCTGCACAGTTCGTCCTCATTTGTGCAATTTGCATTTTCCCTGTTGAAAGCCTTGGATTAGCTGCAGGAAACAGTTCCGTTTCTCCTTTAGTACACCATGGGTCTCAGTTTCTTCATCTGGCCAACGCGGATGACGATGAGGAAGACAAGAGCCAAATGGGAGGCAGCCAGCGTTGCAGACCTAGCCAGTAAACGCTTCTCCGTACGTGGGAGTACTGTAGACTTTGTAGGCGTTTCGGTGACGTTCTGACAGTGGGTGGCCGGTTAGCTCAGTTGGTTAGAGCGTGGTGCTAATAACGCCAAGGTCGCGGGTTCGATCCCCGTACGGGCCAGTCCTGTAGCTTTTTCAAAATTTACAAAATTATTTTGACCTTTTTTTAAATTTAAACATTACTTTCAAGGAATGCACACAGGAGGGAGGGGCGAAATCCTGCTATACTCGGCCAGGAAGTTGTCGCAGGAGTCCCTTGGGGAGAAAGTACAGAGCCTCCGGCGCACACGGGCGTGGCCACTAGACCTCCGGCGCCTACGAGCGGTCAGGCGTAGGGTCTGTTTCAGAAGGGTCGTTGGTTAGGACTTTAAAAATCTATCATTTTAAAAGAAACTCAAAGACAACCAAACGATGCAAATAAGACAACCCCCGCCCCCGACATTTCCTGAGACTTAGGCTTGCCTGGAGGCACTGCCTAAAGAAGACAGATATCATAAACGTCACTGCCTAGTGTTCCGAGGTTCTCGCGGGTACCCCAGTGTTCCTGCTGTTCTTAGAGTTGCAAGTCCAGGTCTGGAATTAATTCATTCCACAAACTTTTATGGAGAGCTTAGTATATGGCCGGCAGTGTCCTAGGCAGGAAGCAAAGGAGTAGATGGGAGAAATGAGAGACACAAATCCCAATCCACAAGAAGCCATGACTAGCCAGTGAATGACTACCATGCTTTTAGTGATGGGTTTTGGTTGTGGAAGTATCTGAAATATTCTCTTGCCTTTTTAATTTTTTTTCTTTTCAGAGGAATCTTAGCCTTCACATTTCTTTGTCTTGGTACTGCATTTTGCGGCCAGAGGGCACATGGTTCATGGGATGGTGTGTTGTGGTGTGTTCAGTTTAACAAAAAAACTATTTTCTAGGGTCAATGCCATTTTATATTGGGATCCAGCAGGACCTCCAGGTGTTTTTGACAAATCTGCAAAGGAAAACTCTACTATATTATTTGTTCTTTCCTCAAGTATGTGTTAAGCTCTGACCTAAATAGCAGTTCCAAGTCCACAGATCACAGGCTTAAGCTTTTGATGAGTGCTCAGGGTATAGTAAAAGCTATTAGCTGAACACCAGCTAATGGGACTGTTGTTAGAAGGAGAACCTGGGACTGCTGACACCTAAAACAGACATCTGCACACATATACCTTGTACCTTACACCTGCACAAACACACCTTGCAATATATGTGTACCAGGCACCTTGTTAGATGTAGGAACACAGCACGGAGAGTTGGAGATTGCTGCCCTGAACACAAACTTATCTGAACTAGAAGAGGTTCAGAATAAGCCCACTGCAGCATGAACATTATTTTTAGTAGAAGGCATTTGAATTCCTGAAACCTCTTATCTGCAAAAAACAGAGTCTCCCAAAATAACTCAAAAGAACTCTATTGTCATAAATCCCCTCCTGCGGAGCAATTAGGAAAGATTGACTCTTATCACTGAAGAGAAGTGAGCACCACACCTAGAAAGACATTGTCACAAAATCATCAAATCTTCCTTCTTTGTGTCTCTCCTGAAGTCTTTTTTCCCCAAAAGTATCTTTCTGCCCCTCCCCTTTCCTTATTAATATGGTATATAAATCCCAAATTCTTTCCACCTCCTGGAGTCATATTTTCCCATAAGTCTCTTATTCATATTATTACAAATGCATGGCTTAATTTTGTCTTTTTTCTTTTCAATCTGTCTTTTGTCAGTTTAATTCAAATTCCTTCAAACATGTAACCTAAGAGGGGAGAGGAGAAGTTTTTCCTTCCTAACAAGTTAAAAAAGATAAAATGGGGTACCATGTTCCATACGGGCAGTTCTTGGCTTAGGAGTTGGAGGGGACCTCTCCTCATCAAACTTATCCAAGTTTCAAGAAGGGGACCTTTCTTGTAGCAGGAAACCGACACAGACAAAAGACTCCAGGCACCAGTTGATTAGAGGAAGCGGGTTTATTCTGGGGTGGGGGGGTGAGGAGGTAAATGGGAACACCAGTGTGTCTCCAAAACTGAGCCCCACCCCACACCCCACCCTGACAATCTTTTACCTCTCTTTTATCCACTTTTTAGGGTAAGAGTGCACATGTGGGTCATAAAACAGAGAGAGACATGACATCATCCTCAAGGTCCCGGGCTCAAGGGGGAAGGTCAGAATCACCCTCGACCTTGAGACTGGTCAGACCACCTGCCCTCAAAGGTGACAGAAGTCCAGGGAAGTTACTAGGTACAATCTAGGCCCCTGTTTGTCAAGGGAGAAACATACAGACAACAGAAATGCCTGCGGCTTGGCTGCGGCCTACACAGGGCAGCTATGACAGATTCTTTTAGTTCTGCTTTTATTTTCTTGCCTCATTCTGACATCTGAGGACCGGAGGATGAGAAGAACTTTCTTTGAAAAGTTAAAAAACAGGCCAGGCATGATGGCTCACACCTGTAATTCCAGCAATCTTGTTAACTGAGATGGGAGGAATCTCTTGAGCTTAGGAGTTTGAGACCAGCTTGAGAAAGAGCAAGGAACCTCTCCCCACCAAAAATACAAAAAATTAGGCAGCGGTGCTCTGTAGTTCAGTGGGTAGGATGCCAACCAGATACACCAAGGCTCGCGGGTTCCAGCTCAGTCCAGGGCCAGCTAAAACAACAATAACTGCAACAAAAAAAAAGCTGGGCATTGTGATGGATGCCTGTAGTCCCAGCTACTTGGGGGGCTGAGGCAAGAGAATCTCTTGGGCCCAGGAGTTTGAGGTTGCTGTGAGCTGTGACACCACAGCACTCTACCAAGGGCAACAGCTTGAGATTCTGTCTCAAAAAAAAAAAAAATACAAAAAATTAGCCAGACATTGTGCTAGGCACCTGCAGTCTCAGGAGTTTGAGGTAGCTGTCAGGAGCTCAGGAGTTTGAGACCAGCTTGAGCACAAGCAAGACCCCATCTCTACTAAAAATAGAAAAACTGAAGAGGATCGCTTGATCCCAAGTTGGCGGTTGCTGTGAGCTACAACGCCATGGCACTCTACCCAGGGAGACAGCTTGAGACTCTATCTCAAAAAAACAACAAACAAACAAAAAAAGAAAAAAAGAAAACTTAAACAAAAAGATTACAGAATTGAATCAAATATCACAAATCTGATCTCCCAATCTCCCTACTGGCCAACCCTTAGTGAGTTCCACTAATGAATTAAAACACAACAAGAAGCATGACCAGTATTGATGCTGATAATGATGATCTTTTGGGAGAAAAATGATTTTTAAAAATGACCAGAAGTTTTTCCAGAACCTTCTCTGCCACCAACCTGCTCCACGGTCTCCCCCTTGTTGAAATGATGGCACTCATTATAGTGTGCTGCAAATGCCAGTTTTCTCCTTCTTGCCACCTATACTGTATATCCCACAGGGAAGGGATGGTGACTTACTAAGTGCTTACTAAGTCAGCTTACTGAGGTGTTTGCTGACAGAAGCCCTATTGCCTTCCTTGAGGAGAGAAGCTGAGAAGTGTCCACACCTGCAGCTACAGGACATGGTGGGAAGACACACAGAGCCACCATAGTAAAGAAAAGAGATTAGGCTGAAGAAGAAGCCGTGGAGCTGGATGCACAGGACTAAAATGTGAAAAGAGAGAGTTCATTCATTCATTCATACACATATATTCATCCACTCCCGATCATTCATTCTCTGAGCATGCACTGTGGGCCAGGGCCTGTTCTGGGCACTGAATGAGCAATATATCATCATTGCCCTCAAAGTGCACCCAGTCTGGTTGGGTGGGTATACACCGGGTGGGTGGACATAGGAAAAATTGAGGGGCTGGAACCGCTCTTGTTAAAAATGCAAACTTTACGTTTTTTTTGAGACAGAGTCTCACTTTGTCGCCCTCGGTAGAGTGCCGTGGAGTCACAGCTCACAGCATCCTCAAACTCTTGGGCTTAAGAGATTCTTTTACCTCAGTCTCCCAAGTAGCTGGGACTACAGGCGCCTGCCACAACGCCCAGCTATTTTTAGAGACAGGGTCTTGCTCTGGCTGGGGCTGGTCTCTAACTCGTGAGCTCAAGCGAGCCACTGCGTCCGGCCCTAAAGGGTGTCTTAGAGTTTTCCCACTCAAGCATTGGGTGGGCAAGCTGGGAATAAATGCAAACTTTGAGTCGGCTCTTGGATCTATAAATCAGAATGTCTGAGGGTGGGGCCCAGAAATCTGCATAGCTAGACAGGTGCCTCAGGTGATTCTGATGAATGACGCCTTTGAGAATATTTGAATAGTGTGGAATTAGGCCGGGGGGCTCTGGAATCCCAAAGACCTCAGCCTGGGAGATCCGGGATAGCTCCAGGAGGAGGTGACAGCTGGGAATTAAATACATCCACCACAGATATCAAGGAACTAAAGTCGGTCTGCTGGGTTGATTACTGGTCCTTGGGGAAATCGCTGCTGTTTGGCGAAAGACAAAGCTAGCTCAGATCCACAACCGACCCACCCAGCCAGATACGGTCGCTTCCGAGGTGTCTTGGCCCGCGTGGCACTCGTAGCCCGCCCCTTTCCCAGGTGACGCACTTTGGAGTCGCCAGCGCTCGGTGACCCAGGTTCGAGTCCCCGTTCGAGTCCCCGTCTCCGCCGCCATGGCAGACGCGGAGCCGGAGGCTGAGGGCGGCAGCG
>NW_003852544.1:725790-733041 GCF_000181295.1 Otolemur garnettii
GCCGGTTGAGCTATAGGCGCCGAGCCTCTTTTTTTGTTTTTTAAGAGACAGAGTCTCACTTTGTTGCCCTCGGTAGAGTACTGTGGTGTCATAGCTCCCAGCAACCTCCAGCTCTTGGGCTTAGGTGATTCAATTGCCTCAGCCTCCTGAGTAGCTGGGACTACAGGCGCCTGCCACAGAGCCCTGCTATTTTTTTGTTGCCATTTGGCCGCAACCGGGTTCAAACCCACCACCCTCGGTATATGGGGCCGGCACCCTACTCACTGAGCCACAGGGGCCGCCCCAATTTAGCTTTTCAGATGGATGGCACAGCAAGTGCCAAGGCCCGTTTGTAACCACATTGTCTGATACACATTTAGTGAATGGAATACGTGAAAGCACTCTATAACTGCAAAACCCCCTTTCTCAGTGGGTTTATTTCCCGGGTTACAGAACTCTTGGCTGCTAGGGGAGTTGGAACTACAACAATCTCTCAAGCCCAGAGGGTCCAGCATAGCACCTGAAGCTGGAGGTTCTACACATCATCCATAAAATCATGTCCTTTTCCAATTGTCCCCTTCCAGTGATGAGGCTGTAAATGGCAAAGTTCTTCTCACCCCAGAATTGCTCAAAGAATAGAGCTTCCGCTCTCCTTTAGTGTAGCGGATAGAATCAACATTCTTCACTTGTTTCAGGTTTGGCAGTGATTTTTGCAGCTTAAGCTTGTATCCAGTTGGTCATCGGGACTGAAGAGTTGTATAACTGTAGTTTAAGAAGAGGAGTATGATTCTGCCCAAACACCATACTTCCTAGATTTTTGCAGGTTAAGCTTATATTTAGTTGGTCATCAGGACTAAAGAGTTATCTAACTGTAGTTTAAGAAGAGGAGTATGATTCTGCCCAAACACTTGCTACCTAGAGGTGCAACCTTGGGTTACATTTTTGGGCTTTGGTCCTTGTTTGCAGGAAGGATAGCTTTCTGGCTCATGTTTTCTGCTGAAGGGCCAAATGCCTCCCCACAGGCTGTCCACAAAAAGTCTTGAGTTAGAAGACTGCATGACACCGCTCATTGCAGCCCCCATCCAGTGGCTGCCATTTGTATAACCACTACTCTGCCAGCCTCTGGGCTGGGCTGTTGAATTCTCAGCACTGGCACAGTAGTGGTTTAGTATCAGCATTTTGCAGATGTGAAACAAGCTCAGAGAGGTTGAGTGACTTTGACCAAAGTCTCTCAGGTGTGGCTATACTTCAGAGCCCATGTATTCTTCACCATACCTTTCTGGATGTGGCCACAGCCTTTTGGAGTTGGAATGCCAAATGAAGTAGTTCAAAAGTGATACATTTCCCATAAAATGAAAGCAAGCTTAATCAAGGATAGGGAGCATGATAGAATTATATTCTGTAGCTAATCTAACAGAGATGTTATAAATTCTACATGCACTTGAAATAATGTACCTTCTGTGGTCCATTCTGTTAATACTCTTTTAGACCTGACTGCCAAGGAGGCTACAAAGGCAAAACAGGGATGTACTTTGCCTCTAAGGAATTTATGAACTAATAGGAGGTAAAACATGACCCAGATAAGTTCTAATTAAGATCAGAAAGCTAGAGATATAAATAAAGAACTGAGTACCTTCAGAGTAGGGGAGATTTTCTGGCTGAGGAGATTAGAAGTGAGTTTGTTGAAGGGGGTAGTATGTGAAATAGATTTGGATGAATGGGTCCAAGTCAAAAATGTAGAAGAGGGAGGTGGTGTTCCAGGGCTGGGGGTAGGGTGCATTCAGACAAGGCAGAGACCTTATTGTGGGGGACAGTAAGGGTCAGAAGCACAGACCCAGTGGACACTCAGAGGCTCCAGCCTCTCCTCATTCTCCCTGTTCTCACTTCACAGAATTATTTCCAGTACTATCCAAGTTGCCTTGCCCTGTTTCATGCATCCATGCATTTACACAGTTTTTCTTACACTTAGAATGCCCTTTTTCACCTGGCAAAAGTTCTCAGTCTTTGAGGCAGCCCCTCAGAGATCACCTCTCCTGGAAAGCCTAGCATCTGGGCTATTCTTATCTCTTGATTGCATCTGCTATATCATGTTTCCTTGTCTATTCATTAGGGAATTTTGTCTGCCTTCATAACCACCAGTGGAACTTTTGAAAGGACAGATCTCACAGCTCCATCCTGGGAGTTCAGATTTAATAGGTCTGCAGAGACTGAGGCATGGCAGGGGAAACCACCTACCATCTCACGGGTGAGACTAGGGCTTGGCTAAAGTTTATGTATCCCATTCAGAGATACTTAGTAAAAATTTGCTGGATGAAATAAACAGAACAAAATAATACCCACATGGTAAGCCAGTTTGGAGAGCAGATAAATAAATTAGTAGACCAGCTTTGCCACTGTGGTTATCCTAAAACAATAGGATATGGGGTGTGTGTGCGTGTGTTTGTGTTTATGTGTGTGTATTCTTTTAATGGCATTAGTTGGTACTATCCTAAGAGAAACTCTTAAGTGACTGGTAGTGAAATGAAACATGAGTTTCTTGAAGGATATGCAAAGTCAATTCAGTTGTCATTTGATTCGCCAAGTAGGAGAGGAAGCAGGGACTCCTGGAGCATTTGCATTAGCTCTGTACACTTCTTCATAAACTAAAATGTTGGATTATCTCTGCTTTTATTTATTTGAGACAGTTTCACTATGTCGCCCTCAGTAGAGTGCCATAGTGTCACAGTTCACAGCAACCTCAAACTCTTGGGCTTAAGCAATTCTCTTGCCACAACTTCCAAGTAGCTGGGACTACAGGCACCCGCCACAGCGCCCGGCTGTTTTTCTGTTGCGGTTGCCATTATTGCTTAGCTGGCCTGGGTTGGGTTCAAACCCACCAGCTTTGGTACGTGTGACTGATGCTGTAACCACTGTGCTATGGGCACTGAGCCATATCTTTGCTTTTTGTAGTAGTGTATAGCATGCATACAGATAGGAGCTATATTCCAGCTTGATTTCAGTGAGGGTTTTTTTTGAGACAGAGTCTCAAGCTGTCCCCTTGGTAGAGTACTGTGGTGTCATAGCTCACAGCAACCTCAAACTTTTGGGCTTAAGCAATTCTCTTGCCTCAGCCTCCCAAGTAGCTGGGATTACAGGCGTCTGCTACAATGCCTGGCTATTTTTTTTTTTTTTGAGACAGAGTCTTGCTATGTCACCCTTGGTAGAGTGCCAAGGCATCATAGCTCACAGCAACCTCAAACTCCTGGGTTTAAACAATTCTTTTGTCTCAGCTTCCCAAGTAGCTGGGACTACAGGCGCCTGCATGCCCGGTTATTTTTTGGTTGTAGTTGTCATTGTTTGGCAGGCCCGGCCTGGATTTGAACCCTCCAGCTCCTTTGTAGGTGGCTGGCGCCCTAGCCACTGAGCTCAGGCACCGAGCCTTCAATGAGGGTTTTTTTCTGCTGTATGAGACATTTTTGTTGCCTGTCCACTAAAGGTTAAGTCCAAAGAGGGCCTGTTGGTGATCCCAAATAAGTGATTCTTAACTGGGGGTAATTTTGCCCTACAGGGAGCATTTGGCAATGTCTGGGGATATTTTTGATTGTTATGACTTGGGAATGCTACTAGCATCTAGTGGGTAAAGGCAGGGATGCTGCTCAACATCTTTCAAGCACAGGACAGCTGCCATAACAAAGAGTCATTGAAAGAAGGCCAGTTTTGGCTCAGTGCCTGTGGCTCAAGCGGCTAAGGCGCCAGCCACATACACTAAAGGTGGCGGGTTCGAATCCCCAGCCCGGGCCCGCCAAACAACAATGATGGCTGCAACCAAAAAATAGCCAGGCGTTGTGGCGGGCGCCTGTATTCCCAGCTACTTGGGAAGCTGAGTCAGGAGACTTGCTTGAGCCCAGAAGTTGGAGGTTGCTGTGAGCTGTGATGCCATGGCACTCTACCCAGGGGGATAGCTTGAGGCTCTGTCTCCCCCCCCCCCCAAAAAAAGAAAGAATGTCAATTTTGTCAACATTGAGAAACCCTGCTCTGGAAAATGAGGTTTTCTCTTCTTCCTGGAGGAAAGTGCGTATTATTTCTGCTCTGTGAGGGGAGGAGCCTTGTCTGTTTTGCTACCCCAGTTTTTCCCTTAGCTGGTGACAGCTGTATCCTTAACACCTATAACAGAGTCCCTGGCACTTGGCCAGCGTGTGGAATGTCTTTGAAGGTAGCCCTCTCAGTGGTGTTTTTTTTTATTATTATTATAGACAGTGCTGCTTTGAACATAAATCTCTGTGCCCATGTGAGTGTTTTTTTTGTGGAATACAGGAAGTGGAACTGCTGGGTCAGAAAGCACATGCACTTAAAATTTTGTTAGATTTTTTTTTTTTTTGAGACAGAGTCTCACTCTGTTGCCCTGTGTAAATTGCCATGATATCATCATAGCTCACAGCAATCTCTATCTCTTTTTTATTTTATTTATTTATTTATTTATTTGAGACAGAGCCTCAAGCTATCCCCCTGGGTAGAGTGCTATGGTATCACAGCTCACAGCAACCTCCAACTCCTGGGCTCAAGCGAGTCTCCTGCCTTGGCCTCCCAAGTAGCTGGGACTACAGGCACCCGCCACAATGCCTGGCCATTTTTTGGTTGCAGCCATCATTGTTGTTTGGCGGGCCTGGGCTGGGGATTCGAACCCGCCACCGTAGGTGTATGTGGCTGGCGCCTTAGCCGCTTGAGCCACAGGCGCCGAGCCAGCAATCTCGATCTCTTGGGCTCAGGCAATCCTCTTGCCTCAGCCTCCCAAGGAGTTTGGGACTATAGGTACCTGCCACCATGCCTGGCTAGTTTTTCTATATTTAGTAGAAATATAGAAAATATTCTATAGAAATATTCTCTTTCTCTTGCTCAGGATGGTCTTGAACTCCTAAGCTCAAGCAATCCACCCACCTCAGCCTCAGGCTTACTGTGGGATAATATGGGTCAGAAGCACAGACCCAGTGGAGTGCTGGGATTACAGGTATGAGCCACCACACCTAGCCTTTGTTAGATATTTTTGTAAAAGTTGTTGAAGTGGTGCATCTTACAAGAGTACGTGTGAAATTTAATAGGTGTAGAATATAAATGTCTTAACACAATAACTAAGAAAATGCTGTGAAGGCTATGTTGACCAGTTTGATGAAAGGATTTCAAATTGTATGTAAAACCAGCACATTGTAGCCCATGATTGCATTAATGTACACAGCTGTGACTTAATAAAAAAAATTGTATATAAAACCAGCACACTGTACCCCATAATTGTATTAATGTACACAGCTATGATTTAATTAAAAAATGGCACTGGGGGAAAAAAAGTTGTTAAAGATATGCAGCCCCATTCCCAGCTTTGTGCCCCTGGAGAAACTCACAGATGTATATGCATACATATCCATGAAGGTTCAGAACAGACCATAAGAGCAGAAGGTTGGAAACCACCTGTCCATCAACAGGAGATGAACTCCTGGTAGAGGAAATAAACCACTGAGAGCTACACACAGGAATATGGATAAATTTCACAAAGCAAAACTAAGTAAAAACCTGAGAAAGCCCTATAAAGTTATAAGAGATTATATCATTTATATGAAATTTAAAAACATGTCAAAACTCAAGTATATATTTTTAGGGTTGTCTACATACAGTATGAATATTAAAATATAAGCATGATAAACAGCAAATTTAGGATAGGGTCAAGAAAAAGGCATATAGGCCAGGTGCAGTGGTTCACACCTGTAATCCCAGCACTCTGGGAGGCTCACACACTTGAGCTCAGGAGTTTGAGACCATCCTAATCAGGAGTGAGATCCTGTCTCTACTAAAAATAGAAAAATTAACTGGGCATTGTAGTGGCTGCCTGTAGACCTAGTTACTCAGGAAACTGAGGCAAGAGGATCACTTGAGTCTAGGAGTTTAAGTTTGCTGTGAGCTGTGACACCACAGCATTCAATTGTAGGGTAACAGAGTGAGACTGTCTCAAAAAAGGAAAAAAAAAAAAGGCATATAGGTTGGGAGAATATCAGATGGCTTTACCCAGACCAGTTGTGTTGCATGTTGTAAGGTGAGTGATAGAAACCTTGATTACATTGTTCTTTTTTTTTTCTTTTGAGACAGCCTTAAGCTATCTCCCTGGGTAGAGTGCCCTGGCATCACAGCTCATAGCAACCTCCAACTACTGGGCTCAAGGGATTCTCCTGCCTCCACCTCCTAAGTAGCTGGGACTGCAGGTGCTTGCCACAATGCTTGGCTGGTTTTTGGTTGCAGCCGTCACTGTTTGGCAAGCGGGCTGGTTTCGAACCCGCCAGCTCAGGCGTATGTGGCTGGCGCCTTAGCTGCTTCTTGAGCCACAGGCGCCAAGCCAATTACATTGTTCTTCATGGCTTTTTTGGTTTCCAGAATTTCACTAAAAACATTTTTTTAATGAGTCCGCCTATTGAATTGATTCCAGTTTAGAGTACTAAGAAGTCCAATAATAACACATTGGTAGGGGTGGCACCTGTGGCTCAGTGAATAGGGCGCCAGCCCCATATACCGAGGGTGGTGGGTTCAAACCCGGCCCCAGCCAAACTGCAACAACAAAAAAATAGCCAGACATTGTGGTGGGCACCTGTAGTCCCAGCTACTCCGGAGGCTGAGGCAAGAGAATCACCTAAGCCCAAGAGCTGGAGGTTGCTGTGAGCTGTGACACTACAGCACTCAACTGAGGGCAATAAAGTGAGACTCTGTCTCTACAAAACAAAAAACAAACAACAAAAAAACACATTGGTAAAACTATAAAGGATATTATCTCTGAATGGTTCATGAAATCAATTTAGTGGATTATGACAAGTATTTTTGAAAAGGTGATGGTCAGGTAGATACCATTAGTGGACATTTATTTAGGAATGGCAAGTGGTTTCATCAACTTTTTACTAAATGTATATGTGCAAATGTTTCTGCACAAGTATACTAGGTCATGATCTAAAAATGTATCACTGGGGGGCACCTGTGGCTCAGTGGGTAGGGCGCCAGCCCCATATACCAAGGGTGGCGGGTGGAACCGGGCCCCGGCCAAACTGCAACAAAAAATAGCCGGGCATTGTGGCAGGCGCCTAACCCTTGGGAGGCTGAGGCAAGAGAATCGCCTAAGCCCAGGATTTGGAGGTTATTGTGAGCTGTGATGTCATAGCACTCTAACGAGGGTGACATAATGAGACTCTCAAAAAAAAAAAAAATGTATCAGTGGTCAGAAAGGTTTGAAAAATACCTCTGTAGGCTCAGCGCCTGTGGCTCAAG
>NW_003852544.1:733526-734967 GCF_000181295.1 Otolemur garnettii
TCATTGTTGTTTGGCGGGTCCAGGCTGGGGATTCGAACCCGCCACGTTAGGTGTACGTGGCTGGCACCTTAGCCGGTTGAGCTATGGGCGCCGAGCCTACATAGACTCTTATACATCAGACATAATTTAGAAAACAATTTAAATGGTGGATTTACAGTGAGAAAAAAATTGTGGAAACATTGATAAAGCATAATGCTTCTTTTCTCTTTCTTTTTTTCCTCTTTTTATATTTAAGCAACTAGAAGCCATTTGTGTCAAGGTGACATCTGGAGAGCCTAAATGTCAGGAAAGGCCAATGCCCCCGTTGGCTACCATCCAGCCCAAAACACCAAGACAGAGCCAGCCCCCCAGCAGAGGTTCCAGCCATGTGGGGCTTTGTGTCACAAACCCTCAGCTGCTCAAGATACAGCCCCTCATGAGAACCAGGCCCCTGCCATGCTTTTTGAGTGACTTGCCTCAGCCTCCTGCTCAGGTGTTCATACAGATGCCACTGCCTGCCCCCCAACAAGTCCCTGCAAAGATACTTACAATCCCTAAGCCTTCAAATGGACAGGGCTCCACATCGACCCCTTTGTCAGCCTCTGACCCACCAGTGGTAACACCTGTTTCATCCAGTTCAGCTCATTTATTTATTTCCCACTTGCATACAAAACATACTGAGAAATTAAAAAAATCTTTAAAAGTAAAAACACGTTCTGGACGGATATCTCGGCCTCCGAAATATAAAGCTAAAGATTATAAATTCATAAAAACAGAGGATTTGGCAGATGGTCATCTGTCAGATTCTGACGATTATTCAGAACTAAGTGTGGAAGAAGATGAGGACCAGAGGGACAAGCAGGTGCTCTTTGACTTATCAAGCTGCTCTCTGAGGCCCAAAACGTTTAAGTGTCATACTTGTGAAAAATCCTACATAGGAAAAGGGGGACTTGCCCGGCATTTTAAACTTAATCCAGGGCATGGCCAGCTGGAACCTGAGAAGCTGCTGTCTGAGAAAGCTGATGGGAGTGTGATCCGAGGGTGCCTGGAGGAAGGGACTTTCCTGGAGCTGTCCACACCAACTGCTCTACAAGGAGAAGGCACCCTCTCCTGCTATGCCACAGAGACAGAATCAGCACGGGGTAACCTGCAGGTAACATGTCTGCCTCCGTTTGGTATCCTTGTTTCTGCCCCTGCTGCCCATCATCCTTAATTTAACCATTACAGTGTCTCTTGGGGGCAAAGGCAGGACTAGAGTCACGGTAGTTGGGGACCCTGGATCCCCATGGTGTTTGCACAGCTGCCAAATAAGTCAGGAGATGTGTATCTTTGTTCACATGATTTGAGGGGAATGTAGCCATTAAATCATGTCAACAAAGTATCATGGCTGACACTGACATTACAGAGTGTTAAAGGCCATGGCAGTCCACAGCAATGCTTCCTGAACTTTCTTTTTTTTTTT
>NW_003852544.1:736691-739117 GCF_000181295.1 Otolemur garnettii
CGCTGGATTCGAACCCACCACCTTAGGTGTATGTGGCTGGCGCCTTAGCCACTTGAGCCACAGGCGCCGAGCCTAATTTCTTTTTTTTAGCAGTGACTAAAAGGTCACAGCAACCTCAAACTCTTGGGCTTAACCGATTTTCTTGCCTCAGCCTCCTGAGTAGCTGGGACTACAGGCGCCCAGCTATTTTTTGGTTACAGTTGTCATTGTTGTTTAGGAAGCCCAGGCTGGGCTCAAACCTGCCAGCTTCAGTGTATGTGGCTGGCACCCTACTCACTGAGCTATGGGTGCCAACCCTTGTTTTTTTTTTTTTTGAGACAGAGTCTTACTTTGTTGCCTTCTGTAGAGTGCTTTTGTGTCATAGCTCACAGCAACCTCAAACTCTTGGGCTCAAGCAATTCTCTTGTCTCAGCCTCCCAAGGAGCTGGGACTATAGGCACTGCTCCCCACCCCAACACCTAGCTATTTTTAGAGACGGGGGTCTTGCTCTTGTGCAGGCTGGTCTCAAACCTGTGAGTTCAGGCAGTCTACCTGCCTTGGGCTCCCAGAGATTACAAATGTGAGCCACCACGCCTGGCCCCCATTATAATTCTTTTTTTTCCCTATAGATTGGTAGTAGCATCCCCATTTTCACTTCTGATTTTAGTAATTTGAGCCTTTTTCTCATTTTTACTTATTTCACATAGCTAAAGTTCTGTCAATTTTGATGATCTTTGCCACATTGAAATTCATTTAGAAATTTTAGCTTATCAAACATGTCTGATGTATTTTTGTATGTCATATGGTATAGGCAAATTATTTTTAAAATAGCAGTTAGATAACTTTAATAAATGGCAGGTCTGTGTAGTCTTCCTCCTCCTACTCTTCTTTAAATTCACTTCTTCCTTTTTCTTTAACTTGTATTGGCTGTTTTTTTTTTTTTGTTTGTCTGTTTTGTCTAGATAATTATAGTGAAAGTATGGGTAAGTATCCCTTATCCAAAATTCTTGGGACCAGAAGTATCTCAGATTTCAGATTTTGGAGTACAGTAGAACCTCCGTAGTTGACAACTTCCCTACATTGACCGCCTTCTTAAGTTGACCTAATTTTCATGGACCACACATGCACCACATGTACTTATCAGTATAGCAGGCATAGTTCCTTATGTTGACCACCTCTGTATATTAACCAGTTTGTTACAGTTTCTTGGGTAGTCAACTTACAAAGGGTCTACTGTACTTGCATTTTACTGGTTGAGCACCACCACCACCCCCATGCCACCCTCACCCCCAGGCCGGTGGATTCGAACCCAGCCCCAGTCTGCTGAACACGAAAAAATAGCTGGGCACTGTGGCGGGTACATGTAGTCCCAGCTACTCAGGAGGCTGAGGCAAGAGAATTGCCTAAGCCCAAGAGTTGGATGTTGCTGTGATCTGTGACGTTATAGCACTCTACAGGGTCTTGGTCTGTCTCCTAGGCTGGAACTTTTTAATTTTTTTTTTTTCTTTTGAGACAGAGCCTCAAGCTATCGCCCTGGGTAGAGTGTTATGGCATCACAGCTCACAGCAACCTCCAACCCCTAGGCTTAAGGGATTCTCCTGCCTCCACCTCCCAAGTAGCTGGGACTACTGGTGCCCAGCACAACGCCCGGCTATTCTTTGGTTGCAACCATCATTATTGTTTGGCGGGCCCATGCTGGATTCAAACCCGCTGGCTCAGGTGTATGTGGCTGGCGCCTTAGCTGCTTGAGCCACAAGCTCCAAGCCCTTTTTAAATTTTTTGTAGAGATGGAGTCTCACTCTGTTACCCAGGCTGGTATTAAACTCCTGGGCCAAGCAAACCTCCTGCCTCAGCCTTCCAAGTAGTTGGGATTATAGGCGCAAGCCACTATATCTGGCTCCAGTGTGATTCCTTCACGAGAGTTTGTAACTTTAGTGACTTTGGAAGATGTGAAAAATGAGTACCTGCTGCTTTGGCCCCCTCATTCACTATAGTGTGGCAGGGATTCCTGAGGGAGGAGGAGGCTATGGCTACTTGGCTTACAGATTGGTGCTTTAAGGTTGAGCTGATCTGATACTCTCTGGGCCCAGGAAATCTATATTGAGATCTAATTGTAGAACCATGGGACAGCCTGGTTAAAGTTAAAAAATATTATCTTGCCCTGTAGCACTGGCCTCAATAAGAATAATAACAATGCCATTTATTGCATGCCTACTTTATGGAGGCCCTTTGTGTGAGGAGTGTCTCAGAAATTTTCTTAATGCTGTCAGAGCCCTGAAAGGTAGATGCAATAATTCCTTCTTGAAATGAGGCACATGGGTCAGCACCTGTGGCTCAAGTGGCTAAGGCCACAGCCATATACACCTAAGGTGGCGGTTTCGAATCCAGCCTGGGCCTGCCAAATCAACAATGACGGCTGCAACCAAAGAATAGCCAGGCGTTGTGGC
>NW_003852544.1:741078-748264 GCF_000181295.1 Otolemur garnettii
TTTTTTTGGTTGTAGCCATCATTGTTTGGCGGGCCCAGGCTGGATTCGAACCCGCCACCTTGGGTGTATGTGGCTGGCACCCTAGCCACTTGAGCCACAGGCGCTGAGTCAATGCTTTCTTTCTATTTGCTCATTTAACCCTTTATCTGTCCTGGGACATATAGATATATTATTGTTCCTGGTTTCAGAAGAGGGAATTGGCAGAGAATGATAAAATTGCTAGACAATGTCAGATGCAGAATTCTCTTCAAAAAGCCATGCTTATCCATGGACATAGGAGTAGATTAGTGGCACTCTGGGAGGCTGAGGCAGGAGGATTGCTTCAGTTCATGAGTTAGAGACCAATCTGAGCAAGAGCAAGACCCCATCTCTACTAAAAATAGAAAAATTAGCCAGATGTGGTGGCAGGCACCTGTAGTCCCAGCTACTTGTGAGCCTAAGGCAGGGGGATCACTGGAACTCAGGAGTTTAAGGTTGCTGTGAGCTGGGCTGATGCCAGAGCATTCCAGCCCAACCGAGGAACACTCTGTCTCAAAAAATAGAAATAAAAAATAAAAAAGTTCATGGGTAAGTTATGAATTAGAAACAAAATTCAGGTCAATTTTTAAGATGACAGTCATATCAGAGAAGTTTCTTATTTCCTTCTCATCAACTCCCCGGGTTACAGTTTGGCAGCCCAGATTTATTACTGCTATGGCTAACATTCGTTCAGTATCATAAAGGGATATTTTGTTGGAAAAGTCTAAGATGCATTGATTGTAGTTAACATGTCTTGATTATGTGAAGAAGAAATTAATTTAGCGAGTTTCTTGCTTTTGACTTGACATTTTTCTGCTTTCAGGCTTTTATGGCAGTATATAAAGCATGATTTCATTTTATTTTATTTTTGGGTATGCAACACTGTCTAGAATGGTCAGTCTGTAGAAGTTGAAGAGGCATTGGTGTCTGAACCTGAAAATGGAAGTCATTCTGCTCTTTGGGTATCAGAAAATCACCTGGGATCCGGAAGTGGATGCTCGGAGACCTGTGCAGAGTCCAGCACAGCCATCCTTCAGCAGAGAAGAACGCCTCAGCCACATGGGAGCCCTGCTGTAGCAGGAGGACAGAACACATCCAATGGCAAAGCCAGGCTTAAGGAGGTACATCACTCTTAAGTACAACTCTGTGCTTGAAACATGTTTCTCTGGCATGGCATGTGGCAATTCACTATTAGCCTTCTCAATTTAAAAGCAGAATACCCAGATCAATTAAACAGTTCACCTGAAATATAACTGGATAAAATATGTAATAAATTCAAGTATATTATCTGAAATAATTTACAGGTTTACCTGATTAAAATGACAATAAGTTCATCATAACCTGTGTTTATGTGATGCAGTTTAGAAAACAGTGGAAATAGTTGAATTTAATTGGGTTGACTTAGAAAATTAGAACCCTAAACTCATGCAGATCGTCTTAGACTAAGATATAGTTATTTGCCTGGTAATGGCCAAGTGAATATCTTAAAGAAAAGAAGTGGATGGGAGGAGCCTGTGGCTCAGTGGGAAGGGCCCTAGCCCCATATACTGAGAGTGGCGGATTCAAACCTGGCCCAGTCAAACTGCAACAACAACAATGAAAAAATAGCCAGGTGTAGTGGCAGGTGCCTGTAGTCCTAGCTACTCGGGAGGCTGAGGCAAGAGAATCACCTAAGCCTAGGAGTTGGAGGTTGCTATGAGCTGTGTGATGCCCTGGCACTCTACCAAGGATGATAAAGTGAGACTCTGTCTCAAAAAAAAAAAAAAAGAAAAGAAAAGAAGTGGAAAATATAGCAAGAGAGAACATGAGATAAGTTAGTGAGACCACTGGCCTCCAGTAAGAGTGGCTGTTAGGGGGCCCAAAGCCTAAACTCCTATATACAAGGGGAAGAAGTGGTGATTTTCAGAGAGGAAGTGGATTTCCTAGAAACTTTCTTTTTTTTCTTTTTTTTTTTTTTGTTTGAACTCGCCACCTCCGGCATATGGGGCCGGCACCCTACACCTTTGAGCCACAGGTACTGCCCCTAGAAACTTTCTTGAGGCAAAATATAAGGTTATTTGTTCTAGCAGCAAATTTACACCCTGGTAAGTTAGCTTTATTTGCATTTGGACTTGTATTGTGATAATACTTGATTAATCTTTAGAAGTAGGAGGTAAGGTAGTCTTTGATCTGATGCCAACATGCTAAAATGTCCTTATAGGCCTCATTTCATTTATTATATGTAGTAAGTATTGTCCCATCTTAGTAGATAACCTGGAATTCAGAGAGGCTAAATAACTTGCACAAGATCATCCTTGAGGTAGGTGGCAGATCCAGAATTTGAATCCAGGCTATTTGATGTCTATTTGGTGTGTGATAATGTCTAAGATAGGGTGTCTGAGTAAGGCCCACACTAGTCTGTGACTCTGATATGATGATACTATCAACTTGATTTACAATGCCCCATTGGTCCCACAGAGAATTGCAGGACCCTTATCTGAGATAATTCATAAGTCTTTTCTGTTTAAAATGCTAATAGGGTCTTGTGTTTTCTTTTGTTTTGTTTTGTTTTTTAGAAACAGAGTCTCACTTTCTCGCCCTCAGTAAAGTGCTGTGGCATCACAGCTCATAGCAACCTCCAACTCCTGGGCTTAGGCAATTCTCTTGCCTCAGCCTCCCGAGTAGCTGGGACTACAGGTGCCCACCACAATGCCCACCTATTTTTTTGTTGCTGTTTTGCTGGGGCCGTTCAAACCCGGTATATGGGGCCAGCGCCCTATCCACTGAACCACAGGTACCACCCTATAATAGGGCCTTTGATGTAGCTTCAAAAGCTGCTTGCCTTTGTAAGTTTTGGAATAAGTATAACCTGCATTTACCTGGAAGCAATTTCAAAAACAATAGAAATGGTTTTCTAAATGGAAATAGGGCTATTCTCAACTCTTACAGGTGAGAATTGCCTTTAGAAGTGGACATTAATTTATACATTTATTGGGTGTAAATATCAGGCCCTTTTTTGGAGACAGTGTGCACAAGATGGACACAGCCCCTGCTCTTAGGGGAGAAAGATAACAGGCAAACCAGTCAGTTGACAGAACTGTCAGGGGATGTGAACATTAAACAGAAAATTGAGAGGATGCCCTGTCTGCTGTTATTAAGATCATTTGGAATTTAGGTCCGGTCATGACAAGGTAATACCTTATATTCTGACCTTCCTACACTTCCAATAGAGGTAGGTCATTTCTTTCAGCCAGAAATCAGCTGGTCATTTCTTTCTAACTGTTTTTGAAAGTCATAATTAAGGCTCAGCGCCTATAGCTCAACCGGCTAAGGCGCCAGCCACATACACCTAAGGTGGTGGGTTGAATCCCCAGCCCGGACCCACCAAACAACAATGATGGCTGCAACCAAAAAATAGCCGGGCGTTGTGGCGGGCGCCTGTGGTCCCAGCTACTTGGGAGGCGGAGGCAGGAGACTCGCTTGAGCCCAGGAGTTGGAGGTTGCTGTGAGCTGTAATGCCACGGCACTCTACCCAGGGGGACAGCTTGAGGCTCTGTCTCAAAAAAAAAAAAAAAAAAGAAAGTCATAATTAAACTTTGTTTGTTTTGGAGACAAGGTCTCACTTGGTTGCCCAGGCAGGAGTGCAGTGGTACGATCATAGCTCACTGCAGCCTTGAACTCTGGGCTCAAGTGTTCCTCCTGCTTTGGCCTCCCAAATTTCTGGGATCACAGATATGAGCCACTGTACCTGGCTGTAATTAAACATCTTTTTCTTATGAAAAAAAAAAAGACTTTCCTTTAGCTTTTTTGGTTGTTTTATGAGCATCTGTAGCCCTCCTCTGAACCCTTTCTAGTCCTTTGCAGCTCCTAATTAATCTGCCTTCCTAAGCCCCAATCTTATGATCTGGCTGAACCTCAAGAGACTGTTTCAAAGACTTCTTTGGCTTCCTCTTCACTTTATTGCTTCTCTTGAGGATCTCACTCATCCTAGTTTCTCAAACCTTCTTTCCTATATAGACTCCCACGTCTGTACTTCCTAGCTAGGTAGACCTTTCTGGAGCATCAGATCTCTTAATTGAAACATCTTTATCCAAGTGTACCCTCTACCTTCCATGTCTCATGTCTGAACAGGGCCCACAAGCTGGCTTCCTGTCCACTTCAGCCCTGCCTTATCAAGGGCTGCTTCATCTGCTGCTGGGGAATGTAAGCTGGGAACCCAGAGCCATTCTTGACTCTTTCTCCTTCAATCACTGCCTGTGTTCTGTGGTCTCTAAGTCTCAAGGATTGTGCCCACTGTGCATCTCTTGCCCACCTACACCCCTGTTCTCACCTGGTCCTCATCTTCTCCTGCCTATACTTTGCCAGTAGTCTTCTGACTGCTTCTCTGCACCATCCAAGGGATGCCCCTAAAACCACTCTCCACATCTACCTTTAGAAATTAATCCAAATCTAGGGCGGCACCTGTGGCTCAAGGAGTAGGGCATTGGCCCCATATACTGGGAGTGGCGGGTTCAAGTCTGGCCTCAGCCAAAACTGCAAAAAGAAAAAAAAAAAAAAAAGAAAGAAAGTAATCCAAATCTTTGGCTCCTCCCAGCCCAGACCTGTGCTGCCCTTAGCCCTCCTGGCCTGCTAGTCCTAGATGCTGCCTCCAACTGTGCTTCTGTCTTCTCTGCACCTGAGCCCCTGGCATAAATGGTTGCTTTCTGTGCTGGTCACCTGGGTCATGTGGCATAGCCTCTGGTGTTATAGGTTTCTGACTAGTTTGCATTTCTTTTTTTTTTGAGACAGAGCCTCAAGCTATCCCCCTAGGTAGAGTGCCGTGGCATCACAGCTCACAGCAATCTCCAACTCCTGGGCTCAAGTGAGTCTCCTGCCTCAGCCTCCCAAGTAGCTGGGACCACAGATGCCCGCCACAACGCCTGGCTATTTTTTTTTGTTTGCAGCCATCATTGTTGTTTGGTGGGCCCAAGCTGGATTTGAACCCGCCACCTTATGTGTATGTGGCTGGCGCCTTAGCCACTTGAGCCACAGGCACCAAGCCTAGTTTTCATTTCTGTCTCCCATACTAGTCAGTGAGTCCAAGAGGGCAGACCACACATTTCCTCATTGCTCTGTCTTTGTTCCAGGGCCAGATACCCAAGAACTTGTCAGAGCTTGTCTGTGGGGACTCAAACTTTGAACCCAGAATGGATCACAATACTTTGGTAATGGGCAAACAAATATGATATTCCAGAAAGCAGAATGCTTCTAATATAGAGTTGCCTAGCTGCTGAGTTTGGGGGAACTTTCTGTCCTTAATGTTTGTGTTAAACCAGCTTGTTAGTTATTGAGAAATTATTTCAGGGCTGTCAAAGGTGTCAAATGCTTTCTTCTAGAGTCTTTGAGTAGCCATTGATGGGGAAGGAACTGCTGGTGTGTGTGTATGTGTATGTGTGAGCACAGTGCTGGTGTGTTAGCAAGAAGGTGGGGGCAGCTGAGTTACAGTCCCAACTTCTTTGACTCTATTTGTTGCTCTCTTCTTTCTACCCAACACCTATTTGGTGGTAGTAGGCATTTATAGTTACATTTATTTTCATTCATTTCCAAATCTCTTAAAATTTTAAGGTAGGGGTTTGGGGAAAGGCAGGAAAGGGGAAGGGAGGAGAGTAGTAGTAGAAGATCAGGAGGAGGAGGATATGGAGATGAAGAAGATTAACTTGGAGTTGAGGAACAGAGCTCCTGGGGAGGTGACAGAGTTAGTTCTTGATAATTGCCTTCAGTGGGGAAATTGAAGCCTTAAATGATACTTTTTTTAATGTGACAGTTTAGACTTTAAGTCAAAGTTTCAAAAGGACTCAGTTGTGTTAGATGTTTAGCAGTGAATGCTATCAGCCTTTATATCATCAGGATTCATGATGTTTATTAAGACTGCTACTGAGACATAAGCTAAACATTCATTTAAACGTCCTGAATCCTGGCCAAGCACAATGGCTCCTGCCTATAATCCTAAAACTCTCGGAGGTCGAGACAGGAGAATTGCTTTAGGCCTAGAGTTTGAGACCAGTTTGAGCAACATAGTCAGGCTCTGAATCTGCAAAAAATAGAAGTAGCCAGATATGATGGCTCATGCCTATAGTCCCAGGTACTCAGGAGTCTGAGGTGGGAGGATAGTCTGGGCAATGGAACAAGACCCTGTCTTTGAATGATACTTTTTTTTTTTTTGAGACAGAGTCTCACTATGTTGCTTTCGGTAGAGTGCTGTGACATCACAGCTCACAGCAACCTCAAACTCTTGGGCTTAAGATATTCTCGTGCCTTAGCCTCCCAAGTAGCTGGGACTACAGGCACCCGCCACAATGCCCAGCTAATTTTGGTTGTAGTTGTCATTGTTGTTTGGCAGGCCTAGGCTGGGTTTGAACTTGCCAGCCCTGGTGTATGTTGCTGGCGCCCTAGCCGCTGAGCCACAGGCGCTGAGCCTGAATGATACTAATAGATTTTTTGAGTATGGCTAACCTGGAACTAAGTTCACTTGCCCAGCTTCTCAGCTTAAATAAATTCCAAGAATTGGAGCTTGGTGACAATATAATTTCTGGAGGCTTAGAAGTCCTGGCAGAGAAATTGTCTAAGTCTTGTCCATTTCAATCTCAGGGGAAACAAAATCAAAGATCTCAGTATAGTAGATGTTCTGCAAAATCTTAAACATTTAAAAAGTCTTGACTTTTTTAACTGTGAGATCACAAATGTGGAAGATTATAGAGAAAGTATTTTTGAACTCCTGCAGCAAATCTCATAATTAGATTTAATTGGAGGATAATGAAAGCACAAGACTCTGAAAAGGAGGATAAGGATGGAGACAAAGATGATGAAGAGGAAGATGAAGCTTGTCCACCTGAAAGAGATGAGGAAGGGGAGGGAGTTGAAGATAGGGAGGAAGATGAAGCAGACTCAGAATTGAACTGGCTCCCTGTTTAAAAAGTTTGAGGACCCCTGTTCTAGTCAGTAATATCCTCCATGGATTTTGTAGTGATTGATAAGATTTTCTTTTCTTTTTCTTTTCTGAGACACAGTCTTGCCCTGGGTAGACTGCTGTAGTTTCACAGCTCTCAGCAACCTCAAACTCTTTTTTTTAGCAACCTCAAACTCTTGGGCTTGAGCAATCCTCCTGCCTCAGTCTCCTGAGTCTTCAGCCTTTAGTCTTTTTTTTTTTTTT
>NW_003852544.1:748835-750373 GCF_000181295.1 Otolemur garnettii
AAAAATACCTAAACCACCTTTTCATATCTGTCTGAGTTTTAAATAAACAAAATGAAAAAAACTGAATATTTTCTGAGCTACTAATATTATTGATAACAGTTTTATGCAACAAACTCAGCTGACTATAAATCTTTCTTGGGGTAACTTCTAAGGCTGTATTAGTAGGATGAATAGAAGCAGCATAGTAGGCTTTTAGAAGCAGCATAGTATTCCTCCTCCAGAGTCAAAACAATTGCTTATTGATGATTAATAAGACATTCCAGGCAAAGTTTTAAGTTGGCTTCTCAGATGACTTAGATACTACTCTGCAAAGTATTTCTAATTTTTCTGAATAGAAATTTTATATTATTCATGTGGTTTTAAAGCATTATCAGCTATGGCATCTAATTGGAATACCCCAGGCTGTGGGAAAAAATATTTGAAACTAAACTGTATTAAAATTAAAACTTGAGGCCAGGCACAGTGACTTATGCCTGCAATCTGGGAAGGATAAGCACTGTGGGAGGCCAACGTGAGTGAATTGCCTGAGCTCAGGAGTTCAAGACCAGTCTAAGCTAGAGTTAGACCATGTCACTAAAATTGCTGGGCATTGTGCCCAGACACCTGTAGTCCCAGTTACTTAGGAGGCTGGGGCAAGAGAATTGCTTGAGCGCAAGAATTTGAGGTTTCTGTGAGCTGTGACACCATGGCACTCTTCTGAGGGTGACAAAGTGAGTCTCTATCTCAAAAAAAAAAAAAAAAAAACCAGGCTGGGTGTCCATAGGTCATTGAGTAGGGTGCCAGCCACATACAACAAAGCTGGCGTGCCCAGACCCGGCCTGCTAAACAACAATGACAACTGCAATCAAAACAAAACAAAACAAAATAGCCAGGCCTTGTGGCCGGTGCCTGTAGTCCCAGCTACTAAGGAAACTGAGGCACGAGAATCGCTTAAGCCCTAGAGTTTGAGGTTGCTGTGAGCTGTGACTTCACAGCACTTTACTGAGGGCAACATAGTAAGACTGTATCTCAAAAAAAATAATTAAAACTTGTTTCATGTCTTAGATTTAAGTCTTTTATCCATCTTGAGTCAATTTTTGTAAGTGGTGAATGGTGTGTGTCCAGTTTCTGTCTTTTACATGTTTATCCAGTTCTCCCAGCAAAGAAAGACATTTGTACTAGATTGTTTATCACTGCTCAATTTATAATCACCAAGATGTGGAAACAACCTAAATGCCAATCAACTGAGGAATGGATTAACAAACTATGGTATATGTGTCTCATGGAATACTATTCAGCCGTAAAAGATGGTGACTTTGCATCTTTTGTATTAACCTGGATAAAGTTGTAGCACAATCTTGTTAATAAAGAATGGAAAATCTTTACATCTTTTGTGTTAACCTGGATAAAGTTGTAGCACAATCTTGTTAGTAAAGAATGGAGGCTCGGCACCTGTGGCTCAGACGGCTAAGGCGCCAGCCACATACACCTAAGGTGGTGGGTTCGAATCCCCAACCCCGGCCCGCCAAACAACAATGATGGCTGCAACCAAAAAATGA
>NW_003852544.1:751899-754021 GCF_000181295.1 Otolemur garnettii
GAGCCAAAATACTTATTTTTAAAATGAAATCTATATATTGACTTTATCAATTATCTTACTGTACCATCAAAATTAGAGTTCTTTAGTTGGAAAATAACACTTATCGCCTCCTGATAAATTTTACGACTTATTTAGCTTTGTGGGTGGTCTTTTTATGGAAATAAGTAGGGGTGGTTTTTACATTTTGTAGAAGTTTTTGGCCCTATTTTAATGATTTTTGTATGGTAATATATATATAATGTGTTAAGTTCCTTAGGAATATCTCCTTAGGCTCGGTGCCTGTAGCATAGTGGTTATAGCGACAGCCATATACACTGAAGGTGGCAGGTTTGAACCCAGCCCAGGGCCAACTAAACAACTGCAACAAAAAAATAGCTGGGCGTTGTGGCGGGTACCTGTAGTCTCAGCTACTTAGGACACCAAGGCAAGAGAATGCTTAAGCCTAAGAGTTGGAGGTTGCTGATGCCACAGCACTCTACTGAGGGTGACATAATGAGACTGTGTCTAAAAAAAAAAAGACTATCTACTTAATGGCAGCACCTGTATTCAGTGGGTAGGGCTCTGGCCACATATACCAAGGCTGGCAGGTTTGAACTGGCCTGGGCCAGCTAAAACAATAATGACAACAGCAACAACAAATAGCTGAGCATTGTGGCGAACACTTGTAGTCCCAGTTACTTGGGAGAGTGAGGTAAGAGAATTGCTTAAGCCCAAGAGTTTGAGGTTGCTTGAGCTGTGACGCCTCAGCACTCTACCCAGGGTGACAGCTTGAGACTTTGTCTCAAAAAAAAAACTCCTTAAAAACTCTGAAGTGGCTCAGCACCTGTAGCAGAGTGGTTATGGCTTCAGCCATATACACCAAAGGTGGTGGGTTTGAACCCGGTCCGCGCCAGCTAAACAATAATGAAAACCACAACAAAATATAGCTACTTGGGAGGCTGAGGCAAGAGAATTGCTTGAGCCCAATAGTTTGAGGTTGCTGTGATCTGTGATGCCATGGCACTCTACTCTGTCTCAAAAAAAAAAAAAATACTTTGAAGTGGGGAGGGAGTGGGGAAAAAACTTTAAAGTTAAAAATCAGTAAGTAAATTAAAACTTTGAAGTTAATACTTTTGTACAATTGTGTTTTGAATAAAACCATGACAGTGTTAAAAACTCCTCAAAATGTATTCTTTTATTGTTTATGACTGTTAACTTGTTTTTTTTCTGGGACTGCTGTAAGCTAAAGTTCTTTATTTTCTTTTTTTTGAGACAGAGGCCTACTACGTCACCCTGGTAGAGTGCTGTGCCATCATAGCTCACAGCAACCTCAAACTCTTGGGCTTAAGCGATTCTCCTGGCTATTTTTTGTCACAGTTGTTTAGCTGGTCCAGGTCGGTTTCAAACCCATCAGCCTCGGTGTATGTGGCTGGCACCATAACCACTGTGCTACAGGCACTGAGCCAAAAGTTTTTTATTTTTATTTTTTGAGACAGTCTCACTCTGTCACTTTCGGTAGAGTGCTCTGGCGTCACAGCTCACAGCAACCTCTAACTCTTGGGCTTAAGCAATTCTCTTGCCTCAGCCTCCCAAGAATCTGGGACTATAGGCACCTGCCACAACACCTGGCTTTTTTGTTGTTGTCATTATCATTTAGCAGGCCTGGACTGGATTCAAACCCAGCAGCTCTGTTGCAAATGGCCAGCACCCAACCCACTGAGCTACAGGCAGCGAGCTGCAAGCTAAAGTTCTTGAAACTGAATTACTTCAGATAAACTGCAGATTTGTTATAATGGTTTTTTAAAAATGCCTTATTCTGGTAGTTTCTCCAACAGTGTGACCAGGAGGACCTAGTGGAGTTGGCTCTACCACAGCTGGCTCAGGCTGTGACTGTATATGAATTTCTTCTGATGAAGGTGAGTCTCTTAAGTGCTTCTAAATAATAGAGGGGTTGATTTGAAGTTATTTAGGAAGGCATGTTTTATATTTATTTTAGAAAGAGTTAAGCTTTTTGTAATCATTTCTCTTCTCCAGGACAGAGCTGAAGTGAGGTGTCCATGTGAGTGGGTCTCTTGGTCAGGGGCTCACCCACTCCCTTGACTGTCTTTTCTTTTTTTTTTTTTTTTTTGAGACAGAGTCTCAA
>NW_003852544.1:754157-763784 GCF_000181295.1 Otolemur garnettii
GGCTGAGTTTGAACCCGCCACCTCTGGCATATGGGGCTGGTGCCCTACTCCTTGAGCTATAGGCGCCACCCCCAGTTTTTCTATTTTTAATAGAGATGGAGTTTTGCTTTTTGCTTAGGCTCGAACTTATGAGCTCAAGCTATTCACCCGCCTTGGCCTCCAAGAGGGCTTAGGATTACAAGTGTGAGCCACCCCACCCAGCCTCCCTTGACTGTTTTAATTGGCGTGGAGGGAGCAGCCAGCCTGGATCCTCCCACCCCAATTGTCTTCCTCTACCCAGGCTCTGTTCCCTCTGTGCCCACTCTGACACCCAGGCCACTGCACCACACACATCCCATGGATAGCAGAACTGAAGGCCTTGCCTGCCTTTCTGCCTCCCCTTTCCATTCCCTTGGCATCTTTGTCCTTGGAGTTCACCCACACCCTCTCTGGCAGTCACCCAGGGTCATTTATTTCCTGGCCTGCTCTTTAGGCCCATTCTGGCTTCCCCATGCTGTGCCGGGCACGTAGCAGGTACACTGGGGAGTGAAAGGAAACACCAACCATTGATGGGAAGCTGAGGAGCTGAGGAAGAGGTGTCCTTTGTCGAGGCTCCTTTCTGTATTTTTCATATGATTGCCTCAGGTTTAAATTTTTCTTTCATTTCTTTCCTTTCTTTCATTTACTTTCCCCTCCCTCTCTTTCTTCCTTCTTCTTCTTCTTCTTTTGTTTTTTTTGTGAGTCAGACTCACTCTTTTGTCTTGGGTAGAGTGCTATGGCATCACAGCTCACAGCAACCTCAAACTTTTGGGCTTAAGGGGTCATCTGGCCTCAGCTTTCCAAGTAGCTGGGACTATAGGCATCTGCCACAGTGCCTGGCTAGTTGTTTTATTTTTAGTAGAGACAAGGTCTCGCTCTTGCTCAGGCTGGTCTCAAAGTCTTGAACTCAGGTGATCCACCCGCCTTATCCTTCCAAAGTGCTAGGATTACAAGCGTGAGTCACTGTGCCCAGCCTAAACTTTTTTTTCTTAATCTTTATCTTCACGAAGGTTGAAAAAGTTCATCTGGCAAAGCCTTTTTTCCCAGCTGTATATAAGGAATTTGAAGAGTTGCATAAAATGGTTAAGAAAATGTGTCAAGATTACCTCAGTACTTCTGGTTCATGTTCTCAGGAGCTCCTGGAAATAAGGAATAATAAGGTAACAATCTCACATGGCAAAAAGAGTTTTACTCTTAGAGTTAGCCAAAAGAAGGAGGTTTGTGAATCAATAGGCTTTTATAATGACATCTTTACTGTCACCTTCTTTTTAGCTTTTTTCTATCAAGTGAAGTTTTTGTTTAGTTTTAATTATTTTTCCTTTTTTTTATCGAATAATAGCTGTGTACATTAATACTTTCATGGGGTACAGTGTGCTATTTTTATATACAATTTGAAATATTTTCATCAAACTGGTTAACATTGCTTTCATGTCATTTTCTTAGTTACTGTGTTAAGACATTTATATTCTTCATTTAGAAAGATTCACATGTACCCTTATAAGATGAACTATAGGCGTGATCCCATCAATCACCCTCCCTCCACCCATCCTCCCCCCTCCCTTCCCCTCCCTCTTCCCTTTCCCCTTATTCTTGGGCTATAATTGGGTTATAGCTTTCCTATGAAAGCTATAAGTTAGCTTCATAGTAGGGCTGAATACATTGGATACGTTTTCTTCCATTCTTGAGATACTTTGCTAAGAAGAATATGTTCCAGCTCCATCCATGTAAACATGAAGGCGGTAGTTTTAATTTTTTGAGACAGAGCCTCAAGCTGTCCCCCTGGGTAGAGTGCCGTGGCATTACAGCTCACAGCAACCTCCAACTCCTGGGCTCAAGTGAGTCTCCTGCCTCAGCCTCCCTACCACAGCGCCCGGCTATTTTTTGGTTGCAGCCGTCATTGTTGTTTGGCGGGCCCAGGCTGGATTTGAACCCGCTACCTTAGGTGTATGTGGCTGGTGCCTTAGCCTTTAATTTTTATTATTATTATTATTTTTTAGCCTTTTCTTTCCAGGAGAAGTTTTTTGAGGGGTTTTCTTTTCTTTCTTTTCTTTTCTTTTTTTTTTTTTTCTTTTTTAGCAGTAAGTGCCTTTCCAGAAAACTCAGACATACAGATAAACTAAAAGAAATTGTAAGCCATAATTCTCCTGTTCACTGATGATCACAGTTAATACCTTAGGACTTTGTTTTCTTCTTTATGTAGATTTTTGGAGGTGAGTTACACAGGGGCAAATAGTTATCATTTGTGGTCATTTTGACACAAGCCTCATTTCAATATCATTGTCATCAAATGGTCTCTACCTATATTGAGATCTTTACAAAAATAAGTTTTGACTAAAGTAGTTTTGCTTGGTTTGGATAAAACTGCATTGGACAGAGTATGCATCATGTGATCTGATTAACCCATGACCTTTCATGGTGACTGGTGGCTTTGGAGTATTCAGGTTCTGAGCCAACATTTGTACTGGCAAGTAGTTACTGCCTCTGATGGGGTCCCTATGTCTCAGTGTCCTCCCCTGTGAAAGGGGAACACTGAATTAAATGGTCCTCTCTGGCTCTCACCATGCTGTCATGGTTTAAAATAGTCATTTGTTTATTTTAAAAGTTAACAATTACAGGCCAGGCAATGGCTCACACTTGTAAATCCCAGCACTCTGGGAGGCCAAGGCAGGTAGATTGCCTGAGCTCACAGGTTCAAGACCAGCCTGAGCCAGAGTGAAGTAGGTGCCTATACTCCCAGCTACTCAGGAAGCTGAGGCAAGAGAATTGCTTGAGCCCAAGAGTTAGAGGTTGCTGTGACACCACAGAATTCTACTAAGGGTGAGACTCTGTCTCAAAAAAAAAAAAAAAAAAATTATAATTAATTAATTTAATTAAAGTTAACAATTACATATACAATGAAGACTTTGTCTTGTCCTGCTGTCCTTCCTCTGTGCCTCATGCCCATCTTGGGCTCTGTGGCCCATTCCTGATAATGCCCATGTAGAAATGTTAACAGCTGTCACTTAATACTTTTTCGTTTGGTGCTTTACATAGGTTTTGCATGTGGAATCGAATCTCCACACAAACCTCCCAGGCAGTTGTAATCTCTCTTGCATCAGTAAGGATACTCAGGGAGATGGGCCATGAGCAGAGAAGCTGGGATCCAGCTCAGCTCTCTCATGCCTCCAAACCCACACCTTTCCACCAGCAGGAAAGGGAGACCTGGTTATGGAATAGGCAGGATTGTATTTCTGAAGAGACTGGTGAAAATTCGCTAAAGGAGAGATAGTTGGTATCAGCTAGCAAACATCATTCAGTTTGTCTTTTTTTTTTTTTTTGAGACAAAAGTCTCACTATGTTGCCCTTGGTAGAGTGCTGTGGTGTCATAGCTCACAGCAATTCTCTTGCCTCAGCCTCCCAAGTAGCTGGGACTACAGGCACCCACCACACACACATCTGGCTATTTTTTGTTGCTATTGTTACTGTTGTTTTAGCTGGCCCGGGCTGGGTTCCGAACCTGCCAACTTTGGTGTATGTGGCTGGTACCGTACTACTGTGCTATGGGTGCCGAGCCTACTTTTTTTTTTTTGAGACAGAGTCTCACACTGTTGCTCAGGTTAGAGTATCAGCCTAGGTCATAGGAAACTCAAACTTCTGGGTTCAAGTAATACTCAGCCTCCTGAGTAGTTGGGACTACAGGTACCCACCACAGCACCCAGCTAATTTTTCTTCTTTTAGTAAAGATAGGGTCTCACTCTTGCTCCACTTGGTCTTCAACTTCTGAGCTCAAGGGATCCTCCTGCCTCAGACTCCCAGAGTGCTAGGATTATAGGCATGAGTCACCATGCCTGGCCTTAAATTTCTTAAAAAGACTCTTTTAGTCTCCTCTTCTAAACTGTGCTCACACAGAACCTTCTAGTTTTGGTAATGATCCATTAATCATTGCTGTTTCATCTAACTATATCTTCGTCTTTCTCATTGTCTAGATGCATCTTACTGTACAGAGGAACTTTACAGATTTAAACCTAGTCATGTAATTCTCATGTGTGAACAGGCTTCTGGAGACTTGTGTGTGACTTGGGTCAAGCTGATTTCTGTTGGTCCATTTCTTGTCAGGTTGCTGAGTCATTAGGAATTACAGAAGAATTCTGGAGGGAAAAAGAAATTCATCCAGACTGCATTCTACCCAAGCATCCCAGCCAAGAGACGGATGGGGAGCAGCTAGAGGAAGCTAGCAGACAGAAAAGGCAAAATGAGGTGGGCATGGTTTCATGAGGGTGCCAGTCACTGTCTGCTCATATTGCATTAGTGTAGTTTGGCTTCTTCAATTCACAACACTGTTCTTCAGGAAGAGATGGACAGTGCAGGTTTGTCTATTTCTTCCTAGTCTTAGCTGATGGGGTCTTCTCTTCCTAGGCGGCAGAGGAGGGGCTGGCCTCAGTAAAAAGGCCCAGAAGAGAAGCTCTCCCCAGGGATACCACAGAGTCTCTTGCTGCCAACAGTGGAGGCTGTGAGAAGCATGGGCTCTTACGTGCTCCAACTGCCAGTGAGGGTAAAACACTGTGGGGTGTGCCCTGTGGCTACACAGCCCTGCTGGCACAAACAGATCTGCATAGGATTGCCTCAGGGTTGGGTGCTCCTGTGGCTGGATTTAAGAGAACCCTCTGGTTTCTCAAATTTTATCCCTACTTCCCAATGTCTTATTCCATATTCGTTCCCCATATGTCTTGAAGTCTTTGAAGTTTTCTAAAGTGTCTTATTAAAATGGAGACTGCCTCATGGTGGTGAGTGGGTTGCACCTAGGAGGATCCCAAGTGATTGGGCAGAGATGAGTCCCAAAGATGCATGTGTTTATGCTTTGTTTTCATGACATTGGCTCTATATGCCAGCTGAGATTTAACATTTGAAAACAGGACATATTTGGCTTTTATTCTGGCTTTAGCCAGAACCTACCAACTAGACATTTTGAACATATGGCATTCTGAGAACAATTATATGACCTCCTAACGTCTTATCTGGACTACCTGATACCTTGCTTGATATAAGGTCTCAAACTGGAAGAGGCTATTTGGAAGCTAAGATCAGTCCTATAATTCAATTTAGTTTAACAGACAGGTTTTTTGTTTTTTGTTTTTTTTTGAGACAGTCTCACTATGTTGCCCTCGGTACAAGTGCCATGGCATCACAGCACACAGCAACCTCAAAGTCTTGGGCTTAAGTGATTTTCTTGCCTCAGCCTCCCAAGTACTTGGGACTACAGGTGCCCACCACAATGCCCAGTGATTTTTTTTTTTTCTGGTAGTTGTCATTGTTGTTTAGCTGGCCCGTGCGGGTTTGAACCCACTAGCCCCAGTGTATGTGGCTGGCGCCCTAACCACTGAGCTCTGGGTGCCGAGCCAACAGATTTTTTGGGTTTTTTTTGAGACATGGTCTTCTTTTTTGCTCAGGCTGGAAAGCAGTGTTGTGATGATGGCTCACTGCAGCCTCAAATTACTGCAGCCTCAAGCCATCCTCCTGCCTCAGCCTCCTGAGTAGCTGGGATTACAGGTGTGCATCACCATACCTGGCTAATTTTTGTATTTTTTTTAGGGACCAGCCTTGCTCGTGCTTAGGCTGGTCTTGAACTCCTTGGCTCAAGCAATCCTCTTGCCTTAACCTCCCGAAGTGCTAGGATTATAAGCGTGAGGCACCATCAACAGTTCTTAAGTACCTGTAGTATGCCCTGTGTCACAGATGTGGAAGACTTGGTGATGAATAAGGCAATTTTCTCAGAGTCCTGATGGGATCAAGGACAGTGTTTCTCAAGTGGAGTGTATGTGTCAGAATCTCCTGAGTAGATTATTTTGAAACACAGGGCCTGGGCCTCTGTGAAAGAGAGGCACTTCAACTGGCAGAGACCATTAAGGCTTGTACCAAAGGTTTTTATTGGTGGGGGAGGGAGGCTGCAGAGCAGCACCAAGGAGGAGAGAAAAAGAGAAGAGAAGGGAGGAGAGGAGAGAGAAGAGGGGAGAGAGATGAGGAGAGAGTGGAGAAGAGAAGAGAGAGAGAGAGGGGAAGAGAGAGAGAGAGGGAGAAGAACCGTACCCTTATATAGGGACGTCTCAGAATGGTGACGGGATGGTGGGATAACCAATAAAGAGTTACTGCTCCGGAGGAAAGAGTCATTTGGAGTGGGCAGTGGGAAATTGGAACAGGGTGATGAGGTAAGCAGGCCACTTCCTGTGCTTGGGGAGGAGTTATAACTTTAACACTCTGCCCTGGGATTCTAGGTCCATGGGTGTTGAGATGGGTATGAAAAAGCTTCTTTGAAAAGCCTCTCAGGTGTAAGGCCAGGTGTGGTGGCTCACACTTGTAATCCCAGCACTTGGGACGCCGAGGTTGGTGGATTGCCTGAACTCAGAATTTGAGATCAGCCTGAACCAGAGCAAGACCCCATCTCTAAAAACAGCCGGGCATTGTGGTGGGTGTCTGTACTTCCAGCTACTCAGGAGGCTGAGGCAAGAGAATCACTTGTAGCCCAAGAGTTTTAGGTTGCTATGAGCAACAAAGTGAGAATCTGTCTCAAAAAAATACATCAAAAATAGCTACCAATCCCAAGTAGCAAGGAGAATTTATGTTTTAATTTTTTTTTTGTAAGAAAGGGAGTTTGGATTAGCTTGTTAATTTGCAGAGTGAATGGCCATAACACAGGACATGTATGCTTACTTGTTTTTCCAAACTGTTTAGGTTTTACCCCTCCAGTAAATGGGAACATCTCTCCCCATTCTGAAGAAAACCATACCATGGTGGTTTCTGATAGTAACAAAAGTATCCTACATGCAGGCCAGCAGCTGAAGGCATTTGCTGACTTAGAAGCCAGGAGTGGATCTGTGGGCCCTACTTCCTCCTATCAGGATGTCGGTGGGTCAGCTCTTTATAATCAGTCAGAAGAGCCCAGGAGTCTGACCCAGACACAGGAGGCGGCATTCCCTGAAGAGAGTGCTCTGGAACATTCTTCAGACCAGGACATCAGGGACAGCCTGAGGAGCCCAGGTGTCTACAGCATCTTGTCATCAGGTAGAAGGGTGGAGTCTCTGCTGCCTGGTGGGTCTCAAAGTGCAGAGGCAGGAAACCTTCACAAGATGTGTGACCCCAACCTGAACTGCCAGCAATCTGGTCCTAGCAACTACCTGTTTACAGAGGTTACAGCCCTTCCTCTTGAGAAAATTTTGTCCCTGGATAGCATGCCAGTAGACTGCATCTATAGGACTGTGTCCAAGCCTGGGCCTCAGCCTGGCCCATGATGGATCACTATTGACTGAAGGGTGTTTTAGAAGCCACTTGGGGTACCTGAACCAGTTCCCCTGTGGGGTGGAGGTGTATTCTGGCCAGAGGGAACTGGAGGGTATGGTTGCTATAGGTGAGGCTGTGGCTTTTGAAATTACCAATGAGTGTCATGAGTTATTGTCTCAGGGACAAGAGCAGATTTTTATTCAGACTTCTGATGGGCTTATCTTGTCCCATCCAGGTACAACAGTGTCCCAGGAGGAGGACATTGTCATAGTAACCAGTGCAGAGGGGCCTGCCCTGCAGATGGGCCCACCAGAAGGAATTCCCCTGGAAACTGTGGAGTCGTTCTTCGCTGTGGAGGCAGAGCCCTCACAGTGAAAAGGAGTTCAGATCCTAGATGTGTATGTATTTTATCCAAAGAAGGTCTGTTTCAAGCAATGTATAGTTTTCTAATGTAAATACTGACACAAAGGAACTTTTATTTATAAAGAATAATGTCTTTCTCTCCTAATGGCTACATTTCTGGGTAGAGCTTATCATAATAGGGGGAGATACATTACCTGATGACATACCCCTCCAACATATCCAGCTCTCACAAACTATTTATTTATTTATTTATTTAGGCAGCGGCTTGTTGTGTAGCCCAGGCTAGAGTACTATGGCCTCAGGGTAGCTCACGGTAACCTCAAATTCCTGGGCTCAAGCAATCCTCCTCTCTGAGCCTCCTGAGTATCTGGGACTACCAGTATGTGTCACTGTGCCTGGATAATTTTTCTATTTTTAGTAGAGATGGGGTCTTGCTTTGCTTAGGCTGATCTTGAACCCCTGAGCTCAATGGATCCTTCTGCTTTTAGCCTCCTGGAGTGCTAGGATTACAGGTGTGAGCCATGGTGCTAGCCTCTTATAGGCTCTTGATGACTGTTGGAATTAACATCACTACACTATTCCTCGTTTATATGCCATGCTTCCTATTCCCCTAAAACAGCCTTCCCTTCCCTCCTGGGTGATATGCTGCTTTTTCACTAGACTTGAACCATCCTAGAAGCTTCTTGGTTCAATTAAAACAATAAGCTATCCATTTTGGGCAACATTTTATTAAGAAATAGGGAAAAAATTCATTTCTACTTGCATTTTATGGATGAAGAAAGTGAGGCTTACATGATAGGATGACTTATGAAAATCCTAGTTCTTTGATATCCTACTTTTAAAGTCCCTTACTGGGGTCTCTTTTCTTTTGAATGTTTTCCTTGGCTATCACGTGGTGAGGGTCATTTTTCCACACTGAGACAAGAGCAGCTGTTCTCTCCTCACACCTGGCAGTGACTGTCAGGAGAGGCCCTAAGCAGAGAGGGCTATCTATATTCAGGGACAGAGCTGGAGTCTGGGGCTACATGTTACCCTGGTGCTGTGCTGTTTCCAGCGCCTGCTGTGGAGGGATGGGCTGTGTTCTCAGGGGTCAGCATTTCCCAAAACCCTTTCAGGGATAAGGAGGCAGATGTCTTCTCTCACTTGATCTCAAAGTGGGGTCCAGTATGAACAGAAGGGTGGGTTTCACAGCAGGACAAGAACAGCTAGCAGATGAGCAGGCTGCAGTGCCTAGGAGAGCCACACACTCAGGTCAGCCTGTGGCTGTGTCCCATAGACTCAGGGTCACTTTTCAGAAGCCCAGAGTCCCATGAAAACACCTCAAATTCCCTCTCAGGATCCTGGAGATGGACAGACCCTTCTTCTGGAAGATCATAACCCCTATCAGGTAACTAACACAACAAGCTATGGTCTGGACAAGGCCCTATTAAATTTTGCATCTATGGGACATTACTTTATTGAATATCCCAATATATCTTAGTTGTGCCATTGCATGTGCTACTATGAATATTTAGCAAAGTTAACTGATATAATTTAAAAAATAGCCTCTCTTCCCTGCACAGAGTGGAAACCACTGGAGGCTCTGAAGCAGTATACTCACTTATCAGCCATGTGCCCACTGAGTGCTACTGTGGGCCTGGGCCAGGATTGATTGGGGCAGTGAGCAGGACTCTGGGCTCTGCTCTGGGAGTGGCCTGTGCCTTATCTTCAAGGCTGGCCTTTGCAGGGTTCCCAAGTACCATACAGAGACAGATATATAGCACAGCTTGTACATGGCAACCCTCCAGTAATAGAGAGTAGCTTTATTACAATACAATAAACCAATTTCCTTTTCTCATACAGAACTTTGTTTTGTGTACATACTACTTGTAATTTCAAATACTCAGGCTAGGCTCGGCACCTGTGGCTCAAGTGGCTTAGGCACCAGCCACATATACCTAAGGTGGCGGGTTCAAATCCAGCCCCGCCCGCCAAACAACAATGGCTGCAACCAAA
>NW_003852544.1:764275-775533 GCF_000181295.1 Otolemur garnettii
CCAGCCATTTTTTGGTTGCAGCCGTCATTGTTGTTTAGCGGGCCCAGGCTGGATTAGAACCCGCCACTTTAGGTGTATGTGGCTGGCGCCTTAGCCACTTGAGCCACAGGCGCCAAGCCTGTTCAGTCATTGTTAATTATTACTAAATGTAATGAAAGAAAATTCTCTCCTTCTGTGTTCTCTGGAAAACATGACAGGCCCTGTTGCTGTACCTGTGGTGGGGCACCTCTGGCACAACAGCCTCAGAACTTCCCAAGTGGCCACAGGAATGGGGTAAACTGAACCAGTAGGAGAAAAGCCATGGCAGAGTGGATATTTACTTCCCTTTTAGGCACTTTTTTTTTTTTTCTTGAAATAGTGTTTCACTCTGTTACCCAGACTAATGTGCCATGGTGTCAGCCTAGTGAACAGCAACCTCAAACTCCTGGGTTCCTCCTTCATCCTCCCAATTATACGGGACTACAGGTGCCTGCCAGAGCATCAAGCTAATTTTTCTGGTTTTAGTAGAGATGGGGTCTTACTTTTGCTTAAACTGGTCTCAAACTAGTGAGCTCAAGCACTCCTCCCACCTCGGCCTCCCAGAGTGTTAGGATTATAAACATGAGCCACTGCACCCAGCCTAGGCACCTTTTTTAAAGATAAATTTTTATTTTCACCTAAGGAATAACATGAAGATGGTATAAAAACATCAGATAATTCTGAAGAGCCTGTGGTGAGCAATAGCAGGCCCAACGTCAGCCATTGCTTCCACTCAGTCCCAGCTTCTTCCTCTTTAGCTACTTACTTCTGTGTTTCTGGATTATATCTATGTAGCTCTTTTCTTTAGTCATATCAGATGTTATTGGCAGACCCAATAACACATGGCTCATGGCTCACATGCCTCTCAGCTCTCACATCTATTGCAGGAATGTCACAAATTGTTACTTAGTCCGTATCTAATGCTAACATTGTCATATAAATGCCCTTTATTGCTGAGCCTTACTGGGGTTCCCCCCACCCCTAGAATAACTGCCTTATTTTTTTCATTTGCTTAGTTTTCTTTATTTTTTGCTGTTTTATTTTTATTTTATTTATTGTTTCAACAGGGTCTCCACTCTGTTGCCTGGGCTAGAGTACGGCATCATCATCATAGCTTACTGTGACTTCAACTTCTGGCCTCAAGCAACCCTCTTGCCTTGGCCTCCCAAAGTGCTAGGATTATAGGCCACTGCTCCTGGCCTTTGATTCTGTGGATTTCTAGTCTTTAGTATTCCTTTACTATCAATTTGGCAGGATTTCTGGACATGAAGATTATTACTGTGTGTGATCCACCTACTATGGCTCTGACTACTTCCTTGTTTCTTTCAGAGAGAAATTGCTCAGCAGATTCGTTATTTTTGTTCAGCGTTTATCTCTTTCACTTGTTTGTCCTTAGCTGTATCAATCCTTTCCATTAATTCTCCTGAGCAGGATGCTGATGTGTGTTCAGGGAGTACACTGTCAAAAATATGTGAAATGGCTTGGCGCCTGTGGCTCAAGTGGCTAAGGCGCCAGCCACATACACCTAAGGTGGCGGGTTCAAATCCAGCCCAAGCCTGCCAAACAACAATGACAGCTGCAACCAAAAAAAAAAAAAATAGCCAGGCGTTGTGGCAGGCGCCTGTGGTCCCAGCTACTTGGGAGGCTGAGGCAGGAGACTCACTTGAGCCTAGGAGTTGGAGGTTGCTGTGAGTTGTGATGCCACAGCACTCTACCCAGGGGGACAGCTTGAGGCTCTGTCTAAAAAAAAAAAAAAATACGTTAAATGTTGTTCATGGTACTAATTACTTCATTGTCTCCTCCGAAGAACATTTATTTAGATACCCCCCCAAACATAAAGCTGACTGCAGATGGGCCTCATGCCAAGATTTCTCAGGTGGGCAGCTGGGGAGCAGAGCCGCCTGGGGCCCTGTCCCGCCTAACTGCCTCCGCAGCTCATTGCAACAGCTGGTTTCCTCAGCAAGCAGGGCAGCCCCTAGCGGGACAACACCATTCCTGCCAAAGGATGACCATGTGGTATCAGACTACTAGACTCTAAGTGTCTACTTCTATGTTAGTTAGATTTTAATAAATACAGCAAAGGCAGCAGGAAGAGAAATCCTAAGAAATGTTGCTTTGTTCCTAGGACTCTATAACTTCAGTTTCAAATAGCTTACTCTATCGCACAGCATAAAGTTTCTTAAATTTCTTTTCCTGGTGAGCAATGGTAGAATTAAATACTACTCCATGTGTTGTACTAAAGTTTATCTGCCTTCTTGGTCCAAAAGTCTCTAGTGGATTTTATGTATGATTTGTTTTTGAGTCCCTAGTTCTAAACACAGGGCTGAACAGATAGTAGGTAAATGCTTGGCAAAAAAATAAAATAGTGATTGGGAGCTACACCCATGTTCTCATTAAATCAAGGTGGACTAAAAGAAAGGAAATCTGGGGACTGCCATTGAGTAGCACATAACTTCAGACAACTCCATGCCTGACTAGGGGCCACTGTTTCCTCATCTGTAAAACGAATGCAGAAGGGGCTGGAGGTGGTAGATTTCTGAGGTCCTCCTGGCTATAAATACTATATAGGTTAAGTCCTTATTTAGTGGTTAAAAAGTTAAAATAGTCATCATAAACATACATAAGTAGTATTTTAATTTTTGTTGTTGTTGTTGAGACAGAGTCTTACTATGTCGCCCTTGATAGAGTGCTTCAGTGTTGATGTCACAGCTCACAGCAACCTCAAACTCTTGGGCTTCAGTGATTCTCTTGCCTCAGCCTCCCAAGTAGCTGGGACTACAGGTGCCTGCCACAACACCTGGCTATTTTTTTTTGTTGCAGTTGTTTGTTGTTTAGCTGGCCTAAGCCAGGTTCAAACCCTCCAGCCTGGGTGTATGTGGCCGGCGATGTAACCACTGTGCTATGGGTGCCGAGCCAATAATATCTTAATATTAATAGTTAAAATATAAAATAATCTAAAATGAGGCCAGTGGCTTATGCCTGTAATCCCAGCACTTCAGGAGCCTGAGATGGGAAAATTGCTTGAGCCCAGGAGTTTGAGACCAGCCTAGGCAACATGGTAAGACTTCATCTCTCCAAAAACTAAAAATCAGCCAGGCGTGGTGGCACCTGCTTATAGTCCCAGTTACTTGGGAAGCTCAGGCAAGAGCATCACTTGAGCCCAAGAGTTTGAGGTTGCAGTGAGCTATGATGACACCAATGTACTCTACCCTGGTGACAGAGAGAGACTCTGTCTTTATTTATTTATTTATTTTTAAGACAGAGTCTTACTATGTAGCCCTCGATAGAGTGCCATGGCATCATAGTTCATAGCAACCTCAAACTCTTGGGCTTAAGTGATTCTCTTGCCTCATCCTCCCAAGTAGCTGGGACTACAGGCACCCACCAAAATGCCCAGCTATTTTTGGTTGCAGTTGTCATTGTTGTTTAGCTGGCCTGGGCCAGGTTTGAACCCACTAGCCTTGGTATATGTGGCTGGCACTGTAACCACTGTGCTACAGGCACCAAGCCAGAGAGACTTTCTCTTAAAAAAAAAACAAACAAGAAAAACCCCTGTTATTAAGTATACAATTTGGGCCCACAGAATTTATGTTAATAAAAAGGCAACCAACAAGTAATCCAACAGAAAACAATAGTTTAAAGTAGGCTTTTAGGAACTCCAGTGTCCTTCCCCCTTAACTTTTGGCCAGCCTCCTCAATCTGTTTCAAACTGCCACCTTTCCCTTATTCCAACCTAATACATTAACCATAGAAATGGCTGCAAACCTTGCCAGAGATTTGTGTCAGAGCAATGCAGAAGGTATTTACTTGGCCAGTCATATTCTCAGTAGAATATGCTTGCATTGGCCATTTTTTGGTATGTATTTTTCCTTTCTTTGACGCCAAACTTTACTTAATTAACTCTATGGGATTATAAATATTAGTTGTAATTACCAAAAACTAATATATCTCATTAACATTTCAACAGTACAAATAAGGTATAAAGTAAAAATATTAAAGCAGGGATTTTCTACATAAATGTTATACGTAAAGTATACTTAATTTACAAAAACCAGATTACTAAATCATTCTGTTCAGGAGTTCATTTATTTTACTCAGAAGCACTCATGAGGGACAGAGTCATCACAGATGCAGATGAGGCTGACTGGCAAGGAGCACCAGCTGGAAGTGGCCAAGATACTATGAGGAGGACTGGAGAGGCCAGAGGGGCTGGAGATATGCTCAAGCCTGGAAGGTCCTAAGACAGTCGGTGGCTGTCAGATCCTGACTTATAGCACTAGGTCCTACACAGGAAAGTGTCCACCAGGGGAGACGTGGAAGATACCAAGGCCCTGAGGGTAAAAGCTGCTCTCACACACCAGGCTGTGCAGGGAGGTCACAGTGCTCGGTGCCCTGTTTCAAGTAGCATGCTTTCCAGGTGCAGCTTGCTGTCACTCTCCAGGTAGGGCTGGTACAGCCACATTGACAAGTAGCTCAGGATGAGGTCATGGTCCGAGGAATGGGCAAGCTCTTCAACCACAGTTTGCTTCAGGAGCAGCTCCTTCCGGTACATGTCAGAAAGCTTTTGGGAAACCTCATCTGGAACAGACATTAAGTTGCCCTTCATACTAATTTAAGAAAGTACTCTTGACTTAGGATGAACCACATTTTTTAAAGCTTCTTATTAAAAATAAGAATTAGCAATAGCACCAAGATAAAGAAGGATGAGATGGGATTATTCTTACTGGTGCAGATGAGTGCAAATAGATAAACTTGTTAAGTAGGATGAAATTAAAAAGTACCTTTTATACTTAAGCTTTAAGTGACTGGCAGTGATTATAAACAGGAGATTCACCTCACATTGACAATACTTTATGAACACATTCCTCTAGATAAAATCTCAAATCAACATCAGTTTTCCCCTTCTTTGAACCAATAAAACTAAAAGTAACCCTTCAAGAAATATCTTAATAGAGTTTATTTAAGTAATGGGTTTCTTTTTCCCCAAGAGCATTCTTCCATGAGGTTGGCTTTCATGACCTTAATTTATTTTTTAATTAAAACAAAGAAAAAATAAAAAAGCAACAAAGAAAATCTTTCTTCCCAAAAAATAAAAAAAATAATTATAGATTTCTGCCTCCAAAGAGGTAGTGGAATTCATTCTACCCAATGGTAACTTGCTTCATGGTTCTCTAATTATGTTTAATATTCTCTGCTGATTGATTAGGTAATTAAAGCCAAGAAGAAATGCTTATTTTAAGATGTCCTTAATCTCCCTTCCTCCCAATGATACTTCTACATTGAATTTTAAAGCCTTGTCAGCTTAAAGTACCAGATCTAAATGATACTAAACATTCTTGTACCCTCTACCTGAGAAAGAACTACTTACAGAAATGGGTCGTAGGCCATGTGTGAAACAGAAGGGGCCGTTTAGTCTCCTCCCCATAATGGTAATTTTCTAATTCACATATTCCCTTGGTAGTTGAAGACAGCTTTTCCATTTTCACCTGTATTTTGGTCTGTAAAGATATTAATTTGGAATATGAGACTATTATTTGAGATCTCCAGCCTTAAGTTCAGTATCTATAAGATTTCAGAGATAAGAAGTCTAAGTCTGTTGAGACTAAAATTCCAGTAACTATAAACACTGTTAACTCCACACATACCAGACTCCTAGGAAGACAGAGGCAGGCAGTTGTTAAGATTTCATTAATTTGGATTACTTCGATAATAAATGCCAAATTTCCAGTCCTAGAAGAAAAAGCTTCCTGAGTCTCCCTTCGCTAAGATTTCCTAATGGTACTCGTGTTTTAGCTCCAAATACCTGGAGGAACCCTAAGGCAAGCTCTTGACGCTCTCACTTCGAGACAGGTGAAAAGGCATTAAATGAGCTCATGTCTGACTCTCTTGTATTAACTATCTTTGAGTTTACTGAAACCTCCTTGAGCCTTGGTTCCCTTATTTATAAATGATAATAATGAAAAGTAGCCTGACATACTCCATGCAGAAAGGGAACAGTGACATTGGTGGTGACTCAGCACACACAGCCTCTGACCTAAGCCCTAAAGCTATCACTTGTGTGAGACAGTAACACTCGCCCTGCTAAACACACTAGGTAGCACAGACTAGTTCGAATAAAACGCTTGCCTTCACAGGATGGTGAGTGATGCAGTGAGTTAGTATTTATGAAGTACATCTTTGGAGTTATATAAGGATGAGTTTAAAGAAATGGATGAAGTAACTAGGATTTCAGATTTAAGTAGCATAGGTCTCTAAAGACCAAATTTCTAACTCCTAAGTATAGTTGATTTTATGTTTAAGGGAGGTGACAATTAAAGATGTAAATTGTTGAGCTCTGAATTCCTTACTGGGCCCTTCTGACCACCCTCTGATTATAGCTAGAGTGGCACTAAATTTAGGACCCATTAAAGGACTTTACCCCTTTCCTGAATCTTTTTAGGTTTGTTATTTCACTTGGCCCATCCTTTAAAGGTAGGACGCATCATTTTTGTTTTATAGCTGGGAAAACTGCTCAAGGTTAAGCTAGGGAAGGATGAAGCCAGAACTTGATACCTTGCCTTCTGCTCTCCTCTCTGAATCCTGCAGCAGCTCCCTGTTGACACTTAATTTTAAGAAAAGCTCATACAGATCAGAAGAGCAGGAAAATTCTGAAGGCATGACCCTAGGATGGACGTGCCATGCTCAATTCCATAGTTTAGGCATCAGTAAGGAGACCAAGAGTTATGAACAGTTGTGCAGCCCTGAACTGTGAGCGTGTGAACAGCAGCCCACGCTGACATTTCAGTATCAGTAGTCTTCTCCCACAGCTAACACAGCCTACACTATGAATGTTAGTCCAGTTTAGGAAAAGTGGTGCATCAACCCCCCCCAGTAAGATCAGATTTATGAAAGATAATTAATGCCAAGTCTGGAAACCATTCTGTCAGCTGAAGGAGAATAGAAAAAATGTCCTTAAAACTTTTGGTTTGGGGCTTGGCACCTATAGCTCAGTGAGCAGGGCACTGGCCATATATACCGAGGCTGGCCAGGTTCAAGTCCAGCCCAGGCCTGCTAAACAACGACGGCTGCAACCAAAAAATAGCCAGGCATTATGCTGGGCACCTGTAGTCCCAGCTACTTGGGAGGCTGAGGCAAGAGGATCTCTTAAGCCTGAGATTGAGGTTGCTGTGAGCTGTGACACCACAGCACCCTACCAAGGGCAACATAGTGAGACTCTGTCTAAAAAACCCAAACCAAACAAAAAAGCCTTTCAGTTTTGAACATAGAATGAGAATGTATTTCCAAACCACTTTTATTTGTTGTTGTTGTTTTTTAAGATAGAGTCTTAGTTTATTGCCCTTGGTAGAGTGCCATGGCATCACACAGCTCACAGCAACCTCCAACTCCTGGGCTTAAGCAATTCTCCTGCCTCAGCCTCCCGAGTAGCTGGGACCACAGGTGCCTGCCACAATGCTTGGCTATTTTTTGTTGCAGTTTGGCCAGGGCGCCCTACCCACTGAGCCACAGGCGCCGCCCCCAAACTACTTTTAAAACAGAATAAATTCACTGGAGTAGAGAACTTCTAAGGTGACAACTAGCACACAAATCTTTGTGTCTATTAGGATTCTCCAATAAAAGGAACCAGGGCTCCCTGGAGAAAATGGCTGATTCTACGACTGAGGCAAATAATCCACAAGATAAACATGAAGCATGTTTTAAAGCCATAAAATAAGGAAGTGTTCAAAAAGAACCCAAAACCTCACAACAAAGAGACTACATCAAAGAGACATAGGAGCAACAAACTATCAACAGCCAAAGTGGGAACAATTTGAACAACAAAATAGTATTACCGATTTACAACCCCAGTGGTAAAATAAATATTCATGGCCAGATGCAAAAGCTCATGCCTGTAATCCTAGCACTTTGGGAGGCTGAGACAGGAAGGTTGCTTGAGGCCAGAAGTTTGAGACCAACCTGAGCAACACAGTGAGACTCCTTCTCTTAAAAAAAAAAAAAAAATAGAAAAATTAGCTGGGCATAGTGAAACACACCTGTAGTTCTAGCCCCTGGGGAGGCTGAAGCAGGAAGATCACTTGAACCCACGAATTTGAGGTTGCACTGAGCTATAATGTCACTGAATTCTTGCCCAGGTGACAGTGAGACACTGTCTCAAATAAGGTTCAGATTGATATAAATGAATGATCAAATAATTAGTGATTGGGACAGAGGAGGCAAAGCTCCCATACAGAAGAATTTCAAATAATTTACATAGATACTATATCCTCAAGGAGGTGGAGGATAACATGATTTCCTTTCAAAGAGGACAGCATAGAAGGGGAAAAGAAACTTTACAGTGAAGAAACTGGGCAAACACCCCCACCAGCCAAGGTTGATAGTTTGCAACAGAAATGACACTTTACTTTTGCAGTCTTCCTCTTTAAAAAACACAACCTCAGTCTAATCATGAGAAAAATAATCAGAAACATCCCAATTGAGGGACATTCTACAAATACCTGACCAATAGTCCTCAAAAGTGTCAGTCATCAAAAACAAGGGAAGTCAAAGGAACTGTCACAGCCAAAAGGAGCCTAAGGTCAACCCTGAATATGCCTGAACTCGTCAAAAGGAATCTAAGGAGAATTGGAGACTACAGTCTTTCATTAATGAGGATATATCAATACTGATGCATCAATGGTAACATGTTCAATACAAATGTATGAAACATAAAACATACTAACATAAGAAACTGAGTATAGGGAGAGACAGTTTATAGGAACTATCTATGCTATCTGTTCCACTTTTCTGTAAATATAGAACTGTCCTTAAAAAAAAAGTTTACAAATTAAAAAACATACAGACTTTATCTGATGATCTTGGGGATTTGGCTCAGCCTGAGCACATGATCAGCTAAAAGAGTAGCCCCATAAAAACAAGAAAACAAACAAAAAAAAAAGAGTGGCCCCATAAACCTCAAAAGTCCTGAGGAGAATATTATATTTCAATCATAAAGTCTAAATTATAAAAATGTCCACAATGCATTTTTCTCATTTTTTCGTGTATTTGAAACTGACATATCACACAATTACTATTTAATGGAGTTTTTTTTTTTTTTTCTTGAGAGTTCTTTTAAACCTACAGTCTGACTTAGAATAGGTAGAATCCTAAATTTGAATACTGGTATTGTGAATAAAAACAATTATGCTCAGCATATTCTGCTTTAAAAAGGCAACAAAGCATGTAAAGGATTAAAAACATTTCCATCAAAAAAAGGTTAAAATACAAGGCAAAGCATGGTAGCTCACACCTATAATCCTAACATTTTGAGAAGCAGAGGCAAGAAGATCACTAGAGGCCAGGAGTTCAAGATCAGCTTGGACAGTGGCAAGACCCTGTCTTTACAAAAAATAAAAAAAAATTAGGGCTCGGCACTCATAGCACAGAGGTTATGGCGCCAGCCACATACCCCTCAGATTGGCAGGTTTGAAACCAGCTCAGGTCTGCTAAATAACAATGACAACTACAATAAAAAAAAAATTAGCTGGGTGTTGTGGCAAGCGCCTGTAGTCCCAGCTACTCAGGAGGCTGAGGTAAGAGAATTGCTTAAGCCCAAGAGTTTGAGGTTGCTGTGAGCTGTGACACCACAGCACTCTACCCAGGGTGACAGCTTGAGACTCTGTCTCAAAAAAAAAAATTGGAGGTTGCAGTGAGCTATGCTGATACCACTACTGCATTCTAGCCTAAGAGACAGACAGTGCAAGACCCTGTCTCGACAAAAATTTCAATCTCATATTTGTTTTTCTTTTTTTCTCTTGCAGAGATAAGAGTCTTACTTTATAGCCCTAGGTAGAGTGCCGTGGGATCACAGCTCACAGGAACCTCCAGCTGTTGGGCTTTAGGTGATTCTCTTGCCTCAGCCTCCTGAGTAGCTGGGACTACAGGCACCTGCCATAATGCCCAGCTATTTTTTGTTGCAGTTTGGCTGGGGCCAGGTTTGAACCCGTCACCCTCTGTATATGGGGCCGGCACCCCTACTCATTGAGCCACAGGCATCGCCTCCAGTCTCATATTTGTTATATCAAGGGTGGGCAAACTACAATCCATGGCCCAAATCTGGCCCATGGTCTATATTTTTATGGCTTTTGAGCTAAGAATGGTTTTCATGGGAGGCGCCTGTGGCTCAGTGAGTAGGGCACCAGCCCCATATACTGAGGGTGACGGGTTCAAACCCAACCATGGCCAAACTACAAAAAAAATAAAAAGAATGGTTTTCACATTTTTATATGGTTGAAAAAAAATCACAAGGACAATAATGTTTTGTGACACATGAAAATTATACAAAATTCAAGTTTCAGTGTCCATAACTAAGGTTTTACTGTAATAGTGCATGCATTCACTTCTGTATTATCTATGGCTGTGTCAGCCCTATAAGGCAGGGTTGAGCAGTCATGACAGAGACTGGTCCACGAGGCCTACAATATTTACTATATGGAGCCCTGGAAGTGGGTGGAATTGCCCTGGATAATGCATAGAGCAGGAAGAGAAAGTATCTAGGACTGTATCCTGGGGAGGGAAGGTAGAGGACAAGACCACTGGAGGAGGTTAAAGAGAAGGAAAGAATTGTGAAATGGGGCTGACCATCAAGCAAACCCCAAATATATCTGTCAAAGTCAGAGACATTGACCTTGGAGGTCAGCATTAGGTCTCACCAAAGCATTCAAGGTGGCCTGTAATTCTTCACACAGTGTCTCCAGTTCTTCATTATATTCTGGATATGGCTCTTCTTTTTCACTGGAAGCTGAGCTGCTGCTCTCTAATTGTACCTTGTCTTTACTTCTGGACAAAATAGAAAATAATGGGTACTAAATATACTCTTTTAAGCTTGCCTGATTTTATTATAGTAAATTCTAGAAAATTGATTATCCACATAACTATGTCAGATATTTTATAGAAGCATGTTGTTTCATGTCATTATAACATAAACTTAATTATCATTTTTATATATAATGAGTATGTCCATTAGTCACTCAATTTTGCACTAGAATAAGTCAATTAAATTCAACCACATGAAGCCGGGTGTGGTAGCTCACACCTGTAATCCCCAAACTTTGGCAAAGTCTGCCTGAGGCCAGGAGTTTGAGAACCAGTTTGGGCAACATGGCAAGACCTTGTCTCTAGAAAAATTAGCCAAGTGGGGCAGTGCCTGTGGCTCAGTGGGTAGGGTGCTGGCCCATATACTGAGGGTGGTAGGTTCAAACGCAGGG
>NW_003852544.1:776574-781255 GCF_000181295.1 Otolemur garnettii
AAAAAAAAAAAAAAAAAGAAAAGAAAAGAAAATAGAGGAAGCACGGTTGTTAGAGTGTGAGATCATTTTGAAGTGGTATTTGAAATTCAGGATGTTGCAGAAGTACAACAGAGGCATGAGTAAGCAACAGAACCTCCAACATGCCTAACAATTGCACGCATTCGTGCTAAGTTTGAGACACATAGTACTGTATGTGCTATGTACAAAGGAAGATTCAGGAGGCCTCGCACAGCAACAAGTCCTGCTTCTGCTACGGTGTTGGAACAGTTTACACACTCACCAGACTCTACCAAACAATGTGCATCTAAGATAGGAGTTAGAAGAAAAAGCACAGATGCATGGCAGCAATACTGTGGTCAAGTGTCCACTGTGGACACTTTGGTCAAGATGGCTCACACAGCAGTTTGCCATAATCAGAAGTGTCTCGACACTGATGGTAACACTTTCAGCACCTCTTGTAATTGCAGAAGTCAAATGTGACTTGTAGTCATCTTTTGTTATTGGTATATATGGAGTATTACAATTTTAATAGTTTTTCCCTTTCTTAAAATTTATATACATTTTTGTACCTTCTGTGTATTTCTAATTTCTCAATGTTAAAATTAAAAGAAAAAACAAACCCCAAATCAAAGAAAAAAAGTAAAACAAAAAAGCCCCATATATATATATCATCCAGCTTTCCTTTGTCTACAGGCTAGAGCAGTGATTTTTAACTGGTGTGCAGGGAGAGGATCTTAGGAGTGCCACAAAAAATTTTAAAGATCATTAACTAAATTATTTTCAAAAGAAGTTCAAAACACAGTAAGTATATTCATTTTTTTTACTCTTCTTTTTTATTTTTATTAATTTTTTTTTGAGGCAGAGTCACACTTTGTCACCCTCGGTAGAGTGCCATGGTGTCACAGCTCATAACAACCTCAAACTCTTGGGCTTAAGCCTCAGCCTCCCAAGTAGCTGGGACTACAGGCACCCACCAGAACGCCTGGCTATTTTTCTGTTGCAGTTGTCATTGCTGCTTAGCTGGTCCAGGCTGGGTTCGAACCCGCCAGCCTCGGTATACGTGGCTGGTACTGTAACCACTGTGCTACAGGTGCTGAGCCTTTTACTCTTCTTTTTGATCAACATAATTAAGTGTGTGGTGGAAGTTTAACTACAGGTTCAAGTGTGCCATGAGTTAAAAAAGTTTGAAAAACACTGGGCTAGAGTCTTCACTTCCTGGCCTTATCTCTTGCTTTCTTCAGCTTGCTCTCTTAGGAAATTCCCTCAAACACAGCATGTACTTACTTTCAGCTTCTGCTACCTTTTCCTGGTGAGATCCCGTTGAAGAAGTTTCATGAAAAAATTCTTACCCTTACTTCGATATTTTGTATTCTATTTCTAGGTTTAAATTTCCCCCCCATATGTTGTTTGTGGCACCTAGATTAATTTCATGACCCATGAGTGATAGCCTTAAGTTTAAAAAACATATTCTTTAAAAAAAAAACATATTCTTAGATTGTGAACCCTTTGAGAAAAGATCCAGCTTATTTTTCTTACTACACACAGCACTATGCTCTATGCCAAGGATGTCACATGGCTGAATTTAATTCTAAAAGTTTTCTCTTAATTCTTTTGTCTTTTTTAAGAAATAAAATACAGCAGCATGAAGATAAAGTCCCATATGCAGCACTCCAATATCATTCTTCCTAGAAGATACCAGTATCATGGGTTGAACCTGTTGGAAGGTTGATCCTTCCAATATTTTTCTTTTTTTTTTTTTTTTTTTTTGAGACAGAGTCTCACTTTGTTGCTCTATAGTGCTGTGGTATCATCGTATCTCACAGCAACCTCAAACTTTTGAGTTCAAGTGATCCTTCTTGCCTCAGCCTCCCCAGGGGCTGGAATACAGGTGCCCACCACAGTTCCAATCTTATTTTTATAATTTTATATCAAGATATAACCATGAATAATATGTGATATAATTTTGTATTTTAAATCTACATATATAGTTCTTACTTGCATGCTTTTTGTGCTTAGTATTTTATTTTTTAATTTATTCATGTCAATAATCCTACACTAAAAGACTCCCCTGAAACTTCAGCCCAGCCATTAAAGATGAAAAGTCATAGCATGAAGAATCTATAGGTACTTACAATAAACTGACTTTCAGGTTGGCAATATTACTTGCAGTAGTAAAACCTGCATCATTAAGAGTTTCCCATTTCATGATTAAATTATGCCAATCAGCTGCATTGTCCTTAATTTTTCTTGCACTGACACATAAGACAGGTTTTCTGGGCGTTGCAATTCCAAGAGTCTTTGCTAACAGAGAGTAAAAGAAACATAATTATTATGGAGTATACAATCACAGGTGGAAGGCAAATGTTGTTAAAACTTTCAATAGTAAAGTTATCTAAAATACTATGTCAACTGGACAAAAAAATGCCATGGATACTAAGAAGTCTGAATGAATGTGAAAGTTCCTGGAAAAAAAACAAAACAGATTTTCTTTTCTTTTCTTTTCTTTTTTTTGGAGACAGAGTCTTACTTTGTCACCCTGGGTAGAGTGCCCTGGCACGATAGCTCACAGCAACCTCAAACTCCTGTGCCCAAGCGATCCTTTTGCCTCAGCTTCCCAAGTAGCTGGGACTACAGGTGCCCACCACAACTGTTGCTCAGGCTGGTCCTGGTCTTGAACTCATGAGCTCAGGCAATTCACCCACCTTGGCCTCCCAGAGTGCTAGGATTAGGCAAGAGCCACCACGGCAGGCCCAGATTTTCTTTTCTTTTTTTTTTGAGACAGAGTCTCAAGCTGTTGCCCTGGGTAGAATGCTATGGCATCATAGCTCACAGCAACCTCCTTTGGGCTTAAGCGATTCTCTTGCCTCAGCCTACCAAGTAGCTGAGACTATAGGCGGCCGCCACAATGCCCAGTTATTTTTTTGTTGTTTGGCAGGCCCAGGCTGGATTTGAAACCCACAGTTCCAGTGTATGTGGCTGGTGCCCTAGCCTCTAGGCTACAGGTGCTGAGCCCCACATTTCTTTTTAAGATTCACCAGACACAAGTGAATCCTTCTTAAGCTTAATGGGTCCACAAAGTTTTTACCTTTAGCACTTTGACTCCTTTCAAAGATTGGAAACAAGGTAAGGTTGTGACTTTCTTTTTTTTTTCTTTTTTTTTGAGACAGTCTCAAGCTGTCCCCTTTGGTAGAGTGCTGTGGCATAGCTCACAGCAACCTCCAACTCCTAGGCTCAAGTGAGTCTCCTGCCTCCGCCTCCCAAGTACCTGGGACCACAGGCGCCACCACCACGCCTGGCTATTTTTTTTTTTTGGTTGCAGCCATCATTGTTTGGCAGGCCAGGCTGGATTCAAACCCCACACCTTAGGTGTATGTGGCTGGTGCCTTAGCCACTTGAACCATAGGCGCCAAGCCAAGTTGTGACTTTCTGCTAAAACTCTTCAATGGTTCCCCTTCCTTTTCCTATACAATAATCTAGCCCTGACTCCTTAGTAATCCCACTATCCAGTCTCATGCACTTTGATACCTTAAATTTGTTCAGAGCTTTGTGGTTCACAAGTGCTTGTCATTTCAAGACACCAAGATACCAGAGATACATACATGATCACAATGCTGCCACTGCCCTGCCTGGAACTCAGGGAAAGCCCATTTTCTACCCACACCAGAAGCCTGCCTCAATCTCCAGTAAAAATGAACTCCCAGCAGCTCTTGAAAAGGGGGGTTGCTTGAAGGTCTTTGCACATGCAGTTTCCTCTCCTCCCTTCCTTAGCGAATGCTATCCACCCCCCAAGATTCATCCAGATCCCACCACTCACTGGGAGGCAACTGCCAGACCAAATAGCCAACTCAGGTTCTTTGTTCTCCCACAACCTCTCATGTACTTTTTCCTTCTTTACTTAGCACTCTTCAAAGGCTAAGGAAAATTCTATAAATCTGCTATCATGATGCTCATAGCAACAGGATAAAGTCCCCTTGAGGAATCCAGGACACACAAGAGCTGTATGGTTTGGAGTCTAGACTGTGAAGACCACAGTGCCTGGGTCTGCCACCTATGAGATCTTGGGGAAGACAGTGAACCTTTTGGAGCCTCAACATTCTTGTCTGTTAAATGGGAATAAAAATAGTATCTATTACATAAGTTTTTTTTTTTTTTGAGACAAAGTCTCATTCTGTCTCCTTGGGTAGAGTGCCATGGTATCATAGATTATAGCAACCTCAAACTCTTGGGCTCAAGTGATCCTCTTGTCTCAGTCCCTGAGTAGTTGGGACTACAAGTACCCACCACAACACCCAGCTAGTTTTTCTATTTTTTAGTAGAGACAGGGTCTTCCTCTTGCTCAGGCTGGTCTTGAACTCCTAAGCTCAGGTGATCCACCTGCCTTGGTCTTCCAGAGTGCTAGGATTACAGGTATGAGCCACCCAACCCAGCCCTATTTCATCAGGTTGCTGAGGTTAGATAACATATATGAAGCTGTGAGGGGGCACATAGCAAACATCCAATATTTACTTGTTATCCCAAGGTCCTCTATTACCCAAGCTCTACCTATCACCTCTACAGCTTTATCCTCTCCCATGTGTTAACTGTGCTACTTAGTACTAGCTCTATACAAGTTCTGACTTTGGAATGTTTTTCCTATGTGCATGTGATCCTGCTCACCCGGTTAACTCCTAGTATTCTTTTT
>NW_003852544.1:781390-788944 GCF_000181295.1 Otolemur garnettii
GGACCACAGGCGCCCGCCACAACACCTGGCTATTTTTTGGTTGCAACCGTCATTGTTGTTTTTGGTGGGCCAGGCTGGATTTGAACCCTCTACCTTAGGTGTATGTGGCTGGCACCTTAGCCACTTGAACCACAGGTGCCAAGCCAACTCCTAGCATTCTTTAGGGCTCTACTTTTAAGCATCATATTTATTTTTCATTCACTCTTTTTTTTTTTTTTTGAGCTGTAGCCCTTGGTAGAGTGCCATGGTATCATAACTCTCAGCAACCTCTAACTCTTAGGCTTAAGTGATTCTCTTGCCTCAACCTCTGTTTTTCTATTTTTAGTAGAGTTGCAGGTCTTGGTTTTTGCTTAGGCTGGTTTTGAACTCATGAGCTCATGATCTCATCCTCCCAGAGTGCTAGGATTACAGGTGTGAGCCACCTTGCCCGGCCTTTTCATTCATTCTTTACTTACACAGCTATTTGCTACCATATGCTAGGCATAGAGGGATGAAGTGACTGAAGGAGATAGAACTGTGTTCATGGAACTTAATTTCCAAAGGGAAGGAAGATAATTAACAAATGACCACAATCAGCTCAGATCATAAGTATATGAGGAAAATGAAATGGAGTCTCTGTTAGCCAGAGATCTAAATGATGAGAAGCTAGAAAAAGGAAAGGAGAGTCAGTAACATGGGCTGTACATTGAGAATGAGCTTTGTTGAGTTTGAAAAATAGAAAAATACCTAGTGTGGCTAGAATGAAATAGATAAGGGGGAGTAATGTGTGAGTAGGTGATGATCAGACAACTAAAACCTTATAGGCTAAGATAAGAAATTGGATTTATTCTAAGTACAACAGTGAGCATGCAGTATGCTTTCGACAGGGCAGTGAGATGATCTGATTTTGGTTTTTAGAAAGTCATTTCTACAAAGAAGTCTTCCTGGATCCCCCATATTGGGTTAGGACTCGCTAGACTAGATATCTGGAAAATCCTATAAATCTGCTATCATGATGCTCACGAGTCTAGTGTACTGTATTACCTGCTAGACTATAAGTTCCACCAGGGTAGGGATTGTCTATCTTGTTCCTTTTCAGACCCTCCGCACATAGTAGGTGCTGAGTAAAATGCGTTAAAGGGAGGAATAGTTCTTACTACCCGTGCTATAATTTTCTTAGGGTTTCTCTCCCCCAACAGGGGCTCCTAAGGGCAACATCACATCTGACTCATGGTCAGTCTGCTTCATACTTGGTACATATTTAGGAACCAGAAGCATAGTTCTGACTTCAAGAAACTTACAGGCTAGTAGGGAAAGAGAGAGGCTAAAGAGTTAGAGGACAAAGTATAGTGAGGCACAGCACGGTGGCTAAGTTGCTCATCTCCTCTGAACCTTGGCTCCTCATCTACACAATGGGTTGACATATATTACTTCATGGGATCACTGTGAGGTTCAAATGAGCTGATCCGCGTAAAGTACTTACAACACTACTCGGCACACAGTGAACAGCACTCCCTCAATACTAGCTTTCATTACAAAGAGAATGGTCTGTGGCTGAGAGAGGGGGTGTTCAGAGAAGGGTTTCTGGAGGAGCTGGGCACTCAAGGCTTCGCACCCAATGAGTTTCGTTAATGCTAACTTATAGTGACAATTACAATTTGGGGGTCATGTCTGATGACACTCTTTTGCAAACATCATCCCATCCAGTTGTCACTCCACGAGTGAAAACACTAAGGCTTGGCAAAACTCTCCCCGGAGCTGACTGGAGTAGAGCCGGCGCGGGGTCAGGACTCTGGGATGGACCAAAGCACAGATCCCCATTTAATCCGGAGGGTCCCCAGGCTCCCGGCCCAGCTCAAGTTAACTCACAGCCTCCCGGACCCGAGAAGTGAACCCTCTCACGCACCTTCCATACGCTCCGCAGATATCCCTGGAAGGAGACCCCAAATCCCGGCCACTCCCGCCGGAAGCACGACATCACTTCCGCCACGCCCCACCCGCGGCCACTTGTGGCTCTGCCGCCCTAGCCCACGGCGGAACCCGGCTGCGCCTCTCCGGTGCCGACCCGGTTGCCCAGGGAACGGGCTCCCGGCAGCCCCCGCGGCCCGGAGTCCATCCCCGCCTCCTCCGGCCCGGCGGGGCCGACGAGTCCGGAGGGGCTGTAGTGGGAGGTGAGTTCGGCAACGCCGCAGGCAGCCCCGACGCCCGGCCCCGCGCCCTTTCCTCGGCTTCCCAGCCGCTGCTTACTCCTCCTCTGGCCACGTTCCCTCGTCTCCACCCCCCAGGGTCTCCACTGTCCCCTTTCACTCCATTACCCCAGCCCGCGCGGAGTGGCGGAGACTAAATGCCATAACACTGGACGCTCCTGGCTCGCCGCCTGGCAGAAACTGACAGTCCCAAAGCCGAGCAGTTATCTCCCACCCCTCCTCGGCTTCGCTGGGTCATCCCACACCATCCTTTGGGCCTCCGTCTTGCCCGCCCCATCTCCTCTCGCTCCTCCTCGTCTGCCCCACCCTGGCATCCCTTCTTCCGACTGGTCCCGTGACTTCAAGCCTCTTCGTTTTAAGATTGACGTTGCATTCTGTCCCCCGACCCTCTTACCCCTTGTCCCTGCATCTGCTCATCAGCTCTTGGCAGCAGGCCCTGACTTACCCAGTAGGTTCAGTTTCAGTAAGTATTTATTAAATGGGTAAGTGAAGGACTCCTCTCTCAACCCAATTTTAATTCCTAAGAGGCAGAATAGGTAGCGAGGGTTAAAGAATGGATGCTCTGGTGTTAGACCCAGGGTTACGTCAAAGTGTTACCCCTAGCTGTGTGCTGGAGGCAAATGCTATTGTCTCACTGCACTTGTGTCCTCACCAGTAAAATGGAGGTAATAATAGTTTTTACTTCTGGCTTCTGGGAAGAGTTAATGGGTCAGTGCATGTAAAGTTAAGCACAGTGCCAGGCATGCAGTACATTTCAGTACTTGAAGGTCCTAGGTTGTTACCTACATCTATGCTGGCCTGTCTTCTTTCTCATTCCTCCACTTCCTTCTTATACATATGTTTCTAACTGCTCATTAGTTTTACTTCTTTACTTCCATTTCTCTTCCCTCTTGTTCTATTCTAAATGGGATTCAGGAATTTTATTCTGTTCTGTTGCTTCTGTTCAATTTGTTGGCAGAATATGTGGTACTAGCCTGGGTGCACCCTTTTCTCATCTGCTGGAGTGATCAGTTGCAGTTGGCATTGACTACCTCCTTGTAGCCAAGGTCTTGTAAACTTTAAGAAAGGAAATTATGGGAAATCTCCAAACCCAGATCCCAGGCATGGGCAGAATCTGGGAATGAAGCTGCTCTAGTGCTTTGTGGTTACCCATAACAACTGGTCTTTTAAGGTGCAAGACTTTTTGTACTTTCTCACACTTAGCTATATGGCTTAATAAGCCTCTGATCATTGTATTTTTGATAGCCTGACTTACACCCCATGTTCGTTTATTCAGCAGGTTGTTACTTGGGGTCCGTTGTATGGCAGCCACTGTGCCAGGCTGTAGGAATGTTATGGTGGGCTAGACCCAGTTGCTGCTCTCCGGGAGTTCGTAGGCTGGTCTTTGAGATTTAAAACTGAGAACCACATACAGGTATAGAGGGCACTCTACTTGAGTTTTCAGGACTGACTTGGATACCAATGGTGGGGAAGATGGAATAAGGATAATCCTCTTCTGAAGGAGTGACTAATAAGTAGCCTTTGTTAGATTTAAGTTACTTTGAAGCCATATCATCTTTTCAATAGAAGACTGGCTCCTACTGGATTTTTTTTTTCCTTTTTCTTTCTTTTTTTGTTTTGTTTTTTTTTTTTTTTGAGACAGAGCCTCAAGCTGTCCCCCTGGGTAGAGTGCCGTGGCATTACAGCTCACAGCAACCTCCAACTCCTGGGCTCAAGCGAGTCTCCTGCCTCCGCCTCCCAAGTAGCTGGGACCATAGGCGCCCGCCACAACGCCCGGCTATCTTTTGGTTGCAGCGGTCATTGTTGTTTGGCGGGTCCGGGCTGGGGATTTGAACCCGCCACCTTAGGTGTACGTGGCTGGCGCCTTAGCCGGGTGAGCTATAGGCGCCGAGCCTCCTTTTTCTTTCTTAGAGAAGTTATACATCAAGTTTAAAGAGGATCTTATTCATATTGGCCTCTATCTAATTTGAACAAAATGGCTACTGGAACTTAGTGGGGAAAAAAGGAAGGAAAAGGCATTAATCAGAGCAATTCATTGAACCTGGAAAGATGAGGTATAGATCACGAAACATGTGGATAGACCTCATTTTTTTACATTCATCAGTTGAAAGACAGTTGGGTTGCTTTTACTTTTTAGCTATCATGAATATTGATGCTGTGAACATTTGTGTATAAGTTTTTGTGTAGACATTTGTAGTCATTTCTATTGGGTATATAGTAACCATGTTTAAACTTTTGAGGAGCCACCAGATTGTTTTCCACAGCGGTATTATTCTGTATAATACCTCCATGATGTAGGTTATATTAATCTGGTTTCAAATGGGCCAACAGAGATCTAGAGAGGTTAAGTAATTTTCCCAGTGCCCCTGCAGGTGGTTTCAGGATAGCATTGGGATTTGAGCCCCAGCCCTTTTTCACTCTGGCATTGTTAACCACTCCCCTGTGCTCAGGGAAAAGAGGGTTAATTTAGTGGCATTGGGTCTGAGATCTGGTGTAGAGTGGGGTTAAACGTGTGGGTAAGGAGGGGGAGCAAAAATGTTTTAGCAGGAATGTTTGTTGAGTCTAAATTATTTTTCCTAAACCCACTGTTTTCCACAGTGTCTGTACCATTTTATTTTTTACCAGTAATGTATCATGTTGCTAACACTGTGGGTTTTTTAAATATAGCCATCCTAGTGGGAGAAAAGTGGTATCTCATTGTGGTTTTAAGTAGCATTTCCACGATGCTTAATAAAATTGAGTATTTTTTCATGTGCTGTTAGCCATTGTGTGCCACTTGGAGAAATATTTCTAAGGTCCTTTGTCCATTTTTATTTTATTTATTTATTTTGAGACAGTCTTATTATGTCGCCCTTGGTACAGTACCATGGCATCATAGCTCACAGCAACCTCAAACTCTTGGGCTTAAGCGATTCTCTTGCCTCAGTCTCCCAAGTAGTTGGGGCTTTAGGTGCCCCACAATGCCTGACTATTTGTTGTTGTTGTTGACATTGTTGTTCAGTAGGTCTGGGCCGGGTTCGAACCCCCTAGCTCCGGTGCATGTGGCCAGTGCCCTCATCACTGAGCTATGGATGCCGAGCCCCTTTGTCTATTTTTAGATGTCTTTATTTTAGAGACAGAGTCTCATTATGTTGCCTAGTTTGACATCAAATTCTTGGGGCCAAGAGATCCTTCTGAGTTGTTGGATCTATAGGTGCATGGATCTAAAGCCATGCCACTGAGCCTGGCTTTTAGGATTGTCTTTTTATTATCAAGTTTTTTTTTTTTTTTTTTTTTTTTTTTGAGACAGAGCCTCAAGCTGTCCCCCTGGGTAGAGTGCCCTGGCATTACAGCTCACAGCAACCTCCAACTCCTGGGCTCAAGCGAGTCTCCTGCCTCTGCCTCCCAAGTAGCTGGGACCACAGGCGCCCACCACAACACCCGGCTATTTTTTGGTTGCAGCCGTCATTGTTGTTTGGCGGGTCCGGGCTGGGGATTCGAACCCGCCACCTTAGGTGTACGTGGCTGGCGCCTTAGCCGGTTGAGCTATAGGCGCCGAGCCTTTATTATCAAGTTTTAAGAGTTCTTTATATATTCTAGATAATATCTCTTATCAGATATATGATTAGCAAATATTTTTGTCCATTCTGTGGATTGTCTTTTCACTTTCTTAATGGTGTCTTTTGGAGCACAGAAGTTTTTAATTTCTGTGAATTCAGAGAGCTCATTCTGATTGCTCTAAAGGAGTATGGGTTCTAGGGGTGCGTGTAGAAGCAGAGGGCAGTTATCAGATGACCATGGCAGTGCAGGGAAGAGATGTGATGGCTTCCACTAAGCCATGCCCATAGAGTTGGTGAGAAGAGGCCAAGTAGGAGATAAGTTTGGAAATATGGCTGATGGAAGGAGATGAGGGATTGTTGTAGGGGTGAGGGAGATAGGAATCCAGGATGAATACTAGGATTTCAACTTGAACAGTGCCTTTAATTCAAGATTTGATTATGCTGTTAACCTGTTGCAGAATTGGAACAGTTTTTAATACCTGATGACCTCTGGCAAGGTGAGCCCTAAGCTCCCTCCTTACACATTTTGAAGTTGCCTTTGGTAAGATTATCACTGGTTGTGCCAAGGAGATGCTTCCAGGGATTCTGACCTTCCATAATACCCCTGAAAATCATCACAAATAATGTGGTGGTATAATGTAGTGTGCCTGCTCTGCAAATGCACTTTTAAGGCAAATCCCCTACTCCCTTCTAGCCAGACTGCATCTCAAAGCCCTTGCTGTATAGAGATAATGAAGCTGTCAGGGAATGGTATCAAATCAAGTGGATGAATTTTTGAAAGCTAAATGTCGTAATTTCACAGAGCTACTTTGAGGAAAAAGTTTTTTTTTTGTTTTTTGGATTTTTTTTTGAGACAGAGCCTCAAACTGTCACCCTGGATAGAGTGCTGTGGCATCACAGCTCACAGCAACCTCCAACTCCTGGGCTTAAGCGATTCTCTTGCCTTGGCCTCCCAAGTAGCTGGGACTGCAGGCGCCCACCACAACGCCTGGCTATTTTTTGTTGTCGTTGTTGTAGTTGTTATTATTGTTTGGCAGGCTGGGGCTGGATTCAAACCCACCAGCTCTGGTGTATGTGGCTGGCACCTTAGCCCCTTGAGCTACAGGCACCAAGATGAGGAAAAAGATTTTTAAAGTAGGAAATAACATTGGCCGACACTTATTTGTGAATTGCTTGGTACTTCTACTTGCTTCCAAGGAGCTAAAACAGATAAGAAAGCGCCTTCCAGTGACAGGGAGTAGTCTGAAGGGCAGAAGTGAGAGGCTGAGGCATATTGTAATTAGAAGCAGTTCATTGTGGCTAGAGGCCCAGTTAGAGGTCCGAGGCACCGAGGCCTGGCAGAGGGCAGATCACCAAGGTTCTTCTCACCAGTAACACTTGGGCTTTAGGCAGAAGAGGATGGGGACTACTGGAGTGTGTTAAGCAAGGGTGTGAAAAGATGGCAAGATCAGCTTTGCATAACAGAAAAATCCCCATTTGCCAAATGGGTGAGAGGCTGGCAGATGAGCTTGCACCAGGGAGAGCTCCTGCTGAGAGAGAGTGCTGTCCTGAGCTAGGGGAGAGGCAACAGGATGCATAGGAGATATATTAAGAAGGAAAATGAAGAAGCTTGTTAATTGCAGACTCAAGGACAAGGAATGAGAGGTGAAAGGAAGAATAGAGGATGATGCCTCTTTTATGGTTTGGACAGTATGACCCAAGCGGCTGGGCAGATGTAAAGCTAAGTGTTTTTAGACATTATTCATTTACTCTGTAATACCTCCATGATGTAGGTTATATTAATCTGGTTTCAGATGGGCAAACAGAGATCTAGAGAGGTTAAGTAATTT
>NW_003852544.1:789028-790422 GCF_000181295.1 Otolemur garnettii
ATTGTTAACCACTCCCCTGTGCTCAGGGAAAAGAGGGTTAATTTAGTGGCATTGGGTCTGAGATCTGGTGTACAGTGGGTTTAAGCATGTGTGCTTGTGTGAAAAATGGGTAAGGAGGGGGAGCAAAAATGTTTTAGCAGGAATGTTTTTTGAATCTAAATTATTTTTCCTAAATCTAGCAGAAGAGGATAGTGAGGCAGTCAATGGCTCTAGACTTCCTCCTTGGTCTGTCCCTAGACACTCCCTCTCCCTGCAATAGTTTGCTGGGAGTTGGCATCAGCCTACTTCTTGCATCTGAATATGGAGTGAGGGACAGGCAAGCCTGGTACTGAGTTAATAACCCAGAGGCCCCAAAATAGGGAGAGAGCGTGAATTCTTGTGTGCCTGCCGTGGGCTTCTTGGTACCTGGCCCCAAATTCAGTTTTCCTGACTTGTCTGGGTTTTGTGATTTAGTGGCCTCTAGATATCCTTTGGGAAAACTTGTTTCAGGCATAAATCTATATGACCATTCTGGAAGGCAACTTGGCAATACATTTTTTTTTAATTCAGCATTTTCATCTCTTGAAATATACCCCCAAATATATGCTTGGATTATGTGTCTGTTTATGATGGTGAAATTCTTCCTCCCTGTAGATCATAAGCTATTTGAGAGTAAGAACACTTTATGTATTCTTTCCACTCTTCCGTAACATTTGCTGTAACATGAATTATAGGAGTCAGTATATATTGAGGTGCATTTTGAATTAAAATGCTCAAAAGTGATCTTAATGATACCTTATTTACTGTTTAATTAAGCTCTAGCTATAATTTTTACCTGCCTAAAAGTTCCGTGTTCCCATTATAAAACATTACTTCTTTTTGGCATGACTAGCCTTTGGAAGAATTGTAATGCTTTGTTCTGCAGCCCCCAGGTTTCCCTGGATGATGAACATTCCTTTTCCTGTCTGATAACCATCTGTGGAAAGCTTGGCCATGGCATCCATATCAGAGCCTGTTACATTCAGAGAGTTCTGCCCATTGTACTATCTTCTCAATGCCATTCCCACAAAGATCCAGAAGGGTTTCCGCTCTATGATGGTCTACCTCACCGCCCTTGACACTAACGGGGACTACATCGCAGTGGGCAGCAGCATTGGCATGCTGTATCTGTACTGCCGGCACTTTAACCGGATGAGGAAGTACAACTTTGAGGTGAGTCTTGCTTTTCTTTTTACTTTAGTACATATGCACAAACCATGTTTGACACACTTGTGTTCTAGGATGCGATAAATTGGCGTTTTAAACTTTTTTTTTTCCTGCCTCCCAAAATCTAGCATCATTTTATTCTTTTTCTTTCTTTCTTCCTTAGAGACAAGGTCTTGCTCTGTTGTTGAAATCTTTTATTTTTTTTTTTT
>NW_003852544.1:796182-797430 GCF_000181295.1 Otolemur garnettii
ACAGCTCACAGTAACTTCCAACTCCTGGGCTCAAATGATTCTCCTGTCTCCGCCTCCCAAGTAGCTGGGACCACAGGCACCCGCCACAGGCTATTTTTTGGTTGCAGCTGTTGTTGTTTGGCGGGCCCAGGCTGGATTTGAACCCGCCAGCTCAGGTGTATATGGCTGGCACCTTAGCCACTTGAGCCACAGGCGCCGAACCTTCTGCAGCTTTTCCATGCTTGCTCTCCCAGTGAATTTCTTCAGGAAGTATTTATCAAGTGCTTAGTATGTGCCTAGCTCATTTTAGGTCCTGGAGATGGACCTAAAGTCCTGAGTCCGACAGTGAGAATCAGAGAAATACATAAGTCAACCACATGTATAAACAGTAAATAACCAAGATGATGGGAAGTGCTAAGGGGAAAAAAACAGAGAAGGGAATAAAGAGTACCAAGAGGGGTGATTGTAGTTTTAAATATAATAGAACTCCAGGGAAGGTCTGACCATGGAGTTAAGACGTTAAACACGTATAGAGAGTTTACCAGCTTGCCATGGTGATAAATGTCTGGGATAGAATATTCCAAGAGGAAGGAAGGAAAAGCCTCCAGTCTAAAACAGGTCTGGAATATTTGTTTTTTATTATTTCAGGTTAATGTGAGAGTACAAACAACAGGTTACAATGTTTGCATTCGTGAGGTAGAGTTCCTCTTGTAGTTATGTTGGAATGTTTTTTCTCACCTTAGCAACCAAGGTACATTTGGCCAATGTCTTCTCAAGGGGAAGTCAGGGGTGTCCGACCTTTTTCTTGTCTGCTGCACATTGGAAAAGTAAGTGTTGTCTTGGGCTGCACATTAAATACAAAATACTTAATGACAACTTATGAACATAAAAAAAGGCCATGCATGCTTTTTGGGACACTACAGATACGTAAAACAGTCCTCAAAAAATCTCTTTGCAGCCCATGGGCTGCAGGTTGGACACCCCTGACTGGGTAACCCTTAGATCTAGTGATTAGGAGCCTGTGATATCGATGTTTGGGTTTGTTGGTAGCATTACAATACAGGGTTTTATCTGTGTCCTCCTTAGTGTAGATTACTTCCCTTCATTGGTTACTAGGAATTCAGCTTTCAATTGTTTTTGTTGTTGGCGCTTACCCTTGGTAGAGTACTATGGCGTCACAGCTCACAGCAACCTCAAACTCTTGGGCTTAAGCAATTCTCTTGCCTCAGCCTCCTAAGTAGCTGGGACTATAGGCACCCATCACAACAC
>NW_003852544.1:798314-801108 GCF_000181295.1 Otolemur garnettii
TCAAATCAAAAGCCTTTTTTTTTTTTTTTTAGAGACAGAGTCTCCCTTTGTTGCCCTAGGCAGTGTGCTGTGGTGTCACAGCTCACAGCAACCTCCAGCTCTTGGGCTTAGGTGATTCTCTTGCCTCAGCCTCCCGAGTAGATGGGACTACAGGTGCCTGCCCCAACGCCCAGCTATTTTTTTGTTGTTGTTGCAGTTTGGCTGGGGTCAGGTTTGAACCCGCCACCCTTGGTATATGGGGCTGGCGCCCTACTCACTAAGCCATAGGCACCGCCCATCAAAAGCCTTTTTTTCTTTAAATTTTTTGATTATTGGATTTGTGTTTGAGAATGTTGCTGCAATAGGGGCAATAGTAAATGCCTCCTACAAAGTTGGAAAGAGGGAAATCAGAGTTAAACACAACAATAGACAAAATCAGAGATAGCAAAATCATCTTAAAGAGATTGTAAAATCCTCAGCCAGAATAAGACTGAACTGTCCCCCTATCAAAAAAGAAGAGAATGTGACAGAAGAGAGTGAATAGTCTGCTGTGTAACTTAGAAAAACTAGAAATCAGGCCACTTCACTGGTGCAGTGTGAGAGATTGTTCTGAGTGCTGTGATTCTCTCTGGTGTGGCTATCTTCGGGCAGAGATCTGTGCCTCAGGTGACTCATGCTGTGGGGCCCTTCCTGAGATCTAACAGACTGGTTTGATCAGAAATTGCACTGCTTTTGCCAACTAGCTTTTATCTAGAACACATAGATCAGTCAGTGGGGGAAGAAGGTGTAGATTGTACCTATTTGAGCATTCTGGTTTGTATGCACATTAATTCATTGCAAAATAATAAATTGGCTTTTCGTTTTAAACTAGAATCTTTTGTGCATTAAATGATCATTTGATAACCTCTTGGACTGATCAATAGCAGGACACAACAAAGATTCAAGATCTAGGTCAGGAAGGTTGAAGGCTACATCCTACATGTGCTGATTTACCAGTGTGAATCTGTGTGTTAGGTAAAACTATATTCTGTAGTGTGTTTAGGGACACATGCATATGTGGTAAAGCTAGGAATAAAAGCAAGGAAATAATTCTACTTTCAGGAGAGTGTTTTTGGTGGGGTATGCTGTCAAGGAGAGGCATACAAGAGCTTGGGGCCAGGAATTTGAGGCCAGCCTGGGCAACATAGCAAGATCCCCACCTCTACAAAAAAATGTTTTAGAAATTAGTAGGGTGTGGTGAGAGACTGAGACAGGAGGGAGGATTGCTTGAGCCCAGGAGGCTAGAGTGAGCTATGATCACACCATTGTACTGCAGCCTGGGCAACAGATCAAGACCCTGTCTTGGAAAAATTGAATGAATAAATAATCATCAAATACTTTATCTCTCTCTCTCTCTCTTTTTTTTTTGTAGAGACAGAGTCTCACTTTATCACCCTTGGTAGAATACCGTGGCATCGTACCACTCCCAGCAACCTCCAATTCCTGGGCATAGGTGATTTTCTTGCCTCAGCCTCCCGAGTAGCTGGGACTACAGGCGCCCGCTACAACGCCCGGTTATTTTTGTTGTTGTTGTAGTTTGGCCAGGGCCGAGTTTGAACCCACCACCCTCAGTATATGGGGCCAGCGCCCTACTCACTGAGCCACAGGTGCCGCCCAATATTATTTTATTTTAAAATAAAATTTTTGTTAATGTTTTTCCACTCCATATGTCCCTTGCTAATAATCTAAGTTACTATCTTATGCTGTGGGGAAGGTAATTGATGGCTCAAATTGCCATGCCCTAAATCCCCTACTGTGTTTAGCTAGGGCCACTCTTCCCCACTGTCTCTTCCCAGCCAGTAGACTGACTGCAGCAGGGTCATTAAGGCAGGCCCTTTACTATATGACTCCTCTGATATGTGACTTTGGCTCCAGATGACCCCCATTAACTTGCCCAAAACTTTTTTTTATTTGAGACAGAGTGTTACTATGTTGCCCTCGGCAGGGTGCTGTGGTGTCACAGCTCACAGCAACGTCCAGCTCTTGGGCTTAAGTGATTCTCTTGCCTCAGCCTCCCGAGTAGCTGGGACTACAGGTGCCTGCCACAATGCCCAGCTATTGTTGCAGTTTGGCCAGGCCAGATTCAAACCTACCACCCTCAGTATATGGGGCTGACACCCTACCCACTGAGCCATAGACACCGCCCAACTTGCTCAAAACTTTAAGTTGTACTACAGCTTGAAATTTCCCTCTTCAACCCTCCTTCTTTCCATTTTCTCCTCAGATTGTAGACCTGTGCTGTGATGTGATCATTCTTCCTGTCTACTCTACAACTTCTCCTTTTCCCCTCTTAGGTGTTTTCCTAAATGGATATCTTGCTTCCTTATCTAATTCTATCTTCAGGGTTGATTTTCAGTGGACACAAAATAACATGATAGTATAAATTTAAATTTTTCAGGTCTTGGCTCAGCACCTGTAGCACAGTGGTTACAGCACCAGCCACATGCACCCAGGGTGGTGGGTTCGAAACTGACTTAGGCCAGCTAATCCACTACAACAAAAAAATAGCTGGGCACTGTGGGAGTCATCAGTAGTCCCAGCCACTTGGGAGGCTAAGGCAAGAGAATTGCTTAAGCCCAAGAGTTTGAGGTTGCCGTGAGCTGTGACGCCTCAGCACTCTACTGAGGGCAACTTAGAGTCTTATTGTATCGCCCTCGGCAGAATGTTTTTTGTTTTGTTTTGTTTTTTTAAGACAGAGCCTCAAGCTATCCCCCTGGGTAGCGTGCTGTGGCATCACAGCTCACAGCAACCTCCAACTCCTGGGCTCAAGGAAGTC
>NW_003852544.1:802426-810907 GCF_000181295.1 Otolemur garnettii
CGGGCCCGGGCTGGGGATTCGAACCCGCCACCTTAGGTGTATGTGGCTGGCGCCTTAGCCGCTTAAGCCACAGGCGCCAAGCCAAAATTCCTCGGCTTTAATGATCCTTTTGCCTCAGCCTCCCAAGTAGCTAGGATTATAGTCAAGCTATACCACATCAGGCTAATTGTGTTTTTATTTTTGCATAGTTGGGGTCTCACTGTATTGCTCTGGCTAGTCTCAAACTTCTGGGCTCAAGAAGTTCTTTTGCCTCAGCCTTCCAAAGTGCTAGGACTATAAGTGTGAGCCAGTGGGCCGAGCCTAAATTTCTGTTTTATCTCCACTGTGGTTTATTAGTTACTAACTCTGTTTTAATTTTTTAGAGGTTTCTCTAGGGTTCATGAATGTGTTTTTAACTTTTACAGTCTACATTCAAGTAATATGGCACTTCACAGATAATACAAGAACCACTTAACAGTTTCAGATTTTTTCATTGCTAGTATTTGGAAATATCGTTGATTTTTTTAATACAGTGCATATTTGCTTATATCCCATCTTAAATATTTCTTGGCGTTTTCTACATAATAAGGACTACCTATGAAGTAAGGCGGTTTTCCTTAATCTTTTCTAATTGGTATGGCTTTAAATTTTTTTTATTGCATTGGCTAGGATTTCCAGTATAATGTTCACAGTGAGAGTAGACATCCGTGCCTCAGCATTTAGTATTTCACCATTATGTTAGCTGTAGTTTTCTCACAGATGATTTTATTTCTATTTATTTTTATTGCTAGTTATCTGAAAACTATGATGAATGTTGTTGAGGTCTGTCAAATACTTCTTCTGAGATGATAATATGATTTTTTTCCTTTATGTGGTGTATACATATATATTTTTAATTCTACATAGTATATAATTCTATATGGTACAGGTTGAACACCTCTTAGGTGAAACTCTGAAATCAGAATGCTTTTTGAGCACTCACATGACACTTAAAGGAAATGTTCATTGGAGTGTTTTGGATTTTGGAGTTTTGGATTAGGAATATTGAATCAGTAAGTATGTTGCAAATATGCCAAAATCCAGAAAAATCTAAAATCTGATATACTTCTGATCCAAGCATTTTGGATAAGCATTACTCAACCTGTATATTTATTAATGTATATTGTATATGTATTGGTACTTGGATCTTTACTCAATTTCACATTACTCTGTTGTGATACATTTACTTTGTAATGTGATACTTTACTTTGTTGTGATACATTATCCTTGCGGTATTTACTAATATTTTTTAAAGAATTTATCTGTGTTCCTGAGGTATATTGGTTTATACTTTTATGATATCTTCATCTGGCCTTTCTTAAAATACATACTACTGCCTAGAATTTAGTTCTTTTTTACCATTTAACTTGGGTGTTAGTATTGTATTTTAAAGTCATTGTTTAGATTCTCTCACAGTTTTACCCATTTATTTGCTCACTGCTCCCCTTATATCTCAGCCCTTCCCTTTGCAGCCATTTTTTTTTCTTCCTATAGTACATCTTTCCATGTGTAGGAGTTTCTGTGTTTAGGTCTTTTGGTGGTAAATAATTTCAATTTTTTGTTTGTCTTTCTCTTTGAATTGGGTAGACAAGTATAATTTTCAAGATCACCAGTTTTTTTCTCTTGGCACTTTGAAGATCATATTCCATATTCCACTGTCTCTTAGACTCCATTGCTGCTGTTTAAGAGTCTATTTTTAGGGCAGAGCCTGTGGCTCAGTGAGTAGGGCGCTGGCCCCATATACCAAGGGTAGCGGGTTTGAACCCAGCCTTGGCTGCAACAAAAAAATAGCCAGGCATTGTGGCGGGTGCCTGTAGTCCCATCTACTCCAGAGGCTGAGGCAAGAGAATCGCCTAAGCCCAAGAGCTGGAGGTTGCTGTGAGCTGTGATGCCACATACTCTACCAAGGGTGACAAAGTAAAACTCTATCTCTAAAAAAAAAAAAAAGAAAAGAAAAGTCTATTTTTAAATAATTATTCATTTTTGGTAGTTTAGCTTTTATCTCTGATGTTAGTATTTTTTCCTTATTTTTGAGGTTTTACTGTTTCATTGTAAGATGTGTATGTGTGTCTATTTCTTTTATTTCAAATTAATATGAGGGTACCAAAGATTAGGTTACAATGTTTGTTAGGTAATGTCCCTGTTATAGTGTGCCATACCTAGAAATTGTTCCATATACCTTTATGTTGTGCCCATTAGGTGAGAGCACATCAATCTCCTCCCTTCTTTCTTCTCTCTCCTCCTTTCTTCCCCCTTTCTCTTCTCCCTTTCTCCCACTTGAATTAAATTGAGTTTTTCTCTTATGTGCATGTGTATTAGTTCATCTACTGGCTATTCATATGAGTACTGAATACACTGGATACTTGCTTTTCCAATCTTGTGATACTTTACTAATGAGAGTATTCTCTAACTCTATCCAGGTTAGTAAAAAGATGCAAAGTCTTTATCTTTTTTATGGCAGAATAGTATAGGTTAGTGGGCACTTGGATTGATTCCATATCTTGGCAACTGTGAATTGAGCTGCAGTAAACTTTTTTCTTTCTATTCATCTTATGCAAAGCTTGAGCTTGTGAGGATATATGTCCTTAACTAATTTTGGCAAATATTTAGGCTTTATCTCTGAAAGGATTACTTTCCCTTATCCTCACTTTTTTTTTTTTTTGAGACAGAGCCTCAAGCTATCCCCCTGGGTAGAGTCCTATGGCATCACAGCTCACAGCAACCTCCAACTCCTGGGCTCAAGCGAGTCTCTTGCCTCTGCCTCCCAAGTAGCTGGGACTACAGGCGCCTGCCACAACTCCCGGCTATTTTTTGGTTGCGGCTGTCATTGTTATTTGGCGGGCCCGGGCTGGATTTGAACCTACCAGTGTATGTGGCTGGTGCCTTAGCCACTTGAGCCACAGGCGCCGAGCCGCTTATCTTCATTTTTTTCCTCCTAGAATCCCAATTATGTGTAGGTTGGACTTTCATATTCTATCCTTTGCATCTCTTAACTTCTTCATATTTTTATCTTTTCATCTTTCTTTGTTACATAGTAGATGATTTCCTCATATCTGTCATTTAGTTCCATCTTTTTTTTTTAGCTGTGACTAATTTGCTATTTATTCCGTTCAGTGAGATTTTAAATTCTCTTGGTTCTTCTCATTTTTCTCTATTTCTGGTAGTTGGTTACATGTCTATTTCTTTTTTAAAAATAATTTAAGCATTTTTCTTTTATATTCTGCATCTATTCAATTCTAAATGAAATACTTAGGGTTTTTCAATGCTATTATTGCTTATTTTAGTTGACTATTCTTCATGGAGCATACTTCCTCATGGCAATTTCTAATTTGAGCTATTTGGTTGATCCGAATATTTGAGAATCCTGAGGAACGGGGTAGAGACTGTGTTCCACAGATGGAGTTAATATTTGCCAGTGCCAGGTATGTTGGCATGCCACCAACATAGAAGCATTTCAGATTAACTATGTAGGTGGATCTTCTTTTGAGTGGAAGGGAAAGTAAAAAATTCACACTGATGCTGAACAGGGCAGACTTGTATTGATAGATTCTTAGGAAAGGTTCTTTTTTATTCAATTCAATCAATGCATGAGATAAGGTAGATTTCCTTGTCGATTTAGGTAGATTTCCTTGTCGGCTCCATTTGCCAGCAAATTGATATTTTCCCTAGCTTACACTTTCACTTAGGGTTAGGGCCTCAGGGGTTCTGGCTTTTGCAGAGAATCTCAGTTCCAGCTCCCCACCTCATCTGCTCAGCTTGGAAAACCGAGGTGTTTGCTGGATAGCGGCAGGTTAGGGTGTTACTTCAGGGCTGGCTTTTGTTCTGTTTTGGCAGCATTTTTGTTTTGTTTTGTTTTTGGTTCCTGTGGATTTTCCTTATTTCCTTGAACGCTCAGCCATACATTTAAAGGGCTATATTATATATTTTACTCAGCATTTCTAGGTGTTTGGAGAGGGATGTTTTTGGAGTAGCTTGACTATTGTATTGTGCAAATTTAAAGCCTTATATTCTATTTCTATCTAAACTATAGTTAAGTGTTGATAATCTGATTCTTGGGATGTTTTGCTTCTCAGAAAAGCATGACATTTATTAATAATCATATTAAATAACATTAACTCAAGCCTAGCACATTGGGTTTATTTAAAAGCACATGTACAAGCACTGCACACAGATATTGAGGCTTCCAGCTCACCTAAGTGATTGTTTTTATTTTGGAACTATTCATTCAGAAAAATTATACAACCATTTTGAACTTATGCGATAACATAACAAGATCTCTAGTGAGTTATTTTAATATCTGACATAGTGCTTTGTATAATTACAGATTTCTAGGGAAAATATTTTCTTTCCAGCATCATGCTGCCTTGTCAAGACTGCATAATCTAAAACATATCATGTTACCCGCTCCCTTCAGAGTAATGCCAGTGAATGCTACTAATGGTATGATCAGTCTCATGTTACCCAACTCCAAATCATAAAAGTCCTTTTTGTTCTCTTTCTTCTTCACAAGCCTACCGTACTGTCTATCAACAAGCCCTTTGGATTTGTGCACGGAGAAGGCCTAAGGCACAGAGGCAGAGCAAGGGCTCTAGAGAGTACTTGTGTGTAAATCCTGACTCGTGATTCTCACTAGCTTGTAACCTTAGACAAATTACTTAATCTCTCTGGAGTTCAGCCCCTTATTTGTAAAATGAGGATAACTATTGCACCCTCATTAATTGTTTGAGGATTCAGTAACACATGTAAAATGTTTACTGTGCCGCCTGGCACAGGAGAACAATGAAGAAAAGCTGCTGTTCTGTTTTCATTGTTACCATACTAACAAGGTCTTGAAGAAATCCTTCATCATGGGTTTACTGCCTTCATGTGCATTCTCTGTGACACTTTTCTAGACTAGGTCCTTACTTACTCCAGCCTGAACTATTGCAAAAACTTCCCAACTAGCCTTCCTTCCTGGCCCCACTCTCTCCAGTTTCTGTCCTGCTTCTAATCATGGTTATCAGAAATGCCTCTGACTGATATACTGGCAAAATCAGGAATCTTCAAGGGATCCCCCTTTTCCTTCCTGCCTGTAACTTAAAATCCAAATCTCTTACCTTGTATCATGATCTGGTACTACATATATTTATAACCCATGAAAATACCCTGAAAACTATACAGTACTAGATGAAAGTGAGTTCCATCATTATTACCCCCAACTCACTATAGAAAGCTTTTCATGTGTCTGTCTAATTGCTGTAGCTAACCTTTAAAAGGGCTGAGACCATGACCTACTTTAGCTTCTAATGCTATGGTAGCTTACTCGGTACCCAGAATGAGGAGCGTATTCTTACATATTTGGTAGATTGATTACTATGTAAATTACTACATCAAAGATTTTAGTGGTTTACTGGAGATATTGCTGTAACTGTCAAACAGTTGTGTTATTTTTCTAAATGAATACTTTCAAAATAAAAAAAGATAACTTGGATGGCCTGGAAGCCTAAATATCTGTGTGTAAGGCTTATATACATGCTTTTTAATGAACCAAAATATTAAGCTTGAGTCAATGCTATTTAATATGATTATTGATCTAAAAGAACCAAAACATGCCGGGAATCAGTTTATAAGTCAATTTTAGGTGTATTATCTCATTAATCCTCTCAGCAGACCTCTAAGACAGGTAGATTATGAACAAGTATCACTTCACAATGGTTGAATGACTTGTCCACATTGAGACAGGTAGAGTAAAGTAGAATTTGGATCTGGGATAGCTCATCTGACTCCAGACTCCTGGGGTTTTTTTGTTTTGTTTTGTTTTGGGGTGGGGTGGGGGCAGGGAGGAGAGCTTCTTGCTGAAGCTCCTTAATAAGAGTTCAGTATATTCATACTTTATTGATGAGCATTTCCTTTATAAGAAATGAGGGGATTTTGTTTATTTTTGTCACTTCAAAGTTTAAAATCCTAGAAAGGAAGAAGGATTCTGGGAAGATGGTGGACTAGGAAGTACCAGTAATTTTTCTCTATATCTGGACAATAGTTGCATTAGCAGAATCTATCTGATGTAACTGTTTTGGTACTTTAGAATCTGTTGAGGCTTTACCCATAGTAGCAGCTACCCAGTAGTGGTTTACTGGAGATACTGCTATAACTGTCCCCCAAACCCACCCCCAGCCCTGTGGAATTCCTGGGACAGCTTGCATGCAGCTTGTGGAAGCTCAGATAGTAAAAAAGCACCTTTTCCTCCAAATGTTTGGGATCTGTGCTCTGATTGCTTGCTGACAACTATTTCTTATCACAGATATGCAAAGAGGCGGATGGTCATTGTTGCTACACACTGACTCTCAATTTTTTTTTCCTGTTTAGCAGGCCCTGGCTGGGTTTGAACACAGCCACCCCCCAGTGCACAGGGCCAATGGGCACCCAGCCCAACCCCCAATGTCCCTCCTTCTCCAGCTGATATGACTTCCAGGAGATTTAAAGAACTTCTTGGGAATTTAAAGTCCCTTTCCTCCTGCTTTATTACTTTTTCTTTTTTCCCCTCTTTTGGGAGCCAGACATTAAAGAATAGGACATTGAAAAGCAGACTAGTTAGACTCTTTTCTGTCTTCCTATTGAACTAACTTTCAAGGAGGAAAGTTAGAAAGTGACTCTTCATGTTTAAGGAAAAGTACAGGCACAGAAAACACTTGAGAAGACCTTAAGTTTATACCTCAGGCTAATCTTTGGCACAGATTTCCTGCAATAATAATAATAAAAGGAACAAAAAAAGAATGGGCCAGGCCCAGTGGCTCACACCTACATCCAACCGCTCCAGGAGTCTGAGGCTAGGGATCCCTTGAACTCAGGAGTTCAAGACCAGCCTAAGCAAGAGTGAGACACCCATCTCCATTAAAAATAGAAAAAATTGGCTCGGCGCCTGTGGCTCAGTCAGCTAAGGCGCCAGCCACATACACCTAAGGTGGCAGGTTCAAATCCCCAGCCCAGGCCCAACAAGCAACAATGATGGCTGCAACCAAAAAAAAATGGCCAGTGCTGTGGCGGGCGCCTGTGGTCCCAGCTACTTGGGAGGCTGAGGCAGGAGACTTGCTTGAGTCCAGGAGTTGGAGGTTGCTGTGAGCTGTGAGGCCATAGCACTCTACCCGGGGGGATAGCTTGAGGCTCTGTCTCAAAAAAAAAAAAAAAAATAGAAAAAATTAGCTAGGTGTTGCAGTGCATGCCTGTAGCCCCACACACTCCGGAGACTGAGGTGGGAGGATCCCTTGAATCTAGGACCTAAAGTTACTGTTAGCAAGGCTGAAGCCATGGCACTCTAGCCAGGGCAACAGAGTGGGACTCTGTCTCAAAAAAAAAAAAAAAAAAAAAAGAATAATAATAGTAAACAGCAACTCAGGAAGGGGAGAATCTGATTTTGATTTGTCACATTATTTGATTCAAGTGTTCAGTTTTCAATGAAAAAATCACAAGCACAAAAAGATACAGTGACGTTCTATTCAAAGGAAAAAATATATATTGGCAGAAACTGTTCTGAGAAAGACCAGATGGTGGGCCTCCTAGATAAAATATTTTCAGGGGTTTTTTTTGTTTGTTTGTTTATATGTTTTTCTTTCTTTGAGAACAGGGTCTTGCTCTTTTGCCCTAGCTAGAGTACAGTGGTGCAGTCATAGCTCTTTGCAACCTCAAACTCCTGGGCTCAAGTGATCCCTCTGCTTCACCCTCCCTAGTAGCTATGACTATGGGCACACACCACTACACCTGGATAATTTTTGTATTTTTTTGTAGAAATGGGGTCTTGCTGTGTTCCTTAGCATGATCAGGAACTCCTGACCTCAAGCATTCCTCCTGCCTCAGGCTCCTAAAGTGCTAGGATTGCAGGCATTGACTATCATGACTGTCCTGGACAAAGATTTTAAAACAGCTGTCTTAAAGATGCTCAAAGAACTAAAGAAAGATTGGTGGAGAAAGGCAAGGAAATGCTATATGAATAAAATGTAAATATTAACAAAGAGATAGAAAACCTAAAAAGAAACCAAAAAGAAATTCTGGCACCAAAAAATATAATAACTAAAATAAAATTTCTCTAGAGGGATTCAGAAGCAGATTTGAGCATGTCTAAGGAAGAATTAGCAGTGATGATGTCATCGAAGGCTGGCCCATCTGTCCACATCTCCTTTCAGAGTAGCACCACAGCGTGAGGCTCTTATGGAGGCCATTTGGATTCTTAAGAAGATTTCTGAAGTCGGCAAGCTGTAGCATAAATGAATCAGAATCTTTGGTTCTACTAGCTTGGACATGGCTGACACAAAAGCTTAGGAAAGCACCTTACTGAGTCAAAGAAAAAAATGCTCAACCATGTCAGAATAGAAACAAATGAGAGAGACTCTGAATTATTTTCACCACCCTCTGATGTTTGGGGTATGACACAGATTGATAGAACAGCTTTTTTTTTTTTTTTTTTTTTTGAGACAGAGCCTCAAGCTATCA
>NW_003852544.1:812311-818636 GCF_000181295.1 Otolemur garnettii
ATAGGCGCTGAGCCAGTCAGATGAAATCTTGAAAGCTATGCTTCCTGAAGGTCAAGATGTGACTTTAGGGTTTAGCAGAGTTGGACATATCACACACTTGAACTTTCAAGATCATCAGCTACCTTTCAAGCATTTAATTAACACGTTATAATTGATGAAAATCCAGGAATCACCTCAGCAGTAAATAATAATATTGACAATACATACTTAAATTTCCAAATAGAAATACTATCTGGAGAGAGCATGATGACTGAGGTTTGAGAAAACAGCCATACCTATGAATTAGATTTTTCAAAAGTCTATTGGAAGCCAGGCTCAGTGGCTAACACCCATAATCCTGGAACTCTGGGAGGCTGAGGCAGGTGGATTGCCTGAACTCACAGATTCGAAACCAGCCTGAGCAAGAGTGATACCCTGGCTTTAAAAATAGCCAAGGGTTGTGGCAAGCTTCTGTAGTCCCAGCTACTCGGGAGGCTGAGGTAAGAGAATCACTTGAGCCCAAGAATTAGAGGTTACTGTGAGCTATGACGCCATGGCATTCTACTGAGGGCGACAAAGTGAGACTCTATATCAAAAAAAAATATATTGGAATCTTGGTCTCTCTGCAGAACATAGTCATATCATAGAACTTCTCAAACCTGAGGAGCTCCTGTTTAATGTTTTTGCTAAGGTTGTGCCCTTTGCTGTTCCAGTAATGAAGAAAAACTGTGCTATATTTGTCAGTGATCTCAATCCTGAATCTTATAAATACCTATTATATAATTGTAAATTAAATAATGTGGACCAAAAGGTGAAACTTGGACCTTGAAAGCTTGTTTGGAGGTTCTAGCAGGGAAGCACAGCTACTTGACTTGTAGAACAGTCCTTGACGGAAGAACGGTCCTCCTCTATCAGGGAAGGTTGTCCTCTTCGACTGAGTGTGCAGCTTCAGGAGGGATGTACCTGGAGCCGTGAGTGAGGAAGGGGGCACCCGCCTAGTCAGCCAGATCAGCCAAATCGTCCCTGGCGATCAATGGAGTGACAGATGTTGCAGCCATATCACCCTCACATCCGAAGTCTTCAACTTGGATGAAAAAGACTTCTTCCAAGGACCAGTTAAAGAAGAGTTAATATAGCAGCTGGGACTGTCAAAAGAAAGAAAACACTCTGTGCATATTGTCATGAACTTGCCAGCAAAGCCTATAGAGTTTCTTAGTGTTTCAAATCACTTTTAGATGGGAAACCACGCAGTAGTGAGCTCCTTCCTATAGTGCACTGTTACAGCTTTTCCAAAGATGTGAATCCTGCTGAAGATATTCAGCAACAAGCTAGAGCTGTGTTAGGCTTGTCCTTGGAGGCATGCAGTTCAGTTCACCCAGTGAGAAATGTGGCTTGTAACAAGAAAATTCTGTGCATCACCTTTCAGATTCCTGCTGCTCTACTCTACAAGAACTAGATCATAAATCTAGAGAATCACAAAGATCCACCTCTTAAACAGCAGAGGAGAGATAAAGCCCCTTTCAGAAGAAAAAACACAGATTGCTTCAGACTTAATTGGAAATGTTTTGTCCATCTCTCCACTAGCCTTTAATGTGGTAAAATTTAATAACATTTTAGCATCCATGTACTTTACTGTTGAACCCTTATACTTTCCTCTGCTCTCTTATAAGTTGAGGATTACCAAACTAAACTTTAATTTGAGAAATGAAAACAAAATCCTAAACCCCCAACCAACTGAACAGCCTCTTTCCTTAGCCAGGAAGGCCACAGGGAAACTTTCTGAGTCTTGACCATGACAAGGTGGGAGTTTGAACATACCTCATTATATGCCTTCCCTTTTGTAGTTTGGACACAACAACTGCCCAACATTGATATTAAAATAGACATTGTAAGACTAAGAGAATGTACTGTTTGTGTCAATAAGATACCAATTCATAAACAAGACCTAAGGTTATGCCAGGCAAAGGTTAAATCACATATCTCTACACTTAAAGACTAAACCATGTTCTAATTGTAACTAAAAGGGGGGGGGGCAATTGTGAAGATAAGAGAATTGAAATTATCAAGTCTGAGGAACAGAAAGAAAAATATTAAAGAAAACTAAACAGAGCCTAAGGGACCTGTGGGACTTACCAAGCAGACTAAGATCTATTTTATGGGAGTAATAAAAGGAGAAGAGAAAGAGAGAAGGATAGAGACAGAATATTTGAAGAAATAATGGCTGGAACATTCTCAAACTTGATAAAAAAACATGAGCATAGACATCTAGGAAGTTCACCAAATTCCAAGAACTCAAAGAGACCCACTCACTTTAGAACCAAAGACACAGATAGGTTATAAGTGAAAGGATGGAAAAAGACATTCCATGCAAATAGTAACTGAAAGAAAGCGGGGTAGCTATGCTAAAATAATACAAAATAGACTTAAAAAAAAACTTTAAAAGGGACAAAGAAGGATATCATATACATGTGTATTAATAAAAGGCTCGGTACAGCAAGAAGGTACAATTACAAATATTTATGTATCTGATAATGAGACCATTAAAATATATGTTAAAGGCTCGGCGCCTATAGCTCAAGCGGCTAAGGCGCCAGCCACGTACACCTAAGGTGGCGGGTTCGAATCCCCAGCCCGGACCCGCCAAACTACAATGACGGCTGCAACCAAAAAATAGCCGGGCGTTGTGGCGGGCGCCTGTGGTCCCAGCTACTTGGGAGGCGGAGGCAGGAGACTCGCTTGAGCCCAAGAGTTGGAGGTTGCTGTGAGCTGTAATGCCACGGCACTCTACCCAGGGGGACAGCTTGAGGCTCTGTCTCAAAAAAAAAAAAAAAAATATATATGTTAAAAAATGTACAGAATTATAGGGAGAAATAAATAATTCTACAATAAGTTAGAAACTTTTAGTATCCCCCTCTCAATAATGGTTAGAAAAGCTAAACAAAAGGCAAGTAAGGAAACTTAATGTAATAAGTTAACTAGCTCTAACAGATATGTACAGAACACTCTGCTCAGCTACACTAGCATATACATTTTTCTGAAATGCACATGGGCCAATTATCAGGAGAGACCATATATTAGACTCCCCTAGGCTATAGACTGGTACCAGTCCATAGCATGTCAGGACGGGGCCGCGCAGCCAGAGGTAAGCAGTAAGCTAGCAAGCAAAGCTCCATCTGTATTTACAGTTGCTCCCCATCACTGCCTGAGCTCCACCTCCTGTCAAATCTTCCCCCCTGCCTTCCATAGGAAAATTGTATTCCATGAAACTGGTCCTTGATGTCAAAAAAGTTGGGGAGCTTTGTGTTAGGCAACAAATTAAGTCTCAATAGCTTTTTATTTTTACTTATTTATTTTTGAGACAGTCTGACTTTATCGCCCTCAGTAGACTGTCGTGGCATCATAGTTCACAGCAACTTCAAACTCTTAGGCTCAAGTGATCCTCTTGCCTCAGCCTTCCAAGTAACTGAAACTACAGGTGCCTGCCACAACACCCAGCTTTTTTAGAGACAGAGTCTCAGTCTTGCTCAGGCTGGTTCCGAACTCCTGAGCTCGAGGAATCCACCCGCCTCAGCCTCCTAAAGTGCTAGGATTACAGGTGTGAGCCACTGTGCCTGACCCTTCAATAGACTAAAAATATCACACAAAGTATCTTCTTATTGCAACTAAAAGATAAAGTGAAAATAACAAAAGAGAAACTGGAAAACTCACAAATTTGCGTAAACAACACCCTCTTTAGTCAATGAAGAAATAAAGAAATTCAAAAATACTTAGAGATAAATGACAATGAAAAATATACCAAAATTTATGAGATGTAACCAATTTGGTGCAGAGGGGGAAATTTATAGCTTTTAAATGCATACATTAAAAGAATAAAGTGGGCTTGGTGCCTGTAGCACGGTGGTTATAGCGTTGGCCACACCCAGCCCGAGCCAACTAAATAGCAATGATAACTGCAGCAACAACAACAATAACAAAAATAGCCAGGTATGTGGCGGGCGCCTGTAGTCCCAGCTACTTGAGAGGCTGAGGCAAGAGAATCGCTTAAGACCAAGAGTTTAAGGTTTCTGTGAGCTGTGACACCACGACACTCTATCGAGGGTGACGTAGTGAGACTCTCAAAAGAACATAAAATAAGAAAAGTGGCTGGGCACTGTGGCTCACGCCTGTAATCCTAGCATTGGGAGGCCAAGCTCCCATTGGGAGGGTGGATTGCCTGAGCTCACAGGTTTAAGACCAGCCTGAGCCAGAGTGAGGGCTTGCCTCTAAAAAAATAGCCAGGCATTGTGGCAGGCACCTGTAGTCCCAGGTACTCAGGAGGCTGAGGCAAGAGAATCCTTGAGCTAAAGAGTTTGAGGTTGCTGCGAGCTGTGATACCACAGGGCTCTACCAAGGGCAACAAAGTGAGATTCTGTCTCAAAAAAATAAAATAAAATAGAAGAATAAGAAAAGCCTCTGAAATTAGCAACCTCAACCTAACTGTACAACTTAAGGAACTAGAAAAGGAAGAAAAATTAAACCCAAAGGTAACAGAAGGAAGGAAATAAAGATAACAGAGGTAAACAAAATAGAGACTGGAAAACAATAGAGGAAGTTAATGAAAGCAAAAATGGATTTTTGGAAAGATCAACAAAATTGACAAACTTTTAGCCAGATGGACTAAGAAAAAATGAGAGGCTGGGTGTGATGGCTCATGCCTCTAATTCTGACACTTTGGGAGACTGAGGTGGGAGGCCTCAGTTCTAAACCAGCCTGGGCAACACAGCAAGACCCCATCTCTTAAAAAAATTAGCCAAGCATGATAAGAACCTGTAATCCTAGGTACTGGGGAAGCTGAAGTGGAAGGACCACTTGAGACCAGAAGTTTGAGGCTGCAGTGAACTATAATTGCATCACTACACTCTAGCCTAGGTGACAGAAACCCTATCTCTAAGGGAGAAGAGGGAACACACTGACAAAAAAAAAACCCTGGGCATAATGGCTTCACCAATGGAGTCAATCAAATGTTTTAAAGAAAAACTAATGCTATTTCTTCTCAAACTTCCGAACGGTTGAATAGGAGAGAACACTTCTTAACTCATCCTATGAGGCCAGAATTAGACTGCTACTAAAGTGAGACACAAGAAAAGAAAATCACACACCAAATCCATCATGAACATTGATGCAAAATGCTGAACACTGATGTAAAAAATGAAGAAAATAGTAGCAAACAAAAATTAAAAGAAGAATAATATACCATGACCTAAGTAGAATATATTTCTGTAATGTGAGTATAATCTAACATATGAAAGTGAGTCAACCTAATCCATCACTTTAACAGAAAGAAAGAAAAAAAACCATAGGTGATTCAGAAAACCATTTAATGGAATTCAATACCCTTTTATGATTAAAAAAAAAAAACTCAAGAAACTGAGGGTAGAAGAAAACAACCTCAATATAATAAAAGCCATACATGAAAAACTCAGTGGACAATCATTCAATAATGAAAGACTGAAAAATTTTACTCTTAAGATTAAGAACAAAGCAAAAATGCCTCCTTTTTCAGTTCTATTCAATCCATTGCTAAAAGTTTTAGCCAGAACAGTTAGGTAAGAAAAAGAAATAAAGGCATCTAAATTGGAAAGGAAGAAGCATAAATATCTGTTTGCAGGTAATATGATCTCATAATGTAGAAAATCTTAAAGATTCCACCAAAAAAAAAAAATTGGTGTTTTTTTTTTTTTTCTTTTTTAGACAGAATCTCACTTTGTCACCCTTGGTAGAGTGCTGTGGCATCACAGCTCACAGCTACCTCAAACTCTTGGGCTACAAGTGATTCTCTTGCCTCAGCCTCCTCACTAACTGGGACTACAGGTGCCTGCCACAACACTTGACTATTTTTAGAGACAAGGTCTTGATCTGGCTCAGGCTGGTCTCAAACTCCTGGGTTCACTGATCCTCCAGTTTCAGCCTCCGAAGTAGCTAGGACTACATGTAGGTATCCACCACAATGACTGGCTCATTTTTCTATTTTCTTGCTCAGGCTGTTGTCAAATTCCTCAGAGTAAGCATTCTTCTCCCCTCACCCTCCCAGAGTGCTAGGATTACAGGCATAAGCTGCCAGGCCCAACTGAGTTTGAATTTTACAAGATTAAATGAATCCCAGAGATGTATGGTACCCATGGTTTCTTAACATTTTGAATGTATTAAATACCCCTTAAGTGTACAATTAAAAATGGTTAAAATGGTAATTTTATGTGTATTTTAACATAATAGAAAATTATGGAATGGGGACTCAAGAAATGAAAAGAGGGGTTTTTTAAAAAAATTTAATTTTTTGGCTCGGCGCCTATAGCTCAACCGGCTAAGG
>NW_003852544.1:818668-830366 GCF_000181295.1 Otolemur garnettii
GCCAGGCGTTGGGCGCCTGTAGTCCCAGCTACTTGGGAGGCGGAGGCAGGAGACTCGCTTGAGCCCAGGAGTTGGAGGCTGCTGTGAGCTGTAATGCCACGGCACTCTACCCAGGGGGACAGCTTGAGGCTCTGTCTCAAAAAATAAAAAATAAAAAATAATTTAATTTTTTGTTTATTTGTTTTGTTTTTTTCAGACAGAGTCTTACTTTGTCACCCTGGGTAGAATGCCATGGCATCATAGCTCACAGCAACCACAAGCTCCTGGGATCAAGCAATCCTCTTGCCTCAGCCTCCTGGGTAGCTGAGACTATATGCATCTGCCACAACGCCTGCTATGTCTTCTGATTTTAGTAGAAATAGTGTCTCACTCTTGCTCAGGCTGATCTTGAACTCCTGAGCTCAAGCAATCCACCCGCCTCAGGTTCCCAGGGTGCTAGGATTAAAAGTGTGAGCCTCTATGCCTGGCCAAGAAATTTAATTGTTAAATGTATACATTTCTAATCAGGAATGTCTATGTGGGCTACAATTTGATCAAGTTTTTCATTCCTTTGGTAATATAATTTTATTTTACATTTTCAAAGCCTACCTATTCACTGGTGTGTAATGGTCCTCCCCCCAAAAGCCTACCTGGTTATAGATTCACATGTTTTGAATATTTTCTCTTATAGGGGAGAACTGAACCCATCACTGCGGTGAAGCTGCTGAGCTGCTTCGATGACCTTGTGGCAGCAGGCACAGCCTCAGGCAGAGTCGCAGTGTTTCAGCTTGTCTCTTCCTTGCCAGGGAGAAATAAGCAGGTAAGAACTCACCATTTTAGCACTTTTTGACTTCTTGGCAAATTCATCGTTGATTTTAAAATGAGAATTCCTCATCTGCCTTGAAAATGTGTGCTTAGAAAAGCTTAACATTGTGCTGTTTATAATTGGGTAACATTTTTAGTCCTGGTTGGACTCTTGGTGTAAAGCACATATGGGTAATTTCAGTTTTGCTTAATATTCTTTTGGTGTGTTCTCTGTGGGTTGTGCGGGTGAATAGACAGATGGAACCTCATGCAGAGTTCTGCATGGAAAACAAGACTGGAGAAAATAGCTCTTCCATAAATAGTAGCGTTTGTGTATTACCTTGTCCATATAACCCTAGATCACAGCATTTATCCTTTTCTTTTCCTTATGTGTATTTTTACCATTTATTCATAGCTTCGAAGATTTGACGTTGCTGGTATTCATAAAAATAGCATTACAGCTCTGGCTTGGAGCCCCAATGGAATGAAATTGTTCTCTGGCGATGACAAGGGGAAAATTGTTTATTCTTCTTTGGATCTAGACCAGGTAAAATTATTTTTAGAAATATTGTTGGCTCTTGCCTTCTTACGTTTTGGAAAATCATTTGCATAATTATATTTTTGGTTAGCTTGTATTTTCAGTCATAGTCCCTCTATAATCTTGTTATTTATAACATTTTCTTTCTTTGTTAATCTTTTAAAATTTATTTATTTATTTTTTTTTTAGAGATAGGGTCTCACTCTATCATGAGATAGGCTTAAGTGCAGTGGCATGATCATAGCTCACTACAGCCTAAAACTCTTTCCCGTAGCTAGGACTATAGGAACATACTGTCATGCCTGGCTAACATTTTCTTTCATGTACTTTTCTAGTGTTTTATAAAGTCCTACTTCTGTGACTGAAAAGTTGGCCTACTGGAATATTTACTTTTTTCAGTCTACTATTGTATATTACTACTACTTTAAAGATAAGCTATGATTCTTAATTCCTGAAAATTCAGTAGGAGTGATGCCAGGCATTTCCCAATCATAATTGTGGACAAAGGTTCATGAATTCAGTGGGTAGAAAACTCACTACTAGCCATGCCTGGCCTGTGTGAGATGATCTCATGTAACAGGTAGTGGCAGAGGAGGAGATTTGGCAGCAGCATGGTCCTTAGTCCCTACCTTGTACATATTTGTTATTTCTTCCTTGCAATAGTGCTTGAAGGTATGTGTTCTTATTCCCAGGCAAATGAGAATGGGAAATTGTAGCTCCAAGAGATCCAGTAACTAGCCCAGGAGTACAAACTCACTTTCAAACCAAGGTTCTGCTCTGAAGCCCACGCCTTTTCTACTGCATGTGTGGCATTATGATTGCCTGTGTTATGTTTTGTTTGTTTTGCCGTGTTTCTTCCAGTTAGACTGAGCTCCTTGGTGTCATGATCCTTTCTTTTTCTTATTTTTAGCCTTCATTTATTGTGCTTTATAGGAATTCAGCAATTAGCAGTATTTCTCAAACTTTGTAGTCTCAGAACCCCTTTACACTCTTATAAAGAGGACCCCAGAGAGTTTTTGTTTGTATGGGTTGTATCTAAACAAGTACACTATGTTAGAAATTAAAACTGAGAAATTTAAAACATATTTTGAAATAATAATAAATCTGTATGTTAATATAAATAACATATTTTGTGAAAATAATTTTTCAAACAAGTGGAAAGTGGCATTGCTTTATATTTTTACAAATCTCTTTAATATCTATCTTAATATAAGACAGTTGGATTCTGCATTCAATCTGTTACAATACATTGTTTTGGTTGAAGTATCTGAAAAAAGATCTATCTTTACACAGACAAGTAGATGGAAATAGGAGTGTTATTATGTCGGCTTTTCAGATAATTGTGAATATTCTTCTTTAATAATATCCTCAAATCGACAGAAGATAGTTTCTTTAAAGGTTACAATTAAAAATGACAAATGGTAGTTTCTTTAAAGGTTAGTTACAATGTGGAATCTGAAAACATAATGGGCATATTTTCTGTGCTTTGTTACATTAAAATCTATTCCCATGTATGATTTTGAACATTGTGTATTGGTCACTTGGAAAATATTGGTCATTTGGTTAATAGAGTGATGCAGCACTTCCGAATACTGATACATTTTATTATATAATGTCAAAGCACCTTATGACTAGCATTCTGATTAGAAGAGTACTATTGAGAATCTGGTCAAGTTTACTGGGACAGATACGAGTTTTCAAAATTCTAATCTTCACTTGGAATGAAAAATTACCCTCACTTGTAATTACCCTCACTTTGGTTTTTTGCTTTTTTTAGAAAATGTCTCCTTAATACCCAAGTTTGAATAATTACAGTATTTCAAGTAAAAAATTGTGTCCTGTGAAAAAAGCAGCTGTCTCAGCTTACAGTTCTAACGTTTGCACAAGAGCTTTTCCTTGAGAGAACCAGTATATTCAGTGTGCAGAAGGGCTGTGTGTTCTTTTGTCACTTAGAATACAAAAATATCTGCCCTCAAGGATCAAGATTTAGTGACATTATAATTTTCTTCATCAAAGCCCTTCTCAAGTGCACACGTTTTTGCTGTGAGTGTGTGGTGGTGAAGGGTGGCAACTAGTAGAGTTTGGTGCTGCTGCCTTGATTTGGGCAAGGTTCCAAGTAGCTCTTCCCAGTATGGCTCTTGTACTATCAATGCAAATGTCAGCCCAGTGAGAAAGACAGATAACATCTTCAGATTATTTTGACCTGTAGACCACTTGAAAGGGTTTTAGAGAAACCCTCTAGGCATGTGGACCTCACTTTGAGAACTGCTCCGTAGGAAAATATTTTGTTAAGGTTATAAAGGGTCCATTGTCCTTGTACTTTCCTGCTGCCACAGCCATAGTTATTGCTATGTCTTTCACCCCCTCCCCTAACCCTGTGGGCAGGCTTCTGAGGAAACAGAAGACACTCTCATGTACCACCATTCACGAAAGAGAGAAAAAAATCAGATTTGAAAAACGTTGTTCATCATTTTTTGGCCAAATTGTCTGATAATTATTTTAAAAGGCAGAGTGCTTAAATAAGATTTGTAAAAAAGGTATGGGAGAATGCATGTTTTGCAAAATATGGCATAATAAAACCCTGTAAAAAGCTAAGTGAAGGCTTGGCACCTGTAGCACAGTGGTTACGGCACCAGCCACATACACCCGGAGTTGGCGGGTTCAAACCCAGCCTGGCCAGCTAAACCAACAATGACAACTGCAACAAAAAATAGCCAGGTGTTGTGGCTGGTGCCTGGAGTCCCAGCTACTTGAGAGGCTGAGACAAGAGAATTGCTTAAGCCCAAGAGTTTGAGGTTGCTGTGAACTGTGACACCACAGCGCTCTACCAAGGGCGAGATAGTGGGAGTTTGTCTCTTAAAAAAAAAAAAAAAAAAGCTAAGTGAAAAGCTGAAAAAACTATATTCTGAGTAACTTCCAAGTAGGGGGACCTATGATGAAATTTCTCCATGTTGATTGTGATGGTGGTCATATCACCACGAATTTGTCAAAATTTATAGAATTGTGGCTTGGAGCCCATGGCTCAGCAGTTAGGGCACCAGCCACATGCACTGGGGCTGGTGGGTTCAAACCCAGCCTGGGCCTCCTAAACAACTACAATAACAACAAAATAGCTGGCGTTGTGGCTGGCACCTATAGTCCCACCTACTCGGAAGGCTGAAACAAGAGAATCGCTTAAGCCCAAGAGTTTGAGGTTGCTGTGAACTGTGATGCCATAGCACTTATCGAGGGCACCTCTGTCTCCAAAAAAAAAAAAAAAAAAAATTATAGAATCATATACCTAAAAAAGGGTAAATTCTACTCTATATAAATTTTATCAATAAATCTGACAGATGCTCCTTTCCCTTGAAAAAAAGATATATTGCCCCAATATTTTATAACCAATTGATGAAACTGCTTCAGGGGAAAAATAATTCACAAATCAGATTCTTAACACCCTGAAGTATAGTTTGTGTTAGCAGTAGAATGGCTTTTATAATTTTATTTTGTGTTTATATATAATATTATATATATTACCATTTTATATTAATACCATTTGAATTTCTTTGCCCCTTCCAGTTGGCACAGATATAATGTCCTCAAAACTGCTTTGAATTTTTTGTGAGGGGAAAGTCTAATATGAACTTTGAGTGCTAATCATTGTCATGATAATTTTATAGCGAGTCCAATTCCAGACCTTGTGGCTCACACCGGTAATCATAGCACTTTGGGAGGCTGCAGAGGGTGGATAGCTTGAGCTCATAGATTCAAGACCAGCCTGAGCAAAAATTGAGACTCCTCTCTACTAAAAATAGAAAAACTAAAGCAAGAGGGTCATTTTAGCCCAAGAGTTGAAGGTTGCTGTGAGCTATGATATCACAACATTCTACCCAGGGCAACAGCTTGAGAGTCTATCTCAAAAAAAAAAAAAAAAAAAGTCCTATTCCATTGTGTTTTATAATAGAATACAGTAATACCTTGGAATGCGAAGTTAATCTGTTCCAGGATCCCATTTGAGTTCCAAGATAATTTTTTCCCTATAAAATAATAGAAACTGGATTAATCCATTCCTGGGTCCCACAAATTCTAATTTTCAAAATGATTTTAATAGTAAATACTCTGGGCACGATGCCTATGGCTCAAGGGTTTAGGGCGCTAGCCACATACACCCAGGCGGGTTCGAACCCAGCCCAGGCCAGCTAAACAACAATGACAGCTGCAACAAAAAAATAGCCAGGCGTTGTGGCAGGCACCTGTAGTCCCAGATACTTGGGAGGCTAAGGCAAGAGAATCACTTAAGCCCAAGAGTTTGAGGTTCTGAGCTGTGATACCGTAGCACTCTACTGAGGGCAAAATAGACTCTGTCTCAAAAAAAAAAAGAAAAAAGAAAAACAGTAAATACTCTGGATTTTAAGGTAAAATATTAACAAATAATATTTGAATAAAAATATAAAGGCTTGTTTCACCACAATTGAATACTTGTTTCAAAGCATACCCCTGACTGTTCACAAACTCCTTAAACTCCTTTACAAACTTTTCCCCTGCTTGTGAATTAGAACTGGCAGCCTCTCCATGCATAACAACATTATGGATCCCAGTCTTTTTCTTAAAGTTTTTGAACCACCCCCTTCTGGCTTTAAACTCCTCCTTTTGAGCACTAGTATCAGGCGTGCCTTTCACTAATCATCTCAGAGGACCTTGGCTTTCTCATAAATTATCATCTCAGAAATCACAACACCAGCCAGCTGTGATTAATTTCATTAATCTAAACTAAGAGAAGTTTTTCCATTTCTTCCATACTTTTTGTTCACCACATCAGCTGCTTTGATAGCATCTTTATTTTTCAAAATCATATAAACAGTCGATTTAGGCATCCCAAACATAGTAGCAAGATCAGCCACCCGGGTACTGCTTTCATACTTAAATAAGATCTTTCTTAACTTCAGTTGTAGTTCTAACAGCTTATCTCCTATTCTAATTTTCCTCTCTACACTTTTTAGGACACGTGGCAAATACATTTAGTTGTTACTATATTAAAAAAATAACACAAAACATGCAGAAAAGCATATAAGTAGCAGTTAAAATCACACAAGATGCTTTGACTACAGCTTCTGACAACGAACTGAACAACAAAGTACATGGGTGGCCTGAGCGCTGGGGAACATACACACAGGAACACATGAGCAACATGCTGGGCATTTGGATTCCAAAGCAGCATTCAGATTTGGGGCAGAATACACTCGAATTTTTTGTTAAGATTCCAAATTGTGCCAGGCACAGTGGCTCACACCTGTAATCCCAGCACTGTGGGAGGCTGAGGAGGGAGAATTGCTTGAGCTCAGGAGTTCGAGACTCACCTGAGCGACCCCGACTCATGAGAAAAATGGAAAAACCCAGCTGGGCTCTGTGGTGAGTACCTCTAATCCCAGCAGCTTCTGGAGGCTGAGGCAGCAGAATGCCCACAAGCTGGAGTCTGAGGTTGCAGTGAGCCACCAAGCTACTGCACTCTGCAAAGGGTGGGACTGTGTCTCAACAACAAAAAAGATTCCAAGTTCTTCGAGTTCTGGGGTGTTTGGATTCTGGGGGCAATACTACAAATAATATGCACAGTATGACATTTCTATTTAGATCTTTATAGATTCTTCTTTGAACTGTCTACTGAGAACATTTTAAAAGAAAGTGTATAGATTTTTAAATGTTTTTGTCAAACTTGATGTAGCAAGAGATAGATTAGTATTGACTATTTTCTCATTAGTATGGATTTTTCCAAATAATCTTACTGCAGTGAGTTGACACTAAATTTGAAGAGAATTAAAGCATTTGTCATAAGGTGTAAATTGACCTAAATACTACTAGCAGGAAGGATGCTTGCCAGTTATAACAGAAGTCAGGTTACTGTAGCTTAGCACTGATATTAGCTTTAACTGGACTTTTTCTGACAGGGCATTTGTAACTCCCACTTGGTGTTAGAGGAGCCTTCTTCAATTGTGCAGCTGGATTATAGCCACAAAGTACTGCTTGTGTCTACCTTGCAGAGAAGTCTGCTTTTTTACACTGAAGAAAAATCTGTCAAGCAAATTGGAACACAACCAAGGAAAAGGTAAGTTTCACAAGTATTCCAATTTGGCCTGAATGTTGGACCTTGTGCAGAAGGTGTCTTGGGTTTTCTTGGATTGTCCATTTTCCAGTTGCAGGCCCATGACGGTCTAAGCCCAGGGTTTCTAAGGGTCCCATATCTGTCTGGGACTCTTCCTCTCAGCGTCAGATAGGAAGTGTAAGTTTTTTGGACTGAGGAGTTACAGGACCCTGCAGGTGCAGCTACTCTGCCTCAGAGGGTGCTCCAATCTGTGGAGAAGCCTGGGACATCTGGTCTTTGTATTAGATCTTTATGGATTCTTCTTGGAACTATCTACTGAGAACATTTGAAAAGAAAGTATACAGATTTTTAAATGCTTTTTGCCTCCTCGTGGCAGGCACCCCCTCTACACAGTACTAGGAAAGAGTTAGGGGCATGACACTCAGTGAATGTTTGCCAGGTGTCTCTGTGGACTGTGGCAGGCTTGGGGATGATGCAGTGAACATGGCAGATCTGAGCCCTCTACTGTGGAAACTGAAATGCAGACAAACACTTATTAACAATTGTGTTAGCTGTCTATGGACCAACATACAGGGTGCTGTATGAGTTTCAACAGCCTTCTCTTTAGCTGAGGGATCAGAGGAGACTGCCTAAAAGCATGGGGTATGCAGGGTGAGTGGGATAAGCCAAGGAAAGGGAGGTTCCCCTTCAGATTGCTCTTCCTTTAACCAGCTACCTGGAGGGAAGACAGCAAAGAGAAGTCCACCTGCCATAGCTGCTAGGTGGAAGAAGGCAGCTGGATTCCATGGGTGATCTGTAAAGCGTTGTCCCTACCCAGCTCATAAATCATGCCTGCAGAATTCTACAGCCAGCTTTCATGGGGATGGGCTGAGGAAGTGGGTTAATACAGTGGTAGAGCTACTTATCCCCCTTATCCTGAGAAGAGGGAACAAGGAGTCAAGATGGCAATGGGGGGAATAGAGGGTGGTTGTAGATTGGCAGATGGGAATTGGAGGATTTCCTATGTTGTGTCTTCCAGGAAAGGGCACTATTGCTTACTGAGAATCCCGGCAGGGCATTGGATGGAAGGGAACATGGAGAGGGTTTGAGGCTGGCGCTGGGGGAGAGTGAGAGCAGTCAACTTGGAAACTTGCTGAGATTGGCAGGCATGGATGAGAGCCCGAGGCTGGTGGTGCCATCCGTGACAGGCTGTTGGGGAGGGTCTAGGGAGGCCAGATGGGTGGAACCAGCTGCTGTGGTCATGCTCACAACCCGTTACTCTGTGTCCTATGCTTTATAGCAACACAGTGGAAGTTTATTCTCTTATCTGCATGGCAGCTCTTTAGTGGTTGAAAGACACTCTTACACCTGCCCTTCAGCTTCTGTTTTGCATGCTGAATACTTTCTTAAGTCCATCAACAATCTGGCCATTTTATAATAACAGTCTTTCCATGGGCCCCTGGAGAACTCAAGTGAGGTTTGTAGCTCAGACACAAACCTCAGCAGTTTGGAAATAGAAAGGAAAGAATAAAGTATAAGTGGCTCTGCAGAACTTAGCTCTGACTTTCCCTCTGTGATATTCTACTCTTCTGCCCAGCATTTTGTCCCAGTTCATCTGTCAATGTCTTGCTTTATTGTCTTTTTGGAAGGAAGGCAGAGTGTAAAGAGAGAGATTTAAAAACCAGTTACCTTACACATGAGTCATGTAACAGTCTCACTTAACCAGCCTTCTAACTTCCTGTGTGGAGACCTGAGCAGTTTCTGTGAACCTCTCCAAACAGTGGTCTCTGTGGTCAGGTTTTTTGGTAACATTGATTAAAAGCATATTCTGTGCCAGGAGCTGTCCCAGGATACAGAAACAAGAAAATATGACCCCTTTCTCAGAAGGAGGGATATTTTATGGAGCCATAGAGAAATGGAAGTTAACAAGGGAATAAATGGAAACATCTTAAAGGCTTGCCTTTCTGTTGTTACTAGCTTAGATGGTAGTAACAGCATCCATCCAAGCTCTTCTTTGAGATAGAATGGTGAGAAAGGGCGGTGATAGTTAAGCTGAAGCCTAAAGCCTGGGGGAAGAGCATTCCAGGCTTATGGAACTCCACATCCCACACTGGGATACAGGGGTCAGAGAGGAGGGTGCAGGGCACATGGGGTCTCTTTCAATAGGAAGACAGAGAGGGTTCCTGAGGGATGGCCTGAGCTTATTCCTAAGAAGACCTTGAGGCAGAGGGACCTACACACTAAGTATCTGAGTAGCAAGGCTGGGTGTGTTGCACAGGGGTTGGGGAGGACCTCTTCCCATAGGCTGTGTGGGCCCTGCTTAGAGTAGGGGGTGACTGCTTTTTGATTGCTGTAGCCAGTCATTAGAGGGTTATGACCAGGGAATGCCACTCTGGCTACTGTTTGGAAATATACCAGAAGGAGCCAGGCATAGTGGCTTATGCCTATAATCCTAGCACTCTGGGAGGCTGAAGCAGGTAGATTGCTTAAGCTCATGAGTTTGAGACCAGCCTGAGCAAGAGCAGACCCCATCTCTAATTTAAAAAAAAAAAAAATACTAGCTGGGCATTGTGGCAGGCCCCTGTAGTCCCCACTCCTCAGGAGGCTAAGGCAAGAGAGTCTCTTGAACCCAAGAGTTTGAGGTTACTGGGAGCTATGCCACCATGGCACTCCCTCTACCCAGGGTGACAGAGTAAGACTCTGTCTCCAAAGAAAGAAAAGAAATATACCAGAAGGGGCAAGAGTGGCAGTTCCAGGGGCTAGCAGTGGGGCTCCAGGTAATGAGGTGAAAGATGGTGAGGCCCGTGCTGGGGCAGGCAGGACAGGTGGTGGGAATGTACCCAAGGTAGTGCTGACACATTGGCTGCCACATTGGCTCTGGGCTGTGAAAGACAAGAGTCTGAGATGATTCCTTAGGTGGTGACCTGTGTGGCTGGCTAAGTAGAGATGATACATATTGATACAAAGAAGCCTGGACCAGAGGACGTTTTTTGTCATGTTTCCGGCTGTGGGAGGGAAAAGGAGATAAAACAGTCTGCTGTGGAGTCATAGAATCCTCTTCGGCCCAGTGGAGAGCTGGAGTGAGCAGATGGATACCCAGTGTGCGGCTTTCTTGCTCACTTGGGGAAGCCATGCACTGGTGCCATCAGTGTGTGGTAGAAAACAAAGGCTGGGGTTGGGAAGATGGGAGTGAGGTGTCAGAGGCCACATGGAGGGTCATAGTAGCTGTTGGGCCCTGAGATACAGGCTGAGACAGGACTTTGGATTGGACAGCAAGGAGGCCATGTGTGATCTCCCTTGTGAAGAGCAGGGCTGAGACATTGGAGGGTCTGAAAGAGGGTAAACAGTGAATACAGACATCTTTTTTGGAGGAATTTTTTTTTTTTTGTAGAGGGAAACACAGGAAGAGGTGGCTCCCAGAGGGGAACATGAGCTCCATCGGAGTTTTGGAAAAGGGACTGTTGCGGCATGTTGGTGTGTTGTGAGCAGGCCTGCAGAGGGAACACAGTGGTGGCGCAGAGTGCAGGTCACAGCCTCAGTAGAGCCCTCTCATGGAGGAGTTGGCCTGAAATCTGGCCAGGATGTTCTTCCAGAGGAACATGGGAGGTAGCAAGGAGGGGTCTTCTCATCAAGTCTGTGAGCCTCCTCAGACCAGACTATGTACATGTTACTTATGTTTCTGTGTATGTTACAGAAAACCTCAAGGCCAGGCCATCCCCAACTGTGAATTACAAGGCTGCTCTTTTTGTTCTCCCCTGTGTTTGTGTTGTATTATTCCATGTGTCAGATGTCTCTCCATACCCATGACTGGGTCTTCTGAAGTCCAGTCCTCAGGGAAGTCCTCTGTGGCAACAGTGCATTGCACATTGCAGTCAGCATTATACATGTGGAACCTGGGTCCATGTCAGAGCCAGTACCAGGTTCTGGAACAGTATCACTGTCGCCATGTCCGTTTTGCTGGTCTGCGGGCATCTGACTATTGAGATCAGCATCAGGCCTTCTTTGGATCCTTCTAGTCACCCATCATAGACTGTCATGCTCCCATTTTGGTCTCTGAATACACTATATATTATGCATAAAATTAGAAAACACTATGTGATGGTTAGAATTTGTAAACCAGAAAACACTTGTTTCATATTAATGTGGCCTGTAAATGGAAGTAAATATTTTTTGGTTTTGTTCTTTGAGATAGGGTCTCATCATGTTGCCCAGGCTGGCCTTAAACTCTTTTTTTTTTTTTTTTTTTTGAGATGGAGCCTCAAGCTATCCCCCTGGGCAGAGTGCCATGGCATCACGCTCACAGCAACCTCCAACTCCTGGGC
>NW_003852544.1:831585-843505 GCF_000181295.1 Otolemur garnettii
AAAAAAAAAAAAAAAAAATTGGATCCCCAAAAGAAATTGATTTGACATGAAAGGGAGGAAGAAGAGATTATGGGCTGCCTTGCTACAATTCCTTTACCTTGGACTTCTCTAGGACAAATCCACCAAAGGCAGTAATCAAACACAATGCTGATTATACAGTTGTCCATGAAATATCTACAAAGTCAAAACATTCTTGGTTAGACCTGATGGTCTTTGTTCAAAGCTGAATTTGAGGCTCAGTGAGTAGGGCGCTGGCTGCATCCACTGAGGCTGGTGGGTTTGAGCCCAGCCCGGACCTGCTAAACAACAATGACAACTGCAGCCAAAAAGAAAAAATAGCCAGGCGTTGTGGTGGGTGCCTGTAGTCCCAGCTACTTGTGAGACTGAGGTAAGAGAATTGCTTAAGCCCAAGAGTTTGAGGTTGCCGTGAGCTGTGACACCATGACACTACTGAGGGCGACATAGTGAGACTTTGTCTCAAGAAAAAAAAAAAAGCTGAACTTGATAAATGATACTCTCCTTTGACCCTATGTAGAGGGATTTAGTTACTGAGGTGCCACAGAGAGCTAGTAAGATGCTGACATGCAAAGAAACGCTCCAGATAACTGTGTGCATGACTGTGTGGGGTGAGCTCCCGGGGTGGTCCTTGGAAGAGTTAGGTGTGCAGGGAGAGTTAGAAAAGAGGCACAACACACATTGTGTCAAGCATGTAATGGTAACATAGGTGAAACTGCCTGCAGTCTTATTCAGGGTAGTTGAGTGTTTGTGGGGGCTTATGCTGTTACAGGCTTTGCTTTTTGTACTTCACTTCTGCCTTTTAGGTAGGAGTTATTATGGCAGGTTTATAGATTAGGAAACTAACATCTAGAAAGGTTAAGTAACTACATATATCGCACACCTGTTAAATGTCAAAGCTGGAGGTTAAGCCAGGCATCCCTCTAAAGTCAGTACTCTTTCTACTGTTTACAGTCTGAGAAATATTTGGAAGAGAAAACCAACAAAGCTTAGGTTTGAACTCAAACTCTTAAATTTGAACTCTGGTAGAAGTCTGATAGTTTGCAAAGATGTTAAATAAAGGGGCTAGGCACGTTGGCTCATGCCTGTAATCTTAGCACTCTGGGAGGCCAAGGCATGTGGATTTCCCTGAGCTCACAGGTTTGACACCAGCGAGACCCCCTCTTTAAAAAAATAGCTGGGTGTTGTGTTAGGCGCCTGTATTCCTAGCTACTTGGGAGGCTGAGGCAGGAGTGTTGCCTAAGCTCAGGAGTTGGAGGTTGCTGTGAGCTGTGATGCCACGGCACTCTACCCAGGGGCATAGCTTGAGGCTCTTTCTCAAAAAAAAAAAAAAAAAGATGTTAAATAAAGAGATCTCAGGTTGTGTATGGGAGTATAGATTGATATAATCACATTAGGAAAAAGTTTGAATTTGTCTTCTAAACTTGAATATGTTCCCAGCAACCCAACAACTCTATTCTGTCTTCAACCTATTTGGCACCAGGGTCCCTGTTCCATAGAGGTTGGGGGTGCTTTGGGGATGATTCAAGCACATGATATTTATTGTTTACTTTATTCCTATTATTATTACATTGTAATATATTATGAAATAATTATAAAACTCTCTATAATACAGAATCAGTGGGAGCCCTGAGCTTGTTTTCCTTCAACTAGATCAGGCGTCCTCAAACTACAGCCCGCTGGCCATATACAGCCCGCCTAGGACATTTATCCAGCCCGCAGGATGTTTTTGCCGCTGCTGCCTGTCCTGCTTAGCAGCCGACTTGTCCCAGGGCCCACAGTCTAGCCCTCCAACGGTCTGAGGGACAGTGAACTGGCCCCCTGTTTAAAAACTTTGAGGACCCCTGAACTAGATAATCCCAGCACTAGTATTAGCACCTCAGCTCCACCTCAGATCATCAGGTATTAGATTCTCATAATGAGTGTATAACTTAGATCCCTCACATGTGTAGTTTATAGTAGGGTTCATGTTCCTATGAGAATCTAATGCTGTTGCTGACCTGACAGGAGGCGAAGCTCAGATGCTGATATATGAGTGATGGGGGTGGCTGTAAATACAGATGAAGATTTGCTCACTGGCCCCACCCCACCCCCACTCACCTCTTGCTGGCTAGCCTGATTCCAGTAGTCCATGGTCCTCGGAGATATGTGCAACAATGCTCATTTACACTATAGTTCAAAATACTTTTAGAAAGTAACAATTCAAATATCTATTCACAAAGAATGAATAAATTGTGGAGTATGATAAGTCTTAATGTTGTCAATACGTTCTTGTAAACTGACTTTAAGTGAAATGACATAGGATGAAAATAATTTTCTTCCCCATCTATATTATAATGAAACAACATTGAAGGAAATGATGTTATCCATGTTCCTGCTTTGGATTGTTTTTCTTTATCTTTTTTTTTTTTTTTTTGAGACAAGAATCTCACTTTATTGCCCTTGGTAGAGTGCTATGACATCATAGCTCACAGCAACCTCAAACTCTTGGGCTCAAGAGATTCTCTTGAATCAGCCTCCCAAGTAGCTGAGACTACAGGCACCTGCCACAATGCCCGGCTATTTTTTTAGAGATGGCGTCTCACTCTTGCTCCAGCTGGTCTCAAACCTGTGAGCTCAGGGCAGTCTACCCACCTCGGCCTCCCAAAGTGCTAGGATTACGGGTGTGAGCCACTGTGCTTGGCTCAGTCATTTTCTAAGAACTTATGGACAATGTTAAGGAAGGACCACTTACTGTGCTACAGAACGTTGAAAATGAACAAGCACTATAGTTCCTTTTATCAACAAGGATGAATCTTAGAAACAATGGTTTTTTTTTCCTTTTTGAGACGGAGTCTCATTTTGTCACCCTCAGTAGAGCACTCTTGCATCATCGCTCACAGCAACCTGTAACTCTTGGGCTCAAGCAATTCTCTTGCCTCAGCCTCCCAAGTAGCTGGAACTACAGGTGCCTGCCACATGCCCAGCTACTTTTTTTAGAGATAGCATCTCTCTCTGGCTCAGGTAGGTCTCCAGCCTGTGAGTTCAGGCAGTCTACCCACCTCAGCCTCCCAAGTGCTAAGATTACAGGCGGGAGCCACTGCTCCTGGCCCTAGAAACATAATGTTAAATGAAAAAAAACTGAGTTGCAAAAGTATACAGTTAGCATCATACTTTTTTATGAAAATGAAAGATAAACAATACTGTTATATAATGTTTAGGGATACATAGATATGTACATTAGCTATCCATAAAAATAAGGGAATGATGAATGAAAAATTCAATCCGGTAGTCATATGTGGGGCTGGAAGAGAAGAATAGAAATACTGAAAGCATGAGAGAGCATCAGTGGAGTGGCTCATGATTTATTTTCTAAGTTGCATAGGAATAGGAATTTCCTGAGTTGTATAGGGGAATGGGTTCCTAAGTGTCCATTTTATTATTAGGCTTCATAGTTATATATACATAGTAATGCACTATATGACTACATTTCAGTCAACAGTGGGCCACATATACAATAGTCCCATGAGATTATACGGGAGCTGAAAAATTTCTGTTGCTATTGTAATGTTACAGCACCATGCGTCATTACCTTTTTTATATTAAAACATGTTTAGATACACAAATGCCTCCTACTGTGTACAGTTGGCTACAGTACTCAGTACGGTTACATGCTATATACAGGTTTGTAGCCAAAGAGCAATAGACTGTACCATACAACCTAGATATGTAGTAGGCTCTACCATCCGGGTTTGTGGTGTTCACAGAAGGATGAAATTGTCTAATGACACATTTCTCAGAACATATCCCAATTTTAAATGAGCCTGAATCTCTCTATAACATTCTTTTGCTTGTGTCAGATATTTCATAATTTAAAAAAGAAAAAAAATCAAACTTGGGAACTAGAAGGGAAATCAGAAACTTTGATGGTTTTAAAGAAATTCTGAATGGCCAACAAAATAGATGGGTTGCTGTGACTCTAGACATGAAGCTCATTCTATCAGGATACTGGAGTGAACACTGGAGTGAGCACAGCAATCAAATGTCAGCAGGAATAGCACTTCAGAGCAGGGAGACAATGGACAGACCTGGATTTATCACCACCTTCCTCAGTCTCCTCTGCTCTAAAATGGAAGTTGTAATATAGTCATGCACCTTAATGACCAGGATACGTTCTGAGAAATGCATCATGAGGTAATTTCACCATTGTGTGAACTCAACAGAGTGGATTTGCTCAAACCTAAGTAGTAGAGCCTCCTACACACCTAGGCTGTGTGCTCCCAGGCTGTCAACCTGCACAGCATACTGAATACTGTAGGCAGGTGTAGCACAATGGTAAGTATTTGTGTATCTAAAAATAGAAAAGCTACAGTAAAAATAACGGTATTAGGAGATTATGGCAGCACCATTGTACATGTATATGCAGTTTGTCCTTGACCAAAAACATCTATAGGCAGCACGTGACTGTACTTGCCCCCATGCTTGCCCCTGAGGATTACCCAGGAGAGTGGCAATAAAATCCCAGATGTAGCATGTTGCTACGGGTACACAGTGAATGGTCCTCATGGAACCAGAGCCTGTGCTCACTGGGCCATATACTTGTGAAGGTGTGTGAGGAAGGGCCTCTGGGTACAGTGATGACAGTGGGGTTTAAGTATCAAGAAATCAAATAGTAGAAAAGAGGAAAAATTAATTCCTAGGTTTAACCAAAAAATTATTATAGTTAATATTGGAGTTAACAACTGTATTACTTTAAATCAGTCCACGTCTCTTTCTTTCTTTCTTTCTTTCTTCTAATTTTAGTACTGGGAAATTTGGTGCTTGTTTTATACCAGGACTCTGTAAGCAAAGTGATCTAACCTTGTACGCATCACGGCCTGGGCTCCGACTATGGAAGGCTGATGTACATGGAACTGTTCAAGCCACATTTATCTTAAAAGATGTATTTGCTGGAGGAGTCAAGCCTTTTGAACTGTACCCGCGTTTGGAATCCTCGGACAGGGGAGGTTGCACCTTACCTGAGAAGCACCTGGGGCTGGTTTCCTGTTTCTTTCAAGAAGGCTGGGTATTGAGCTGGAATGAATATAGTATCTATCTTCTAGACACCATCAACCAGGTAAGCAAAGGGATTGTACCACATCCTTTGTTTGTGTAGGCAAGAAAATGTTTATCTACAAACTGTCCTGCTTCAGAGCTCTCAGAATAATAAAAGGAGCAGTTTTGATTCTAATGCTTTACTTGTTCCTTTGGGCCAGTCAGAGAACTAAAATGAAGATTTCGTAATTTTTGTAGATATGAAGAAATAATTATATTTTGTTATTCACAGTCCTATCTGTTGCCAAGAAATTTTGTGTTCTTTATAATCTATTTGTATCCTCTTTTTTTCTTTTCTATTTTTTGGGAGGTCATATGTTTCTGACTATTCTTACCTTTATGGGGCTATATCATTTTGCCTTTTTTCTTTTGCTTTTACTTGATGACATATGTTGGGCAAGTTTCCAGCATCATTATGTAATGGTATGCAACAGTTTCTGCTTAAATCAGGATGATAGCAGATTACCATTAGAGAAGGATTTAGGAACTTTATTTATTTATTTCTAAGATATAGGGGATTGCTGTGTTGCCGAGGCTGGACTCAAAGTCCTGGGCTCAAGAGATCCTCCCACCTCAGACTCCCAAGCAGCTGGGGCTATCAGTGCCCACCACTATACTTAGCTCAGATCTGGAGACATAATACAAGGCCATTCAATTTCAGTTTCTCCTTATCTCAAGAGCAGAGCTTTTGCTCTTTTTTTTTTTTTAATTGTTTGGGATTCATTGAGGGTACAAAGAATTAGATTTGATTGATTTCCTTTGTTAGGTAAAGTCCCTCTTATAATTGTGTCCTGCCCCCAAGAGGTGTGCCATACACCATGACCCCTCCCCCCAGCGCTCCTCCCTTTTCCCTGCTCCCTCATTCACCTACTCCCCACCTTGTATTAGATCATGTACTACCTTCATATTAGAATTGAGTAAATTGGGCTCGGCACCTGTAGCTCAGCAGTTAGGACATCGGCCACATATACCAGGGCTGGTGGGTTCGAACCGGCCCGGGGTTGCCAAACAACAATGACAACTACAACAACGTCAACAAAAAATAGCCAGGCATTGTGGAGGGTGCCTGTAGTCCCAACTACTTCGGAGGCGGAGGCAGGAGAATCGCTTGAGCCCAAGAGTTTGAGGTTGCTGTGAGCTGTGATGGCACAGCACTGTACTGAGGGTGACAAAGTGAGACTCTGTCTCAAAAAAAAAAAAAAAGAATTGAGTAAATTGGCTTCTTGCTTCTCCATTCTTGTGATGCTTTACTAAGAAGAATGCGTTCCACCTCAATCATGGTAATACAAAAGATGTAAAGTCTCCATCTCTTTCAATGGCTAAATAGTATTCTCTGGTATACATATACCCCAGCTTGTTAATCCATTCTTGGGTTGGTGGGCATTTAGGTTGTTTCTACATTTGGGTGATTGTAAATTGAGCTGTGATAGAAAGTCTAGTGTAGGGTGGCGCCTGTGGTTCAGTGAGTAGGGCGCCGGCCCCATATACCTAGGGTGGTGGTTTTGAACCTGGCCCTGGCCAAACTACAACCAAAAAATAGCCAGGCACTGTGCATTGTGGTGGGCACCTGTAGTCCCAGCTACTTGGGAGGCTGAGGCAAGAGAATCACCTTAGCCCAAGAGCTGGAGGTTGTTGTGAGCTGTGACACCACAGCACTCTACCAAGGGCGACAAAGCGAGACTCTGTCTCAAAAAAAAAGAAAAGAAAAGTCTAGTGCAAATGTCCTTATGGTAACAGGATTTTTTTCCCTCAGGTTAATGCCCAGGATCAAATGGGAGGTCTAATTTGAGTTCTTTGAGGATTCTCCATACTTCCTTCCCAAAAGGTTGTATTAGTTTTGCAGTCCCACCAGTAGTGTAAAAGTGTTTCTTTCTCTCCATACCCACGCCAGCATCTGCAGTTTTGTGACTTTGTGATGTGGCCATTCTCACTGGGGGTAGGTGTTATCTCAGGGTAGTTTTGATTTGTATTTCTCTGGTCATTAGGGAGGATGAGCATTTTTTTCATATGTTTGTTAGCCATTCATCTGTTTTCCTTAGAGAAGGTTCTGTTCGTGTCTCTTGCCCCATGATATATGGGATTGTTGACTCTTTTTTTGTTGATCAATTTGAGTTCTCTATAGATCCTAGTTATCAAGTTTTTGTCCGGTTGATAATATGCAAATACCTTTTCACATTCTGAAGGTTGTCTGTTTGCTTTGGTTATTGTCTCCTTAGCTGTACAGAAGCTTTTCAGTTTAATCAAGTCCCATTTGTTTGTTTTTGTTGTTGTTGCAATTGCTATGGAAGTCTTCTTCATAAAATCTTTCCCCTGGCTGATATCTTCAAGTGTTTTCCCCACACTTTCTTCAAGGATTTTTAATGTTTCATGCTTTAGATTTAAGTATTTAATCCATCTTGAATCAATTTTTATAAGTGGTGAGAGATGCGGGTACAGTTTCAGTCCTTTACATGTGGTTATCCAGTTCTCCCAACATCATTTATTTAATAGGGATTCTTTTTCCCATTGTATGTTCTTGTTTGGTTTATCAAAGATCAGGTGGTTGTAAGATGTTAGTTTCATCTCATGGTTTTCTGTTTGGTTCCAAATGTCTATGTCTCTATTTTTGTGCTGCTATCATGCTATTTTGACTACTTTGGCCCTATAGTATGGCCTAAAGTTCGGTGTGATGCCCCTGGCTTTATTTTTATTACTAAGAATTGTCTTGGCTATACGGGGTATTTTTTCTGGTTCTATACAAAACGAAGAATTATTTTTTCCAAATCTTGAAAGTATGATGTTGGTATTTTAATGGGGATTGCATTGAATCTATAGATTGCTTTGGAAAGCATAGACATTTTAACAATGTTGATTATTCCTGGCCATGAGCCTGGTATGTTCTTCCATTTGTTAATATCTTCTGCTCTTTTCTTAGTGTCTTGTAATTTTCTTTATATAGGTCCTTCCCCTTTTTTCTTAGATATATTCCTAGGTATTTCTTTTCTTTTCTTTTTTTTTAATTGAAGCTACTGTGAGGGGAATTGTGTCCTTGATTAGCTTCTCAACCTGGCTGTTATTGGCATATAAAAAGGCTACTGATTTGTGGACCTTGATTTTATATCCTGAGATATTACTATGTTTTTTGATTACTTCCAAGGAGTCTTGTGGTTGAGTCTTTGGGGTTCTCTAAGTATAAGATTATACTAAGAGTCTAAGGCAAAGAGAGAGAGTTTAACCTTCTCTTCCCCCATTTAGATGCCCTTTATTTCCTTTTCTTTCCTAATTGTATTGGCTAGAACTTCCAGTATTATGTTGAATAGTGGTGGCAATAGAAGACAACCTTGTCTGGTTCCAGTTCAAAGTGAAAAAACTTTCAGTTTTATTCCATCCAGTGTAATATTAGCTGTGGGTTTGTCATAGATGGCTTTGATCAGTTTAAGAAATATGCCACCAGGCGGTGCCTGTGGCTTAGTGGGTAAGGTGCCGGCCCCATATACCGAGGGTGACAGGTTCAAACCCAGCCCTGGCCAAACTGCAATGGAAAAAAAAATAGCTGGGCATTGTGGTGGGTGTCTGTAGTTCCAGCTACTCGGAAGGCTGAGGCAAGAGAATGGCCTAAGCCCAGGAGTTGGAGGTTGCTGTGAGCTGCGTGAATCCGTGGCACTCTACTGAGGGTGGTAAAGTAAGACTCTGTCTCTAAAAAGAAAAGAAAAGAAATGTGCCACCTATGCCTATATTCTTAAGTGTTCTAATTAGAAAACGATGCTGAATTTTATCCAGTGGTTTTTCTGCATCTATTGAGAGGATCATATGGTCTTTGTTTTTGCTTCTGTTGATACAGTGAATTACATTTATGGATTTGCATATGTTAAACCAGTCGTGCATCCCTGGGATGAAACCTACTAGATTGTGATGTATGATTTTTTTTATTGTGAAGTGCTAATCTATTGGCTAGGAGTTTATTGAGAATTTTGCATCTGTAGTCATTTGTAAAATTGGTCTGAAGTTCTCCTTTTTAGTTGGGTCTTTTCCTGGTTTTGGTATCAGGGTGATGTTTGCTTCATAAACATATGGAGGAAGATTCTTTCCTTATCAGTTTTTTGGAATAATTTCTGCAGTATGAGTATAAGCTCTTCTTTGAAGGTTTAATGGAATTCTGGTGTGAAGCCATCTGGACCAGGGCATTTTTTTTGTTGGGAGATTTTTTATTGTTTCTTTGATCTCAGTGTTTGAAATTGGTCTGTCCAGGAGATCTATTTCTTCTTGGTTAAGTCTAGGGAGAGGGTGTGATTCCAGGTATAGATCAATTTCCTCCCACATTGTCACATTTCTGGGCATAAAGTTTCTTGTAGTACTCAGAGATGATCTCTTGTATCTCTGTGGCATCTGTTGTTATTTTCTCTTTATCATTTCTGATTGAGGTTATTAAACATTTTACTTTTCTGTTTCTAGTTAATCCGACCAAAGGTTTGTCAATTTTATTTTTTAAAAAATCCAACTTTTTGTTTCATTAATTTTTTGAATGATTCTTTTGTTTTCAATTTCATTAACCTTTGATTTAATTTAGGTTATTTCTTTTCTTCTGCTGGGTTTGGAATTAGATTGTTCTTCCTTTTCCAGTTCCATAAGATGGTTTCTGTGGTTGTTGATAGCTTTTGCTCTTTTTAAAATAATCTCCCTGCCTCTCCCTCCCCGCTCCTCAGCTTCAGACTCTTGACCAGGCCCCATCTTGCTTGTCTTCTTGAGTTCAGTGGGCCTCTGACAAATACCCTTTTCTTTTGTAAGAGAGACTGACTATAGGAAGTAAAGGATTTTCTTATTTGGCATATGTCAGCAGAAAAGAAATTTATATGCATTTCATTGAAGCCTTCTTAATTACTATTGTCAGCCATGCCTAGTAGTACTGCTTTGGTAGAAAGAAAAGTGACATAATAGAGCAGAACCAGACTAGATTCTTCTAGCTTAGTTCTGCCTTAACTAGGACTCTCATCTGCCTGAAATTGGTTTCCTTATCTATAAAACAGGGTAAGGGTGTGGGGAGTATTGGATTAGGGAATTACTGAAGTGCCTTTTAGCCCTGAGTTTGTTTCTTTTATGAGGGATATTTTGGAGGACATTTGTACTCTTTCCTCAGTTACAGAGAACTTTTCTTTTTTCTCTAGGTACTTGTTGAACTTGTATGTGCTTATTAATTAGTGGCATCATGCTACTTTGTAATTGCCTATCACTTCTTTCATCTGAACATTTATTTGATGCTTTACTCAGCAGGTATAATTAAGTTCATTTTATAGGCAGTGAAATGGAGACAGGGGGACTGTTTATGACCAGACATTGCCAGTCACCATCAGAGTCTGGACTGTCCCTGGGCAGTGTGATTGACAGCTTTCAGAAATTAATCTCATGTTTCCAGCTGTTGATCAGACTTTTTTAAAAAAATAGCAATGATGGTGGCACTCATAGCTCAGTGAGTAGGACACTGGCCACATACACCAAAGCTGGCAGGTTCAAACCCAGCCTGGGCCAGCTAAAACAACAATGACAATTGCAACAACAACAACAAAATAGCTGGGTATTATGGTGGGGACCTGTAGTCCCAGCTACTTGGGAGTCTGAGGCAAGAGAATCACTTAAGCCCAAGAGTTTGAGGTTGCTATGAGCTGTGATGCCACAGCACTATACACAGGGTGATAGCTTGAGACTCTGTCTCAAAAAAAGAAAAAAATTAGCAATGACCTTAGATACTCTTTATCGTCTCCATTAAACTATTCTCTTATTTGTGCTATTGACTGAAACTCAAGAACTGTCTTTAAGTCAGTGTCAGGTCAGGATGCCTTTTGTTTTGTTGCCATCTGCTCTTATAGGATGCTGATGGAATCCTCCCCACTTTTATTATTCATTCAAAAATAATGAGTTGCAGTGCACTCTATTCTTTCCCACAGGAGTACATAGTAGGGGAATCTAGATGTGCCTAGATGTGCCCAGGAGTGATGTGCCAAATGGAGATTTGGAAAAAGTGCTATGAGCTACTGGGGAGCCCTGGGCATTGCCAAGAGGATGAGCTTATCAGGGACTGCTTCTCAAGGAAATGATATATGGCTCTAAGTGGAACTCCTCAGTGAACAGGTAGAGGAAAGGAATTCAAGCCCAGAGAAAAGCACACCCCAGACACATGAGCATGGAGGATTAGTATTGGGATTGGCTTGTAAACTTGAAGCAGGGATGAGGACAGAGGTGACAGGTGGGCTGTAGACAGCAGAGGTCCCACCCTGCAAGGGAGTCTCTCAGACTCCTACTCACTTGATTGATTTACTCTAAGAATTTTCAGAAGGTTGTTGTAACATAGTGCAATTATCCTTTGGCTTATTGGGATTCTTATATATCTTTTTTATGCTTTAAATTATTACTATTGTCTGGTTTTGTGGTTTTGTTTTTTGACAGGCCACAATTGCTGGTTTGGAAGGAGCAGGTGATATTGTGTCTGTTTCCTGCACAGAAAATGAAATATTTTTCTTAAAGGGAGATAGGAACATTATAAGAATTTCAAGCAGGCCTGAAGGACTCACATCAATAGGTTTGTATTCATTATGTATGTGATGGGAATATTGCACTCTGTTGTATGTAAGCGCAAGTTTTAATTTGTAAAACTACCCCCTCCTTTTTTTGGAGATAGAGTCTTTCTTTGTTGCCCTTGGTAGAGTGCTGTGGTGTCATAGCTCACAGCAACCTCAAACTCTTGGGCTTAAGTGATTCTTTTGCCTCAGCCTCCTAAGTAGCTAGGACTACAGGCACCCACCACAATGTCCAGCTAATTTTAAAGATGGGGTCTTGGCTCGGCGCCTATAGCTCAACCGGC
>NW_003852544.1:843918-846517 GCF_000181295.1 Otolemur garnettii
CATTTGGTAGAGTTGCTTTCATGGGTATGGAAGATGGGAAGGTTGGGTAAACAGGAAGGGGAAATCACAAAATACTTTTCTTTTTTTTTTTTTTGGAGACAGAGTCTTACTTATTAACCTTCCGTATAGTGCCGTGGCATCACAGCTCACAGCAACCTCCCAACTCCTTGGGCTTAGGCGATTCTCTTGCCTCAGCTTCCTGAGTAGCTGGGACTATAGGTGCCCGCCACAATGCCCGGCTATTTTTTTGTTGCTGCAGTTTGGCTGAGGCTGGATTTGAACCCGCCACCCTCTATATATGGGGCTGGCACCTTACCCACTGAGCCACAGGGGCTGCCCTACTTTTTTTTTTTTTGAAACAGAATCTCACTCAGTTACCCAGGCTAGAGTCCCAGGGTGTCAGCCTTGCTCATAGCAGCCTCAAATTCCTGGATTCAGCCTCCCAGGTAACTAGAATTATAGGCACCGGCCTGTCTAATTTTTTCTATTTTTAAAATAGAGACAGAATCTTGCTCTTGCTCAAGCTGGTCTCAAACTCCTAAACTCAAATGATCCTCCCATCTTAGCCTCCCAGAGTGCTAGGATTACAAACATAAGCTGCCGCTTCCAGCCAGAAATTACTTTACTGATCCTTTTTGCTGTATCCAAGTATGCAAGACTAATATGCCAAAGACATAGATTTGCATAAGATTTTAGAAGATTTAAATCTGTCATCTGGGATGCACTTTTTTACCCTTACCACCATACTTCCTTGTGTTTTTTTTTTTTTTAAGGGCTGAGGTCTAGCCTGGGCAACATAGCAAGACCCCATCTCTACTGAAAAATATAAAATCAGCTAAGCATGGTGGCGCTTGCCAGTAGTGTCAGGCAAGAGGATTGCTTAAGCTGAGGAGTTAAAGGCTGTAGTGAGCTATGACTGAGTCATTGCACTGCAGCTTGGCCAACCTAGTGAGACACCATTTTAAAACGAGAGAGAGAGAGAGAGAGAGAGAAAGAGAAATGAGGTCTGACTGTGTTGCCCAAGCTGGTTTTGAACTCCTGGGATCAAGAAGCAATCTCCCACCTCAGCCTCCCAAGTATCTGGAAGTACAGTTGCATGCCACTGCACCTGGTGAGATTCTCTATGCTTTTGACTTTCTTGTGCAATTCATAAAGCCCGGACTTTAAAGAGCAAAGAATCTTTATATGTATTCTTGTGTACACATCCATGATACTTTATATATTTGTCTTATCAGTGAACTTACTCCTGGTGGTGACAACAGCTGTGCAGGCCCCTTCATCATTCTCCTCATTGCTGCCATTTACCTCTTAAGTTATAAAAGGCAAGTTGGGATGAATATTTTGAAATCATAATTTTTATAATGAAAGAATAAGCTCTGACTCTTGAATTCATGAGCGGGGCCCTCTAAGGCAATACAATCAAGGCGCAATGTGAATTACAGAAAGAGGAGTGGCATGGAACCAAGAGGCTAAACCCTCGACCACTGCTGTTCAGTAGATCCTCTGCAGTGACGCATGTGCTCTGCATCTGCACTGTCTCATAGACAGCCGCTGTCTACACGTGGCTGCTGGGTACTTGCAATGTAATGAATGCAGTGGAGGAACTGAATCTTAAATGGCCTTTAATTTTAATTAATGTGAATTCAAACAGCTTATGTGTGGTTAGTGGCTGCTGAATTAGACAGCATAGCTGTAGATTGTTGCTAACTTATGTAATCTTCAACAAGTCACTTCAGAACAGAGTCCTACCCCTTCAGTCTTTGGTGCACACACACTCTGCCTCTCATGAACCACCCCCCTAGAATTTGGGCACACAAGGACAAGAATTCCTGTGTCTTACTGACCACCATATCTCAGAACCTTGAACTGTGTATGGCACACAGTGGATACTTAGTAATGAAAGGATGGCTGAATGGATCTGAGTGGGCTGCAGTCTTGTAACTGGAACCATTCTGGCAATAGTAACCTTGTGTCATGTTGAGAGAAGGATGAGTCCACTGCTAGGGAAACTCACCTCCATGTGTCCTGGGGGCAGAGTACAAGGATTCATGTTCCACAGCCTGTTCCTCACTCCACTCTGCTTGCATTGGTGCTGACTTCGTTAATGTACTTCTTTGTCTTGAGTTTGTTGTAGTGGAAAATTACCTTTCCCTTCTTGAATTTCAAGAAATTTAGTTATAGCCAGGCACAATGGCTCATGCCTATAATCCTTGCACTCTGGGAGACCAAGGCAGGAGGATTGCTTGAGCTCGGGGATTCCAAACTAACCTGAGCAAGAGCGAGACCCCATCTCTATTAAAAATAGAAAGACTAGCCAGGCAGACACCTGTAGTCCCAACTACTTGGGAGAGGCTGAGGCAAGAGGATCCCTTGAGCCCAAGAGTTTGAGGTTGCTGTGAGCTGTTACACCATGGCACTCTACCCAGAGTGACCGAGTAAAACTCTGTCTCAAAAAAAGAAATTTAGGCTCGGTACCTATGGCTCAAGTGGCAAAGGTGCCAGCCACATACATCTAAGGTGGTGGGTTTGTATCCAGCCCGGGCCTGCCAAAACAACAATGAAGGCTGCAACCAAAAAATAGCCGGGCGTTGTGGCGGGC
>NW_003852544.1:846559-854124 GCF_000181295.1 Otolemur garnettii
GGAGACTTGCTTGAGCCCAGGAATTGGAGGTTGCTGTGAGCTGTGATGCCACGGCACTCTACCCAGGGGGATAGCTTGAGGCTTGGTCTCAAAAAAAAAAGAAAAAAAAGAAATTTAGTTACATAGACATATATATTTTTTAAATACCCTTTGAGTAATATTAAAGTATTTTCAGGGCACAGTCTGAAGTATAACTAAACCTATCTTTATCCTTTATAAAGAATTTGTAAGTTGAAAAGAGAAATATATTCTTAGTGGCATTCACTTACTATTGAGTTATTTAGAAGACATGGATATGGCAAATTATTTTACTGATTTTGATCTATGAGTTTCCAGAATAACAAAAACTATTTCTCAGAATCTTTTGTGTGGTTCTTTTAGTTTTGCTGATTTCTATGAACTTAGAATTGTTTAGTTCTTTAGCAGGCTGGAACCTTAATTCCCTCTGTGACAGTATTAGGGCTAGTAAGTCTGAATTAGTGCACGTTGACTTTCTCTTGGATTACTAGTGGTAAAGTTCAATTCTTCTTTCTCAGTGAGAGATGGTCTGGAGATGTCAGGATGTTCACAGCAAGTCCATATGCAGCATGTGGAGAAGCCACCAGGGGCTACAGTTCCTGAGACGAGGCTCAGAGGCTCCTCTGTGACCAGCTCAGTGCCCAGTGAGCCGAGGAGCAGGAGCAGCTCACTCAACTCCACTGACAGCAGCTCTGGGCTCCTGCTGCCTGGGCTTCAGGCAGCCCCCGAGTCAGGCAAGGGTGGCCAGCCCTCCTCACAGAGATTCAGCGTCATTAGCTCTGAAGACTTTGATCAGGAGCTCGTTGTGAAACCTATCAGAGTGAAAAAGAAGAAGAAGAAGAAGACAGGTACTAGCTGTAGCTAAGTACCCACTGGCTCATACAGCTCACTTGGGGGCAATCTTACCAATTCTTTGGGAATTTTGCACATCTCCCCATGCTAGGAATGCTGCTTCCCTCTGAATGAGTGCTAGCATGTTGGTTGGAAAGCAGAGAAGGTCTTCAGAAAATGAATGCATTCCTTCGCCAAAGGAATGTATTTCACACATTAACAGATAATACATATACATATATGTCTCTGCAAGGTTCAGTGACAGAACTCCATTTAAAGGGACTAGGTCTTTTATTTTTCAGTATTAAAATAAAAATGTTGATTTATCTATACATACAATTTATTAAAACAGAGATTCTGTGAACATGGTGAAAGGTCATGGAAATAGGAAAACAGTTTGCGCTGTTGTATAGATGAGATCTTTTACATTTAGTGTTGGATATGTTACCAAATACAGGTTTTAATATTGAAAATTGTTTTAACTTTTTAATTTTTGGTACCTATTAAGCCTATCTAGCTAATGATTACTGCAGTATTGAAGGAAAATTTTATCAGATTCTTAAGCATTTTAATAATTTTTAAAATTTGATCTGTGATACAGTTGAGCATCTCACTTTGGTTTTCTTAGTTAGCATTTCTTCTGTGAAGCATCAGAGCCCATTGGTGTATATATTTGCGTACATATAAATCATCCCTGTGTTGGAATAATTTGTACTTACAAGGTTTATTTTTTATCCACAAAATACCCTTTGTTCAAAATATTTTTTTTTCTTGAGCCAAAAATGTGTTTTTAACTCAGTTTCTTAATCTTCATGTAGAGTCCTGCCTTATTTTCAATGTTCTTATTTTGAATTAGAAGGTGGAAGCAGGAGTACCTGTCACAGTTCCCTGGAGTCAACTCCCTGCTCCGAGTTTCCTGGGGACAGTCCCCAGTCCTTGAATGCAGACTTGCTATCCATGAGCTCAGGTGTTCTGGGCAGTAGTGTGGATCACTTGAGCACAGAGTCTCCTGACCAAGAAAGCAACCTCAGTGGTGAAGTGAATGGTATCTTGCAGGAAAATACTGACCCTGAAACATTTAGTGTGCTGGCAGTACCTGACTCTGCTCCTGTCTTAGTGGATGAAAAAAATGAGATTAGAACTGAAATTCTACACTGCAGCCATGCACATGGGCTGGAGCCACTTGGTGGAATGTTGAGTTTACCCTTGCTCCCTAGGGGAGATGTAGAAGGTGATGTCACAGAGCTGGAAGAGGAGCCTCGTCCTGCAGATGGTGGACCAAATGGCAAACAGTTACTCTTCCAAGAACAGGAGCACTCTGCTGAGGCCCAAGATGGGGAGGGTGTGGAGTCCAGTAACCCCCAGAGCACTTTTTCAGAAGCCTCCCTTTTAGACTCCAGCCTCACCTGGGTCCCAGCTGCTGAGCATGAACAGTGGCTGCCTGGAACTAGAACTGATGAAGGCAGTGCTGAGGAACCCAGCAAGGAGCAGGATATCCTAACCACCGTGGGGGCCCCTGACCACATTGGCTCAAACCCCTGGCATACTGTCACTGACAGTGACAGAGGTCAGGAAGAAATATCCACTTGTGAATGTGATTTGGGGGGTATGGGAGGACAGTTAACTCCAATCTCTGCATTGGCGGCCTGCACCCATGAGCCTTGGCTTGAGTACACCTCACGGGATCAGGCATTGACATCCAGTGATGAGGAGGACATCTATGCCCACGGGCTTCCATCTTCAGCCTCAGAGACAAGCATGACAGAGATTGGAGCCAGTCAGTCCCTGCAGGACTTGGGCCAGCCAGGAGCAGATGACATGGGACTGCTTAAGTCAGATCAGGTATGTGGGTGGCCTTAGGTGGTGAGAAATGTAGTATCTAAAGCTTCTTTCTTACTTAAGGGGAATGATTAGCAAGACTGATTATTTTCGTTCTTATGAAAAGAAATTATATTCTCATTGAAAAAGCTATAGTCCAAATTTTTTTGTGTGTATTTGGTTTTTATTTTTTTGAGACAGTGTCTCACTGTGTTGCCCAGACCAGAGTGCCGTGGCATCACCCTAGTTCATAGCAACCTCAAACTTGTGGGTTCAAACAGTCCTCCTGCCTCAGGCTCCCAGGTAGCTGAGACTACCACAGGCACAATGCCCAGCTAATTTTTCCATTCTTAGTATTTACAGGGTCTTACTCCTGCTCAGGCTGGTCTCAAAATCTTGAGCTCAAAGGAATCTGCCTGCCTCGGCTTCCCGGAGTTCTAGGATCACAAGCCTAAGCTACCACACTTGGCCTGTTTGGTTTTTATTTTTAAAGACAGGACATCACTCTTTTGCCCAGGTTGGAGCGCAATGGTGAAATCATAGCTCCCTGCAGCTTAAGTTCCTGGGCTCAAACAATCCTCCCACCTCAGACTATCAAGTAGCTGAGAGTCTAGGTGTATACCATCATACCCAGATAATTTTTTTAAACTTTTATTGTGGTGGGCCAGGTGTGGTGACTCACACCTATAATCCTAGTACTCTGAGAGGCTGAGGCAGGAGGATCCCTTGAATTCAGGAGTTCAGAGCCAGCCTGAGCAGAAGACCCCACCTCTACTAAAAATAGAAAAAATTAACTGAGCATCGTGGTACATTCCTATAGTTCCACCTACTAGAGAGGCTGAGGCAGGAGGATCGCTTGAACCTAGAAATTTGAGGTTACTATGACCTCGGCTGACTCTCATGCCATGGCATTCTAGTCTGGGCAACAGAGAAAGACTCTCAAAAAAAATTTTTGTATGGTGTCCACTACCCACTTTACCAGCAAAAGCTGAATTGACCTGGGGCTATCTCAGAAAACCAGTGGCAGAGGACTGTCTACCAGTGGAATAGAGAAACCTCTGAACAATTTTAAGGCTGAGTCTCCTGTTGCTATTATTTTTTTATTTTTTTATTTTTTATGTGACCTTCCTGGCAGTAGTATGAGACTCCTGTTTCTCCTCAAATGAACATCTCTGAGGAGCCGTCAGCACAAACAGGGCAATTTCCAGAACTGCTGTCTCCTCCATCCCTGCACTGCAGCTCTAAGACTCCCCTGAAAGCTATGTGGGAGCCATGTTTGGGGTATCTAGTCTTCAGTGGCTTCACCAAGCCCACATCATTAGGAGATAGTTAACTGTTCCTGAGCATTTTATATTAAAGAAAAAAAGATATATATTTTTTTTGTAGAGACAGAGTCTCACTTTGATGCCCTTAGTAAAGTGCCATGGTGTCACACAGCTCACAGCAACCTCCAACTCCTGGGCTTAAGGGATTCTCTTGCCTCAGCCTCCCTAGTAGCTGGCACTACAGGCGCCTACCACAACGCCCAGCTATTTTTTGGTTGCAATTTGGCCGGGGCCAGGTTTGAACCCGCCACTCTTGGTATATGGGGCCAACGCCCTACTCACTAGCACAGGCGCCGCCCAGAAAAATATATTTTTAATGTGCTTACCTTCTAAAGTAGTTATTATTGGATGTCTTTGGTTTCAAAACTGTGTATTTTGATATCTCCTGCTAATTGTCAATGTAAGCTGTGGGTTAAAACTGTGCACTTAAGCCAGATATCTTTCCCCAGGTGTCCCACTGTGTTCTCTCATGCTGACATTGTATGAGACTTGGTCAGCTCTTACCATGTGCAGATGCCTTGCTAAGCACTTTACAAGTTCAACTCATTTACTTCTCTAAAAAAGCAAACTATGAAATTTAGTGTTGTCCCCATTGTACGGGAGGAAATTGAGGCCCAGAACAGTTCAGTGGCTTGTGCAAGGTCACATAGCCAGTGAGAGGCAGAGCAGCCCCAGGACACACACACACACATACACACCCCACCCCCACCCCATGCTGTTGTGCCTCAAAAGTGAAAACTACGGTTTCTTTTGAGACAAAATGCCAGGAGGTTGGGCTTTTATTCAGTCATCCAGTATTCATCTTTTCAACCCAGTGGTTCTTAAGTGCCCTCAATTGTCAGGCTCTGTTTGTGCTGAGGATACCGCAGTGCAGATGGCAGCCAGTTGTTGATCTTGTCTTTGTGAGCCTCAGAATCTCTTGGAGCTGGATACATGCTCAGGTCATTGCCTTTGAGTGGAACTCAATGAGGGTACTGAGCCAATGACAGGTATCAGCCAGGCAGACTGTAAGATGGGATATTGAGAATTTAGATATTCAGAGAAGACCTTACTTAGGTGCAAGGAATCCTGGCCTTTTGAGGAGGACTTTTCCTAAACTTTCTCTCCCTCCAGAGAGCCGGAAAGCCAAAAAAAAAAAAAAAAGTGAACTTTTTTTTTTCCCTGAGGAGGAGGAGGGAATAAGAATTGTCATAGGGAGCAAGGCAGGTTTGAGAAGGGTTGGATACCATTCTCTTTGAAGCATTAACTTCTATATGGATATCTGTGCAAATACATTGATTTTCTTTGAAGTTTTAAAAAATTATTAAAGTATAGAAACTTTATTTAGCTTTGATTTTTAAGAAGAATCCTAGCAATGAAACCCTAGTCTACAAAATTCAGACAGAGCGTCTCAGCCAAGCTCCCAGCAGCCTTTGCTACATACCATGCCATGTTTCTGACTGGAACAGTGCTCAAAAAAATATGGTAAAGGGCCGGGCATGATGGCTAATGCCTGTAATCCTACCACTGTGGGAGGCCAAGGTAGGTGGATTGCTTACACTCAGGAGTTCAAGACCAGACTGAGCAAGAGCCAGGTCTCTAAAAATAGCCAAGTGTTGTGGTGGATGCCTGTAGTCCCAGCTGCTCAGGAGATTGAGGCAAGAGGATCTCTTGAGCCAAGGAGTTTGAGGTTGCTGTGAGCTGTGACACCCGGGCACTCTACCCAGGGTGACAAAGTGAGACTCTGTCTCAAAAAACAAAAAAGAAAAATATAGTGAGAAAAACTAGTGGTGGTATTGCTTCTTCAATGAGTCTATAATGATCAGTCTACAGAGAATTGATTTGCACACAGAAGTTAAAGAGCACAGCTCTTTGTGTAAAGTGAAGTGTACCCCATAGAATAAAACCAGATCCTTTGTAAGGTGATACAGCACTCCAAGTAATACTTTAGGAAGGATGTTTTATAGGACAGAGTGTTATCTAGGGATGTTATGGGGTCTTTACCAAGTGGACAATAGCTCCCTTAGAGGGGTATCCAAAGATAGCAGGGGTAGGGAGTTTCAACATGGCTTCTCAAAGATTCTTTCAGCAGTATCATTTTCATGATACTCTGCTCACTTCTCTTTTTTGTTGATAACAGTAGAACTCATCAGGCTCTCTCCTTGTTAGTTTGCAGAAAGCTGGATGGGCTACTCGGGTCCTGGCTATGGCATACTCAGCTTGGCGGTCTCGGAGAAGTATATTTGGTGCCTGGACTACAAAGGCGGCCTATTCTGCAGTGCACTGCCAAGCGCTGGGCTGCGCTGGCAGAAGTTTGAAGATGCTGTCCAGCAGGTGGCAGTCTCACCCTCAGGTTCGCCTCCTGGCTCCCCAATGCTCAGCTCTAGGTGCAGATATCTTAGCATGTGACTTTCCTGTGTCAGTGTCTGGTTTCCACTGCGGTGTGTTCAGCCACTTGCCTCTTGCCCAGGGTTTGACATCAATTCACAGTGTAAATGAGTATTCAGTTTGAGCTTTTGTTTTTTTTATTAATTGCAGTGGTAACCCATAAATATATTTTTTGTAAGCTATACAAGTTTGAATGTTGAGGGTTTTTTTTTTTTTAGGAATATTTGAATGCTAACTGCTTATAAATATAAAATGTGTTTCTGTTTCTCAGGGTTACTTTATAGCAAATAAACTAATGAAGATGTGCCCATGGATTTGTTGGATCTATTACAATTATTTGGCTGCCTTTTTAGCAATTCTTTTTTAATGAGCCATCTGCTTTGGTGAATAATCTATTCCCTGACTGTAAAAAGAAGAGTCCATTCATTCTTTCAGGCCATTATTAGGCCATTTTTAGTGAATTGGAGCTAACATTTCCTGAATGAGGTACCAGTAGGCTGAAAGACCTCCTTTATCTAAATGGAATTATTTGTTTGTTTGTTTTTTCTTAGTGTTGGCCGTTCTGTATCCATTCTGATAGAGTTTTTGTTTTCTTGGGTTTTTGTTTGTTTTGTTTTAACCTCCAAGTAACTGGTTTACTGTAAGGAGGTGAGAGTACAAGTTAGACAAAGCTGAGTCTGTGGCTTTGGACTTGCCCTTTATAACTTTATAGTTATGTAATTTTAGTTACTAGATGAATTTCCCTTCCCTGGTCTTTGTGACTGTTGAAAATGTTGTGTGTTCAGGCTGAGCACAGTGGCTCTTGCCTGTAATCCTAGCACTCTAAGAGGCCGAGATGGGTGGACTGCTTGAGCTTAGGAGTTCAAGACCAGCCTGAGAAAGAAGGTCTCTTAAAAAAGAAAATATCCAGGTAGTGTGGCAGGTATCTGTAGTCACAGCTACTTGGGAAGCTGTGGCAAGAAGATTGCTTAAGCCCAAGAGTTTGAGGTTGCTGTAAGCTAGAACACCATGGCCTTACTGAGGGTGACAAAGTTATCTTCTGTCTCATAAATAAATAATTTGTTCAGAGTTGTTATACTTGCTTTTTTTCTTTTCTTTCTTTTTTTTTTCTTTTTTTTTTGAGACAGAGTCTCATTTTGTCACCCTCAGCAGAGTGCTGTGGCATCACAGCTCACAGCAACCTCCAGCTTCTGGGCTTAGGTGATG
>NW_003852544.1:854670-864938 GCF_000181295.1 Otolemur garnettii
AACCTCCAACTCATGGGCTCAAGTGAGTCTCCTGCCTCAGCCTCCCAAGTAGCTGGGACCACAGGCGCCCCCCACAACGCCTGCCCAGCTATTTTTTGGTTACAGGCGTCATTGTTGTTTGGCGGCCAAGGCTGGATACGAACCCGCCACCTTAGGTGTATGTGGTTGACGTCTTAGCCACTTGAGCCAGAGGCGCCAAGCCTTCACTGCTTTTTTGAAAGCTATTTTTCCATAGAGACTACCTGAAATAACAACCCACTCCATTAGCAGATGTTATACAATCATGTGTTTTCATTCTTTTCCTGTTTCTATCCTTTACCTTTGGGTTCCACTGCCTAGCCATTTAGAAAAGTCAGTTCTTTCCTGATTGTATTAATTACTTTGTATTTCCAAACCATTCAGTCCCTTTTGTGCTACTTGGAACTCTCTATCTTTATGAGTTTAACGTTCTCAGCTGAGGCGTCATTGAGAACCCAAGGGCCATGTCTTTTCTGGTGCCACATGAGTAGATATCAACAGACAACTCTAGTCCAGCCTGGCAACACTCTTGGTGATTCCCTGGTGCTTCTTCCTCTTTGCCCATATCAGCCTGGGCCGCAGCTTCCATTTAAAGTGCATGTCTGTCTTCCCTTCCTCCTTCCCTGTCTTCTTTTATTTCTGCTCATCAGAATCCATTTCTGATTGAAAACAGGCACACCCAGCTCAAATGCATCCTTTTAATCCATCTTTTCCATTTAGCTGTCCAGAAGTGCTCACTCTCTTTGAATCCCTGGAGGACATTTTCAATTTCTTATAGGGCACTAGTTGTGCCTCATGATGTTTATTTGGGTACTTATCACACCTGATGATGTGATCATAACTCTTCTGTCCAAGTGATGAGCGCCCACGGTGCCCATCTCTATGTGCTATGTTGCTGATGTGTCCTCAGCTCTAGTCTTTAGAAAAATCACTGTAAGGTAGATGTGAGTCCTGCTTCACAAATGAGGAAAGTGAGGCTTGGAAACATTCAATGACGTGACATCCAAAGCTGCACCTCTGGTAGGTGGCCTAGGGGTCAAACCCACTGGAGTATATGCCACAGAATTTGTTCTAGAAATCTTTGTCTCCTACAGTGTCTAGAATAAAGATTTTCCTGTACATAATTCTAATATTTATTGGGCATTGAAGAGGCTTTTTATTTCCACAGGGGCCCTTCTCTGGAAGATCGAACAGAAATCTAACCGAGCTTTTGCCTGTGGAAAGGTCACCATCAAGGGGAAGCGGCACTGGTATGAAGCCCTGCCCCAGGCAGTGTTTGTGGCCCTGAGTGATGACACAGCTTGGATCATCAGAACGAGCGGGGACCTGTACCTACAGACAGGTGAGAGGCTACACTCATGGCTGCCAGCCCTAGTATCACTGCCTCTGGTGCACCCTCATTTGGCAGAAACATGCTTGTAACAGTCTCAATAACTAAGAAGCAAAACGATCAGTTTAAATTAAAACACTTCTAGATAGAGTATTTGCCATTTGAAATGTGTTAGCAGTTTCCTGCTACTGACACAAATTTAACATAGGATTAATAGGATTATTCAATGAACTACGGAAATAGGATTTTATTCTCCTATGGCTATTACGTATCACTTATCCTGCAATATCCAATCTTAAGAGGAAAGAATATAGAGAAATGACATTTGAATCATTTTTCTCCATCATAGGAGAAAAGCCAGTATTACTAAAATAAATAAATAAAAATCATAATAATAATAATAAAAAGAATTATTTCTTCCTTTAAGCTTAATTGGCTGCATTTTTTTTCAGCCAGGTCAAAGCTTAGCTCCTATATACTTATTTACATGTGGGTCAGGAAAAAATAAGAAGAAATAATTTGCTCTAAATAGCAGTTCAGCTTGTCCTAGGAAACCGCCCTTGGGGAAGCCTTTAGCTTCTAGAAGTGGTACAGTGAGACTTGTTTATTAAAAGTAAACAGTGATGATAGTGTTTATATACTGTCAGCAAAATGGGAGATGGTTTTCCACAAGCAATGTGATTTATTAGTGTCTGGGAAGCATTGTGGGGCAGGAATTCTTTTTGATTATCAAAAGGCCATTTTGGATTTATGCAAAGATCAGTCTTCTAACCATTTAATATTGCTGATTCCAAGAGAATGTTTTAATCTCTGTTATGAACTGTCAGCTGAGAATGATTCTTGAGATGGAAGATCCTTGTCCAGATGTGTGAGAACCTTGAGCCCCGGTCTTCATTCTAGCTCCTATGTCTTCCTTTAAATGAAAATGGCTCTGGCAAGGCATGTGCACATCTAGCTTCCAGGACATTTGGGTTTTGGTCATGGGGAAAAAGGTTGCTTCTGGGGTAGGGGTGAGAAAAGGATAACCTCTTAATCAGTACCATCAGAGGAATCACCAAGGCACTGATTTCAGATGAGCCTGGCCCCACCCAGACCTACTAGATTAGAGTCTCTGGGGGTTGGCCCAGGCATTTGCATTTAAGTCCTTCAGGTGAGTCCCACCTAGTTTAGTGTAAGGAGATATAACTTAACGGCTGTGATCGATGCTTTTGTGATTAGTGAGGGAGCAAATTTGAGTACTGAGACCTAATTACGGACTAAGGAATATGGGGTTTTTGTGATAGCTGCTCTGCCAGCTTCCTTAAGAGTAGCCTTTGAGCTCATTTAAACACTCTTTACTGACAGACCGCAGAGGCAAGGGGAAGAGCACTGAGTGGAGAGTCAGGGATCTTGAGCTCTGGCCCTGCCATAGCCTTGCATTGTGATGGACCTCAGCACTTCAACTGGGAAATTCAGGTTTTCATTTTAGCAGTGGAATATTGGTCCAGGTTAAAACAGACTGGAGGGGCTGACAGTATATAAACACTATCATCGCTGTTTACTTTTAATAAACAAGTCTCACTGTGCCACTTCAGAAGCTATAGGCTCCCCCAAGGGCAGTTTCCTAGGACAAGTTGAACTGCTATTTAGAGCAAATTATTTCTTCTTATTTTTTCCTGAACTCTCTCTACAGGGATGGCTGGTGAGCCCCCTCTGCTCCCTGAGGTTATGAGGGTCACTGCCTGAGGGTGGGAGAGGGCTGGGTTGTCTGTAGCCTCCAGGTTTGTTGGCTGCTCTCCCGCTCTTGGCTTTCATGTTTTCTCAGAACGTCTTAATCTTCTTTGGGACACTGAAAAATTCTGAGTTGTTAGTCTTCAGCTTTCAGAGTGTCCAGAACTGCTTCAAATAGATGTTATAACTGCTTAGAAAAAGCAGTTATTGTTATGAAAGAACATAAAGTATCAAAACAAAGAAAAAGAAGCCAACAACAGAGTCAAACTGAGATGTGAAGTCCTGATTTCTTGATTGTGTTGTCTTTGGGGTCTTTTCCCCACCTTCCTGGCAGGTCTTAGCGTGGATCGCCCCTGCGCCAGAGCTGTAAAGGTTGACTGTCCCTACCCGCTGTCCCAGATCACAGCCCGAAACAGTGTGGTGTGGGCACTGACGGAGCAGAGGGCCCTCCTGTACCGGGAGGGTGTGAGCAGCTTCTGTCCAGAAGGGGAGCAGTGGAAGTGTGACATCATCAGGTACCCGCATGGGCAGGGGCTTCTGCAGCATGTTATTTGTTCCTCTCATCGCTCTTGTCAGCTTGACTCTTTGTAAGGCACCATGTGAGCCTGTTTCTAGGCAAACCCAGTCCCCTGGGTTCTCTGGTAATAGCATTCTCTTGAATCCAGAGCCGACTTCAGCAGCCAAGTCTTAGAGACACTCTGTTTGCCTCACCACCAACCTGGGGGCTGGGTCAGAGCTCAGTTTTAAAAAATGCTGCTGCCAGGTTGGCACCTGTGGCTCAGTGAGTAGGGTGCCGGCCTCAGCCAAACTGCAACAAAAAAATAGCCCAGCATTGTGATGGGCACCTGTAGTCCCAGCTACTTGGGAGGCTGGGGCAAGAGAATCACCTAAGCCCAAGAGCTGGAGGTTGCTGTGAGCCGTGACGCCACTGCACTCTACCAAGGGTGACAAAGTGAGACTCTGTCTCTAAAAAAAAAAAAATGCTGCTGCCCTGCATGTAACCCAGAACATCATAGAGCCATGAGCCTCTCCTTCTGGGCTCTATTCAAAGACTCCCCATTGTTGGATAGTTTCTGTTTAGAGTCTATGATGGCTTAGATCCACATATTTTTCTTTATTTCTGTCCTAGTCAATTAAAATTGATCTCTGAGCTGTAATGTTAGGCTACTTTTTACCATTCAGTATTTTAGTTATAGAACTGCCATCAAATCATTTTACTAATGTTGAAATATTAAGAATCCTTAGAAAAACTAGATTAAGGTATTCTTGGTTTAAATTCAATGACCTGATAAACTTTTAATGAATACCTGTTTGAGCCAGCACTATCCTGGGAGCTGGGTGTGCCAAGATGACTGGGACTAAGCCCACCCTAACTATTCCTTAGTCTAGTGGGGAGCCACATGCTCAGTAAGAACCAGAGTGTATACATGATTCTAAATAAGAGTGTGGAGCACGAAGCGCCAAAAGAGATGTGGACTCCAACGGCAGAGGTCAAGAAGGCAGCATGCAGAGTGGACCCTCATGAAGCTGTGAAGCTGATGAAGACTTCCCCAGATGGAAGGAGGGGAAGGGAATACTTGTTAGAGAGGGAAGCATCTGCACAACTCAGCCTGGCATGTTGGGGAATTTGCAGTTGCTCCCTTGGTAAAGGAGGAACTAGAGAGATGGTATTCATAGGCCTTGAATTCCTTTTGTGCCTTCTTACTTTTTTCTTGTTTTTTCTTGAGAGAGTTCCCTACCATTCTGGGTCATCAGTATGTCTTTCAGAATCTACTACACATTTAGTCAATTTATGCTGCAAGGTAATTTAACTCACACTCAAACTTCCTTCCTGGCACTTGATGATCCACTCCTTGTGAGGAGAGTCATGATCCTTTTCCCACACCATGCCCACCAGCAGACACTCTATGCCACAGTTTTAGACCCGCTGGGCATGCTGTGTGTGGGTACTGACTCCCATGTTCTTTTCCTTATTTTCAGTGAAAGGCAAGCTTTAGAGCCTGTTTGCATAACTCTTGGAGATCAGCAGACTCTTTGGGCCCTGGATATCCATGGAAACCTGTGGTTTAGAACTGGCATTATTTCTAAGAAGCCCCAAGGAGATGATGACCATTGGTGGCAAGTAGGTTTTCAACTCTGTGGCTGCATGCCAGGGGTCTTCCTTGCTTGGCGAGGGTGGGATGGGGTGGGGGGTCCACTCCACCTTTTCATACCTCTCTCTTTTTCTTAAAGACATTGAATTAGATCAATAGTACTCACTTATCCTGTTTGATGGATTAGCCTTACTGTGTTTGGGTACAATAGAAACATCAAGAACTTTTCTTCATAAGAAATAACTTACAAAGTTCTCTTAAGTAATACAGATTTTTTTTTTCGTGCAATCAAAGTGGCTTTTATTCCACCTGGAGTGCAGGTGGGGTGAGATTACTGACTACGGAGAAATCCATAGTAATACAGATTTTATTTACTTATTTATTTATTTAGATTGTATAGAAATTTGTCATTATAGGCTAAATAAGCCTAGTGACATTGTCTGAAGACGTAGGTAATAATGATGTTTAATTCTGAACAAATGTGCTAAGAAAAGAGACTAGACAATAGGTTTGAAAACCCAACCCACAATTAAATTCATCTATCTTTGAGTATTTGAAAGGCATCTAAGTAAATGTTATTTCAGCAAAGAAAGGAGAATTTTCCCACATGCTACCAGAAAAAGAAACCCTTTGAGAAATAGGAGGAGAGTATAATCAAGCTAACTTCATTTGATTTGGCCCCAGCCAGAGTGGCCTAGAGTGGATTTTCAGTGGAGTCTCTACCTTTCCCCCTTTTTGGTTCCATTAGTGTTAGCGTAGCTCCCACAGTCTTCCACTGTGATAGGTGAGGTTGCACTGACAGTCAATAATTGTGAAATATGTGATGTCTCTTAAGTATTGTCTTCATTGGTTTAGGGTTTGGTTTGGTTTAGTTTCAGACAGGGTCTCACTTTGTCACCCTCGGTAGAGTGCCGTGGTGTCATAGCTCACAGCAACCTCAAACTCTTGGGCTTAAGCAATTCTGTTGCTTTAGCTTCCCAAGCAGCTGAGATTATTGGGGTGCCCCATAATGTCCAGCCTCTCTTTTTAGAGATGGAGTCTCACTCTTGTTCAGGCTGGTCTCAAACCCATGAGCTCAGGCAGTCTGCCCACCTCAGCCTTTCAGAGTACTAGGATTACAGGCTGAGCCACAGCACCTGGCCCCTTGTTTTGTTTTTTGTGAGATAGGGGCTCACTCTGCTGCCCAGGATAGAGTGCTATGGCATTAGCCTAGCTCACAGCAACGTCAAACTCCTGGATTCAAGGGATCCTCCTGCCTGAGCCTCCTAGATAGCTGGGACTACAGGAGCCTGCCACGATGCCTGGCTAATTTTTAGCAGAGACAGGGTCTTACTTTTGCTCAGGCTGGTCTCAAAACTCCTGAGCTGAAGGGATCCTCATGCTTTAGACTCTCAGAGTGCTAGGATTATAAGTGTGAGCCACTGCACCTGGCCTTCATTGGTTCAAGTATTATTTATTGGACTTGCCTTGTTGAAAACTTGTCTTGTGGGTGGCGCCTGTGGCTCAAAGGAGTAGGGCGCCAGCCCCATATGCCGGAGGTGGTGGGTTCAAACCCAGCCCTGGCCAAAAAAGAAAAAAAAAAAGAAAAGAAACTTGTCTTGTATTGGCTATTCTTAGGTCTTTCAGATGAGAATGGAAAAATAAGTTGTATTTGCCTTTTGATAAATATGTGCATTGCATTACCTAATATACTAGATAATATTTGATAAAGTTATACAAATGATTTTAAAATACCTCTGTGTACTTATAAACATATATACATAGACTTATGTGTATATATGTGTACTAAATTGTTTTTAAGTAGAAAGAAAAAAATTAAATATTGTTTTATCATAATATTCAGAACATTATCTTTGGAGAAATTTGACAGAATCATCTATTAGGTACTTGGAAGCAGACTTTTTTTTTTTTTGAGAGTCTCACTATGTCACCCTTGGTAGAATGCTGTGGTGTCACAGCTCACAGCAACCTCAAACTCTTGGGCTTAAGCAATTCTCTTGCTTCAGCCTCCCAAGTAGCTGGGAATACAGGCACCCACCACAACACCCGGCTATTTTTTGTTGCAGTTGTCGTCGTCGTTTAGCTGGCCCAGGCCAGATTCGAACCCACCAGCCAGGCACCGAGCACACAAATTTATTTTAAATACTATAAGATTGATTTATTTATAGTGTTAGAGCCAGTGTTATGTTTTGACTGCAAAACCTTTCTTTTCTTTCTTTTACTTTTTGTCCGGTTTATCTACACATCTTGAATGATAGGGCTGAGTCTCTCACAGACTTTGTGTGTGGCCTTGGCAGAGTCGCTGCTCCCCCTGGTGAGCTGAGTGCCAACCAAATGCAGAGCTCTTGAGCTGTCTGTCACAGATCCTGTGCTGCAAGTCTCCAAGAGGTGCTATATGTGCCCAAGTCTCCAGAGGTTCGTTTCCTTGGCATTCAGACTGGGACCCCCATGAGGGAGCAAAATAGGGCTCCAGGCTCTGCAGTGAGACCTGGAGGCCCAATGAGGTTAAAGCCTTGTCATAAACTTCACTTAAGGCAGTGGCTCACAGTCAGTGTGAACCCTTCCAAAGACCAGAAGGGGCAAGACAGTAAAGTACTGACTTATACAATAATTTCCTTTTTATTTGTTTTTGTTTATTATAAATTAGGTTCGCAGTAGTGATGTCATTTTGATGCAGCATGTCATCATTCATGATGTGGGAATAGGGCCTGCACAGGGCTGTCCATGAGTACAGCATTTTTGCTACTGATGTTCTCTATGATAAAATAAATACAGCATTGCAGAAATTTCAGTGACAATTATACAGAACAGATTTTGGCCCATCTTACAAAGAACTTCCTTAGTATCAGAGCTGCCTGACAAGGGGGAAGTTTCTCTCAGGGGAGGTGATTGGAGAAGTCTCTCTGGAAGTGTTTTTACAGATGCTTTTTAGGAACATTATAGAAGTGGTTGATGCATTTGAGCTAGGGTTAGATTTTATGGGTTTTTCTTTTCTTTTTTTCTTTTTTCTTTTTTTTTTTTTGAGACAGAGCCTCAAACTGTTTCCCTGGGTAGAGTGCCATGGCATTACAGCTCACAGCAACCTCCAAATAGCTAGGACCACAGGTGCCCGCCACAACGCCCAGCTATTTTTTGGTTGCAGCCATCATTGTTGTTTGGCGGACCGGGCTGGATTTGAACCTGCCAGCTCAGGTGTATGTGGCTGGCTCCTTGCTGTTTGAGCCACAGGCACTGAGCCAGGGGTTAGATTTTAGATGCCCAGGATGGTTCTGTTTTTATGCTGTTGACATGACATTATTAATACTAGTCCCAGATTAGATCATAAATTAGTTCACCCTACTTACCATACCTTTTAAAACTCCTATTATGATTCTAAGTATTATACACTGTTGTCCACTGGAAATACCTGAAATTAAAAGCAAAGTTGTTCTGGGCAGCGCCTGTGTCTCAATGAGTAGAGCACTGGCCCCATATACCAAGGGTGGTGGGTTCAAACCCGGCCTCGGCCAAACTGCAACAAAAAATAGCTGGGTGTTGTAGTGGGTGTCTGTAGCCCCAGCTACTCGGGAGGCTGAGACAAGAGAATCGCCTAAGCCCAGGAGTTGGACGTTGCTGTGAGCTGTGTGATGCCTCGTCACTCTATTGAGGGCAATAAAGTGAGACTGTCTCTAAAAAAAGGAAAAGAAAAATTGTTTTTACTCTGACTAGAATAAAGGATTGTTTAGAAGGGGCATAAGGGAGTGATATAACAGGTTTTATATAAATATAAAAGTGTAAAAATAAAATTAGAATATTTTCTTCCATTTCTTTGAATCCAGCCCTCAGAAAGTAGTTTGGAGGTATCCTGCTACACTTGCTTTAGTCTCTTCACAAATGCACCAGTGCACAGTTTGTTTGAGTATTTGATCATCTTGTTTACTACAAATTCAGAAGTACGGAGGCAAACCTAGAACCCTCTCTCAAAGGCAGAGAGCAGGCACTTGTGACTGCGCTGACAGCAGGATTCTTCTGTCTACTTCCAGGTGAGCATCACAGACTATGTGGTGTTTGACCAGTGCAGCTTGTTCCAGACAATAATCCACGCCACACACTCAGTGGCCACAGCAGCCCATGCGCCTGTAGAAAAAGTAGCAGATAAACTACGCATGGCATTTTGGTCTCAGCAGCTTCAGTGCCAGCCGAGCCTTCTAGGAGTCAATAACAGCGGTGTCTGGATCTCCTCAGGCAAGAATGAATTCCATGTTGCTAAAGGAAGTCTCATAGGTAGGTGAATTGCTTTAATTTTTACATTGGCTTTATAGGCAGCTTTACTTTAAAGCCAGCATTGAAAGAAAAGCTTCAAGATAACTTGAAAGGATGATATAGTGCCAGTGGTATAAAATGAAATGTCTATAATGGAGGTACTTGTTATACTTTATGAGTAGTTTCACCCTTTGTGTTAAATCTAGTGCTCATAAAACTTTGATCCCCATGTCTGGGTTGTGTGTTTCCCCTGGAAACTGATTATGACATAAGAAAAACAAATGGGGCAGTGCCTGTGGCTCAGTGAGTAGGGCGCCGGCCCCATATACCAAGGGTGGCGGGTTCGAACCCAGCCCCAGCCAAACTGCAACAAAAAAATAACTGGGCATTATGTCAGGCACCTGTAGTCCCAGCTACTTGTGAGGCTGAGGCAAGAGAATCACCTAAGCCCAAGACCTAGAGGTTACTGTGAGCTGTGACACCACGGCACTCTACCAAGGACAACAAAGTGAGACTCCGTCTCTATTAAAAAAAAACCAAAAAACAAATGGAGCTCATTTTTTATGTTAATAATTTCACATTTTAAATGGAAAAATCCATCCAAATCTAAAGAGCCTAATGAGAGGATTGTCTGATTCCCAGAGGGAAAATTGTCACTGTTAAAAATATTATACCAGAGCCGGGCATGGTAGCTCATGCCTGTAAATACTAGCATTCTGGGAAGCTGAGGAAGGTGGATTGCTTGAGCTCAGGAGCTCAAGACCAGCCTGAGCAAAAGCGAGACCTCATCTCTACTAAAAATTGAAAAACCATTGTGGTGGCTCGGCACCTGTGGCTCAAGCGGCTAAGGCGCCAGCCACATACACCTAAGGTGG
>NW_003852544.1:865022-869072 GCF_000181295.1 Otolemur garnettii
CCAAAGCAATCTACAGATTCAATGCCATCCCTATTAAAATACTGACATCGTACTTTCAAGACTTGCAGAAAATGATTCTTAATTTTGTATGAAACCAGAAAAATCCCCCTATGGCTAAGGCAGTTCTTAGTAATTAAAAAAAAAAAAAAAAAAGAAAAACCATTGGCCAAGGCACCTGTAGTCCTAGCTACTCAGGAGGCTGAGGCAGGAGGATCACTTGAGCCCAAGAGTTTGAGGTTGCTGTGAACTGACACCACAGCACTGTACCCAGGGTGACCAACTGAGACTCTGTCTCAAAAACAAGCAACAGCAACGAAATAAATAAATGTGATTTTAAAAAATATTATAGGCCAGACGCAGTGGCTCACGCCTGTAATCCTAGCCACAGGCCAAAGCACAGTGGGTTGCCTGAGTTCATGACTTTGAGTCCAGCCTGAGCTAGAGTGAGACCCCATCCCTAAAAATAGCTGGATATTGTGGCAGGCACCTGTAGTCTCAGCTGTTTGGGAGGCTGAGGCAAGAGAATTGTTTAAGCCCAAGAGTTTGAGGTTGCTGTGAGCTATGACGCCATAGTGCTCTACTGAGGACGACAAAATGAGACTCTGTCTCAAAAAAAATAAAAGCAAAAATAAATAAATAAGTATTATATAAGGCTTTGGTCAGGTCTTTGAATATAGGTGTGACTCCACGAGTTGTGGGAGTTTGTTTCTGGGAGTAAACTCCCTGCTTTGTGAATTTCTCCGATCTTTCCGTACCCCAGGGGAGATGTCTCTCTGCTTAATGGTGTTCAGAGAAAAAGAAATGTTACACTATGCAGGCTCATTGCTTAAGTGAAGGACACTCTACAGTTAGCTGGAAGAGGGCTTGAAGGTCAGGTGTGTAAACTCTGAAGAGTTTTTGTTACTGGTTTTTTCTTCAACATATTCTTCCTATTTCTTTTTTCCAGGCACCTACTGGAATAATGTTGTTCCCCGTGGGACAGCTTCTGCTACAAAATGGGCCTTTGTCTTGGCTTCTGCTGCTCCCACAAAGGAAGGTTGGTCCGTCTTAGCCTTGTTGGGAAATCTAGTACACAGATTGGCCATTGAAAAAGTTCAAACCACTCTCTGACCATGCCTCGCTGATGACAGAGGTGCAGCTGCTTGCATCTCTGAGATTGTAAACATGGTGGTGTCATGGGCCCGAAGCCCCTGTTAGCTGAACCAAAGATCCCAAAGATGGATAGGCCTGGCCAGGAGATCTCCTAAAAGGGATCTGGCATGGTGAAGCTGAAGGGGTCTAAAGGCAGAGTGTCCTTCTGAAGAAGGAGATTGTACAGTGTGACTTCCTATTGTGTGAGATATTACAGGGCCCTTGATTCTTTGACACCTTCCCATTTCGCCTGGTGAATTTTTCTGTCACCCTCTTTCCCTCTTATTCACAGTCTGTGGCTATGAGGCCCACATTTATACCCCAGTAGGCAGACCTTTCCTACAGGGGATACTCCCATGGACTTGCACTCAGAGTCCCTCATGGAACATGGGGTTTGGAGCCAGGAAAGGCAATGTTCCACCCAGTAAGCTGGGAACAGGTTGTCAGGTGACCTCTCTGGAAAATAGTTGTACCTCCTCCCAGTATTCCACTGAGGATTAAATAGGAACACCATGAAGTCTGTGGTTAAGAGAAAGCAGTTTGGTTAGTTCAAAACCATTAGTTCCACTAGGATATGGGCAAATTGGTCAGTACAATAAATTCTTAACTCTCCAGATTGCCCTGTTCACAATTCTTAAATATAAAAATCTCTGAAAATGCTAAGTTATTTCCTAAGTTTGGCACAAATTAATTTGGTACTGAAACCTTGGCTTGATCTGATGTGAGGCAACTTACTGTCCTTCTATGCTGTTGATTAGGATTCTATGATTCTGTGTAGGTGCTGCTACAGAAACATTATTGCCTCTCCCTCAAGCAGCTGCCTGGTTCCTCCATGGCTGTTAAATAAAGCCGTGGCATACCCATTACCTTAAGTTTTCAGAATCAAAAATGGGGGAATTCCAAGACATATCTGCCACAGGTTGTAGATACTTTAGAAGATAATATTGTAAGGTTTTAACTTCCCCAAGGACTATTTTGATCTTAAACAGAACCTGTTAAACCTAAAGGACCCTATAAAAACAGAGAGAATGCAGCTCGGTGCCCTGTAGCTCAGTGGCTAGGGCGCCAGCCACGTACACCAGAGCTGGCACTTTCAAACCCAGCCTGGGCCTGCCAAACAACAGTGACAATTACGACCAAAAAATAGCCAGGCATTGTGGTGGGCACCTGTAGTCCCAGCTACTTTGGAACCTGAGGCAAAAGAATCACTTAAGCCTAAGAGTTTGAGGTTGCTGTGAGCTGTGACACCATGGCATCCTACCAGGAGACATAGTGAAACTCTGTCTCAAGAAAAAACAAACAAACAAACAAAAAAAAAGCAGAGAGGATGAAAGGCTATAATTATGAGGCAAGGATGGAAGAAGGATTTTCAGCCTCCTAAGCCTTCTGTAGCAGCTGTCCCACCCGCTAAGCCCCATCACCAGAAAGACAGAGAGAGTTCCTTGATGCTGTCCTTCTGAGGACTTGCTGACCCTTACTCCCTTCAGGGAACTGATTCAATAGTCCTTTCCTTTTAGTGAAATGTAACATCCTATATTAAAATGTTCTGGTGCCTTTTTCGAATTAAAAACTTCCCTGTCCATTATAAATGAGAGGTCAAAGCTGCTAAACCAACATTATAGCCTTCATAAAATCTCATAAGCCCTGTTTTCTTTTCATTTCCTTAAAATATTTCAGGCATGTTTCTTGTTAACCAGCTGTTCATGCTGTTTTCCTCTGCCTTCTTATTGCAAGTACATAGAATGCTCCTGTGGTGTGGGTTTGGCTGGTGTCTGTGGCCAGATTTTGGTATCTTCCTGGAGGCAGAGGCTGCCTTGTGTGTTTAGGGTGGGTGGCTCAGTATAAACAGAACACTTCGATGACAAATGTGAACCTTTCTGCAGGAAGCTCCTTGTGGCTGGGTCAGAGCAGCAAGGACCTGTGCAGCATCAGTGCCCAGAGTGCACAGTCCCGCCCCTCCACAGTGCAGCTGCCTCCTGACACTGAGATGAGGGCCTATGCTGCCTGCCAGGATGCGCTATGGGCTCTGGATAACTTCGGCCAGGTGTTTATCAGGACACTCTCCAAGAGCTGCCCCACAGGCATGCACTGGACCAGGCTGGACCTTTCCCAACTAGGTATGGCTGTTTCGTGAGTATGCTTGCCAGTGTCCTGTCTGCCCCCAAACCACCTCAGGGCAAGACATCTGACAAAGGCTCCTAGACTGTGTTCAGCTTGTGAGTTCTTGGATGATGGTTGTGAGTTGCTGGATCTCAGTTCAGTTGGCCACTCTTCTAGATTAAATGGGCTTCTTAATTTTGTCAGTTTGCAAGATTTTCATAACCTCAGGAGGGAGCATATACCCACATAAAGTTGCTACTAAGAACTGCATAAAATGCTTTTGGTTCTTTTCTGTCAGTCTGTCTGAGTGTGGGACAAAGCTTGTGACTTTTAAATCTGAAAACCTGCATGTGCCCGGTGAGAGGATCAGTGCCACACTTGTCTGTCTCCTCCAAGGAGTACCTGGCACAGAGCAGCAGCTGCTCAACCAGTGTGTCAGTTCTCATTCCACCAGGAGAGGTGATATGCATCTACTATACTGCTTTCTCGGCATTTCCCCTCAAGAGTTAAATGGAGGGCGGTGGCCCCATATACCAAGGGTGGCAGGTTCAAACCCAGCCCCGGCCAAACTGCAACAAAAAATAGCCAGGCATTGTGGTGGGTGCCTGTAGTCCCAGCTACTCTGGAGTCTGAGGCAGGAGAATTGCCTAAGCCCAGGAGTTAGATATTGCTGTAAGCTATGATGCCGTGGCACTCTACCAAGGGTGATAAAGTAAGACTCTATCTCTAAAAAAAAAAAAAAAGAGTTAGGAGTAGGCTAAGAAATGCAGTGCTATTTGCAAATGATTTATTCATATCCCAAGAAATAATAAAATAAGG
>NW_003852544.1:870491-873200 GCF_000181295.1 Otolemur garnettii
CACACACACACACACACACACACACACACACACACACACACACACACGCTCTGTTCCAAAGCTAGGGATTTTCCCAGGGCAATTTTGATTATCCTTTAGACCTACTGGTTATCTTCTAGCTTTTTGAGAGCCTTTGTTCTCTCTACCCAGTTACTGACATTAACTGACAAGGTGAAACTGAGGCTGAGAGCAGCCTGACATTGGTGCTGGATGACCCTGCGAAGCCTCATTTGTTCAGAGTACAGAGTCCCTATTGGTCTTGAGCCTTTCTCTAGCAACCCCAGACTAATTAGGAGATACTGCTAGTTTCTTTTGGGGGAATAAAAAGACCAGGGCATGGTATGTTCTCCCCACTCTTAAATCTTAAGCACTGTGGGAGGCTGTGCTCATTTGCACACCTTGGGTGAAGCAGAGCTATTTCCTGGCCCCAGCCCCTCCAAGGGGAGCATTGTACAGCGTGAATGGCATCATGTCAGGTTCCACACAGCTGGAGCCAGTTCTCCTGGGCCTCCCACCTCTTGTTTCCAGCACAGCTCATGTTGCCCTCCTGGTTCAGACCAGTTCTCCTGACACAGACTAATTGGCCAGCACTGGACAGGTCTCTGAAGTGTGCATTTTGCCTTCCTTAGAGAGGTGGCCATTCTTTCTAGAGGAGAAACTGGCAGCAGTGCGATTCACTCTCAATATAGGAGTGAAAGGAGGCAGGAACAGAGTCATCCTGAGTCCTAGATCCTCATACGCCCTCAAAATTCAGTTGAGGCTTTTTTTTTCTTGAGACAGAGTCTCACTATGTCACCCTCAGTAGAGTACTGTGGCATCACAGCTCACAGCAACCACTAACTCTTGGGCTTAAGCGATTCTCTTGCCTTAGTCTCCCAAGTAGCTGGGACTGCAGGTGCCCACCACAGTGCCCGGCTATTTTTTGTTGTTGTAGTTGTCATTGTTGTTTGGCAGGCCCAGGCTGGGTTCAAACCCACCCAGCTCCAGTGTATATGGCTGGCGCCCTAGCTGCTAAGCTATAGACAACAAGCCAAGAGCGGCTTTTTTAAAATCATTACATATTTCAACTAGAAAGTCCAGATTTTGAGTTCAGGTGTGTACTGTCTGCCCAGGACCCAGAGTATGATGGTTCATGGCAGACTGTCATCAGATGTCATGCACTGAGTAGGTATTATAGTCACCTGGCTACCTACCATTAATGCTACCTAGACTACATATCTGTGCTTACTTGAGGTACTTCATTGTTGTTTTAGAAGTCTACAATGGGGATGCTCACTGCAATGAATGGAAGCACAGCCCTTTCAAGACTGTGATTTTGCATTTGAGGATCATGTTCAACATCAAATTTTTTTTTTTTTTTTTGAGACAGAGCCTCAAGCTGTCCCCCTGGGTAGAGTGCCATGGCATCACAGCTCACAGCAACCTCCCACTCCTGGGCTCAAACTAGTCTCCTGCCTCAGCCTCCCAAGTAGCTGGGACCACAGGTGCCCACCACAACGCCCGGCTATTTTTTTTGGTTGCAGCTGTCATTGTTGTTTGGCGGGCCTAGGCTAGATTCCAACCCACCACCTTAGGTGTATGTGGCTGGTGCCTTAGCCACTTGAGCCACAGGCGCCGAGCCTCAACATCAAATTTATCCTTCCCCAAGTGTACTATTTTTCCTCACTTCACTCCTCTGCTCCTTTTGGATTCTGTATGAATGAGCAGAGTCCTCTTTCACAGTTTCTTCCTCTCTACTTGCCAGTCCAGTTAGCAATGTCCCTTCCCTTTACCCCACAGGGTCTCCTATGCTGTCTAGTCCTCCCTGCCCCTCTCACCACTGCCCGGGCAGAGTTCCTTCCTCAAGAACCTGCTCTTTAATAGCTTCCTTCTGGCACAGGTGTGCCCACCTCCCATCACTTTTCCAGAGCTCTCTTCCTCAATCACAGCTCAGGGGGTATTGCCGTCAAGGTTAGGTGGTCCATGTTGCCACTAGAATAAAGCTTTAGTCTGGTGTGGCACCCAGGGTTTTGCAACCTGGCTTAGCTCATTGTTCCCAGGCCTCATGCAGTGAGGGCTCCAGCAACTGTTCCCAGGTATACCTTGCACTTTAATGCCTGCCATTTGCTTTTCTTCCTGTGGCCTAGAACTAACTTCTCTGGATTTTCCTTTGATCGTCATTCAGTATTCCCACCATGATGTTTTTCCACTATGTCCCTGAAGCACTCTTTTTCTACCTGTTACAACAGTCATTTCAGTTTGACTTGTGTTATTTTCATTAGAGGTTTACACAGGGAGAGTATAGGGGTTTTGCGGGCAGGAACCAAATGCTTAGCCGTAGGGAGTGCCAAATAGGATTTTTATGTGGCAGGGTAAGTGAGTAGAATATTATTGAAACTCCATTTCTAAGTAATTCTGGGATATGAGTTTTGATCCTATATTTGGCCCTATTACTGGTAATCAAAGATGAAACTGCCTGACATGCAGATGCAGGTTGCCATTGCACACAGCCCGGTGGGTGCCATGACTCCCATCCCTGTGGGAGGTGTCTTGGCTCTTGCTCCCAGTTGCCTTCAGCCCTGGTCTTTTCCTTACAAGTCTGACATTAAAAACATAAAAACCTGTGGGCGGCACCTATAGCTTAGTGGGTAGGGCACCACCCCATATACCTAGGGTGGTGGGTTCAAACCCAGCCCCAGCTAAACTACACCAAACAAAAAAAAAAAAAAA
>NW_003852544.1:873355-878087 GCF_000181295.1 Otolemur garnettii
AAAAAAAAAAAAAACTAAAAACTAAAAAGCCCATCTGTCTGGTGATATAGCATCGAGCAGCTCTCACTGACAATGTGATCTCTGTTCCCTTAGGGACAGTATTGACCTTGGGTAGCACCAAGTCACTGTAAAGTCTGGAACATCATAAGTCTTCTCTAAATTGCAAGCAGAATTTCTCTCTCTCTCTCTTTTTTTTTTTTGAGACAGTCTCAAGCTGTCACCCTGGGTAGAGTGCCATGGCGTCATAGCTCACAGCAACCTGCAACTCTTGGGCTTAAGCAATCCTCTTGTCTCAGTTTTATCCTAATTTTAGTAGAGATGGGGGGTCTCACTTTTGCTCAGGCTGGTCTCGAACTCCTGAGCTCAAGCCATTCACCTGCCTCAGCCTGCCAGAGTGCTAGAATTATAGGTGTGAGCCACCTTGCCTGGCTGCAAGCAGAAATTTCAGTTTCAAGGATGCCTTTAGTGAAGTATCAAGTGATGAAAATAATTTCTACACTTAATTTTTTTTCTTGAAAATACTGCATCTCAGCCAGATACCGTGGCTTTGCCTAAAATCCTAGCACCCTGAAAGACCAAAACAGGAGGAGCACTTGACCTCAGGAGTTCAAGACCAGTCTGAACAAGAGCAAGACCCCTTCTCTATTAAAATTAGAAAAAATTGAGCTCAACACCCATAGGTCAGTGGTTAGGGCAACAGCCACATACACCGGGACTTATGGTTTCAAGCCCGGCCTGGGCCTGCTAAAAAACAATGACAGCTATAACAAAAGAATAGCCAAGCATTGTGGTGGGAGCCTGTAGTCCCAGCTACTTGGGAGGCTGAGGCAAGAGAATCACTTAAGCCCAAGAGTCTGACGTTGCTGTGAGCTGTAACTCCACAGCACTCTACCAAGGGTGACATAGTAAGACTCTGTCTCTAAATAAATAAATAAAATAAAATAAAAATAGAAAAGATTGGCTCGGCACCTATAGCTCAACCGGCTAAGGCGCCAGCCACGTACACCTAAGGTGGCGGGTTCAAATCCCCAGCCCGGACCCGCCAAACAACAATGACAGCTGCAACCAAAAAATAGCCAGGCGTTGTGGCGAGCGCCTGTAGTCCCAGCTATTTGGGAGGCGGAGGCAGGAGACTCGCTTGAGCCCAGGAGTTGGAGGTTGCTGTGAGCTGTAATGCCATGGCACTCTACCCAGGGGGACAGCTTGAGGCTCTGTCTCAAAAAAATAAAAAAATAATAAAAATAGAAAAGATTAGCCAGATTTCATGGCAGTTGCCTGTACTCCTGGCTACTTGGGAGGCTGAGGCAGAAGGGTCACTTGAGCTTAGAGTTTGAGGTTGCTGTGAGCTAGGCTGACACCATAGCACTCTAGCCTAGGCAACAGAATGAGACTTTGTCTTAAAAAAAATACAACATTTTTCTTCTTTCCACCTCTATACAAATTACTGAGTCAGCTGCTGCTTTAAGATTAAATTAAGAGGCTCGGCACCTGTGGCTCAAGCAGCTAAGGCTCCAGACACATACACCTGAGCTGGCAGGTTCCAATCCAGCCTGGGCCCACCAAACAACAATGATGTCTCCAACCAAAAAATAGCCACATGTTGTGGAGGACACCTGTAGTCCCAGCTACTTGGGAGGCGGAGGCAGGAGTATTGCTTGAGCTCAGGAGTTGGAGGTTGTTGTGAGCTGTGATGCCATGGCACTCTACCCAGGGCGATAGCTTGAGACTCTGTCTCAAAAAAAAAAAAAAAAAGATTAAGAGAATTCTTAAATAGCTGGCTACTGAACCCAATTGTAGAGACTGAATATGAAATTTTGCAGGGATTTATTAATATTACAATCCTAGTTATTGGAGGAAAATTTGCATCACCTAGCAGATATGTAAGATGCTCATAACATTTCATTTATCAGTACACATAAATATGCATTATGTCAGTCAAGAGAGTAGTTAGCAAACTAGTGTGATTTTTAATTTAATCCACCAGGTCATAGTATTTAATAAAGAAACATGAAGTGTCAATTTATTTACTTAGGATTGTTTTATGAAGTTATTTATTTATATATAATTTTTGAGACTAAGACTCACTCTGTCACCCTAGGTAGAGTGCTGTGGAGTCATACAGCAACCTCAAACTCTTGGGCTCAAGAGATCCTCTTGCCTCAGCCTCCTGAGTAGCTGAGGCATCTGCCACAACTCCCAGCTATGCAATAATTTATGCAGCATTTTATAAATAGTGAAACATCAAATAAATGCCACTTACTATTCTAAGATATATATTTAGAAAGTAATCCAGACCAAGTGTGGTAGCTCACACCTGTAGTCTTAGCACTCTGGGAGGTCAAGGAGGGAGGATCACTTGAGCTCAGGAATTTGAGACCAGCCCAAGCCTTAATTAGCCTCTCATCTTGACTGTTATTGCTGTATACAAAGGCTACTGACTTGTGAACATTGATTTTATATCCTGAGACGTTAGTGTATTTTTTGATGACTTCCAGGAGTCTTGTGGTTGAGTCTTTGGGGTTCTCTAAGATCATATCATCAGCAAAGAGGGAGAGTTTGACCTCCTCCGCTCCCATTTGATGCCCTTTATTTCCTTGTCTTGCCTGATTGTATTGGCTAGAACTTTCAGCACTGTGTTGAATAGTTATGGTGACAGAGGACAACCTTGTCTGGTTCCAGTTCTAAGAGGAAAAGCTTTCAGTTTTACTCCATTCAGTAAAATATTAGCTGTGGGTTTGTCATAGATAGCTTTGATCAGTTTCAGAAATGTGCCACATATACCTATACTCTTCAGTGTTCTAATTAGAAAAGGATGCTGGATTTTATCAAATGCTTTTTCTGCATCTATTGAGAGGATCATATGGTCTTTGTTTTTGCATTTGTTAATAGGGTAGATAACGTTTATGGACTTGGGTATGTTAAGCCAGCCTTGCATTCCTGGAATGAAACCTACTTGATCATGATGTATCTATTACTTTTTTGATGATAAGCTGTAATCTGTTGTCTGGGATTTTGTGGAGAGTTTTTGCATCTATATTCATGAGTGAAATTGGTCTGAAATTCTCTTTTTTAGTTGGGTCTTTTCCTGGTTTTGGTATCAGGGTGATGTTTGCTTCATAGAACTTGTTGGCGAAGATTCCTTCCTCCTCAATTTTTTGGAATAATTTCTGCAATATGAGAATAAGCTCTTCCTTGAATGTTTGATAGAATTCTGGTGTGAAGCCCTCCAGACCAGGGCATATTTTTGTTGGAAGATTTTTTTATTGTTTCTTTAATCTCAGGGCTTGAAATTGGTCTGTTCAGGAGCTCTATTTCTTCCTGGCTAAGTCTAGGGAGAGGGTGTGATTCCAAATATTGATCCATTTCCTTCACATTGTCAAATTTCTGGGCATAGAGTTCTGGTAGTATTCAAAGATGATCTCTTGTATCTCTGTGGCATCAGTTGTTATTTCCCCTTTATTGTTTCTGATTGAGGTTACTAGAGATTTTACTTTTCTATTTCTAATTAGTCTGCCAAAGGTTTATTCTATTTTTTCAAGAAACCAACTCCTTGTTTCATTAATTTTCTGAATGATTCTTTTGTTTTCAATTTCATTGATTTCTGATTTAATTTTGGATATTTCTTTTCTTCTGCTGGGTTTAGGCTTAGATTGTTCTCCTTTTCCCATTTCCATAAGATAGCTTATAATTTTCTTGATGTGCTCTCTTTCTGTTTTTCGGATGTAGGTGTCTAACGTGATCAATTTTCCTCTCAGAACTGCTTTTGCAGTATCCCACAGGTATTGGTAGCTTATGTCTTCATTGTTGTTATGCTCAAGGAAGTTAATGATTTCCTCTTTTATTTCTTCCCACCCCCAACTGTCATTCCACAGAAGGTTGTTTAATTTTCATGCCTATGTGAGGGGTTGAACCTTTTTGTTGGAGTTGAGTTCCACCTATAGTGCCTTGTGGTCTAAGATAAGAGATAAAATTTCAATTCTTTTGATTCCATTGAGGTTTGTTTTGTGTCCTTGGATAGGATCAATTTTGGAGAATGTTCCATGGGGTGATGAGAAGAATGTATATTCTTTATCTTTGGGATGGAGTGTTCTACATGCGCCTATCAAGCACAGTTGTTCTAGGGTCTCATTTAAGTCCCTTATATCTTTGTTTAATTTCTGTGTAGAGGATCTGTCCAGCTCTGTGAGAGGAGTGTTAAAGTCCCCTGTTATTATGGTGTTATAGGATATCCTATTGCTCAGACTGAGTAAGGTCTGTTTCAAGAATCTGAGAGCGTTTAAGTTGGGTGCATAAATCTTTAGAATTGAAATGTCTTCTTGTATTTTTCCTTTGACCAATACAAAGTGACCATCTTTGTCTTTTTTTACTTGCTTAAAATCCACATGTATTTGAAAATAAGATTGAAACTCCTCTTTTCTTCTGAAATCTGTTTGCCTGAAAAATTGTCTTCCAACCCTTAACTCAGAGTTTTAATTTGTCTTTTGAAGCTACGTGTGTTTCCTGCAAACAGCAAATGGATGCCTTGTGTTTTGTTTCTTTTTTGAGACAGAGCTTCAAGCTGTCCCCCTGGGTAGAGTGCCATGGCATCACAGCTCACAGCAACCTCCAAATCCTGGGCTCAAGCAAGTCTCCTGCCTCAGCCTCTTAAGTAGCTAGGGCCACAGGTGCCCGCCACAGCACCCAGCTATTTTTTGGTTGCAGCCGTCATTGTTGTTTGGCAAGACCGGGCTGG
>NW_003852544.1:880172-882225 GCF_000181295.1 Otolemur garnettii
TCATGGGGTCCAGAAGTCTCTCACTGACTCCCTGTGTCCCCAAAGATGTTTCTGAACAGATCCCACCAGCCAGAGATGCCTAGAGTCTTCTCTCCCCAGTCTCCCCATGCCCACTGTTGGGTCGCCATCTTGCTCAGTTTCTTTGTTAGTATCTTCTGATTGTAAAGAACAGGGCTACTTAAGAAAAAGAGTATTCCTCAGAAAAGTGATCTCAAAAAGCCAAGAGAAAATGCCTCCTAAGGCTCTTTGCTGCAACCTGATCTGTGCCCCACTTTTTTTTTTGAGACACAGTCTCACTTTGTCACCCTCCAAAGGGTGCTGTGGCATCATGGCTCATAGTAACCTCAAACTCTTGGGCTCAAGGAATCTTCTTATCTCAGCCTGCCAAGTAGCTGGGACTACTACACCCTGCTGTTTTTAAAGGTAGGGTCTTGCTACGGCTCGAGCTGGTCTGAAACTCCTGAGCTCAGATGATCTACAAGCTTCAGCCTCCTAGCATATTACAATTACAGGTATGAGCCACCATGCCAAGCCCATTTTGCCCACTTTACCCACTTTTTAATGGTGTTTTTTTTTTTTCTAACACCCAGCTACCATGTTTCCCCAAAATAAGACCTGCCCCCAAAATAATACTTCGGGGAATTTCTATGCATTTGTTAAATATAAGCCCTACCCCAATAATAAGACCTAGTGATGGGCATGGCTATGCAGCATATCTGCATAGCCATGCCGTGCATTTTGGCACGGAGCAGTAAGGAAGACTAGAATACCTTTTATCTGCCACAACTCCTTTCTCTGAGCCATTCACACTTGCGTGGGTGCACATGTGGAACCCACCATCACAGGCATCCTATTGCACACGTGAGAACAGCTAGGGGAAAGGAGTTCACACATCACTAGCACCAGCCCCACCAACAAGGTCGGCTCCCTCTGTCAGGTTCCAGAAGAAGATTACTTAACAGTATTTGAATAATTGTAGATTGTTGTATTATACTTAATAAAAATAAGACATCCCCTGAAAATAAGCCCTAGTGTGTCTTCTTGAGAAAAAATAAATATAAGATAGTGTCTTATTTTCGGGGAAACACGGTATTTTTTTTGTTGCAGCTGTCATTGTTCTTTAGCTGGCCCAGTCCAGGTTTGAACCTACCACCTTCGGTGTATGTAGCTGGTACCAGAACCACTGTGCTATAGGCACTGAGCCAGTTTGATTTTTTTGTTGTTGATTTGAGTTCCTTGTAGGTCCTGGTTCTCAGCTCTTTATTAGATATATAGCATGCAAATATTTTCTCCCATTTGTAAGTTGTGTGTTTATATGTATCTTTGGCTGTGCAGTAACTTCTTAATTTGATCAGGTCCCATTTATTTTGTTGTTGCTATAATTGCTTTGGGGATCTTCTTCATAAATTCTTTCCCTAGGCCAATTATCTATAAGGAGTTTTCCCAGCATTTCCATCTATATTTCTTATAGTTTCATGCCTTAGGTTTAAGTATTTTATCCATCATGAATTAATTTTTGTGAATGGTAAGAGGTGCTGATCCTATTTCAGTCTTGCACATGTGGCTATCCAGTTTTCCCAGCACCATTTATTAAATAGGAATTCTTTTCCCCAGCATATGTTTTTATCTACTTTGTCAAAAGTCAATTGGGAATACAAGGATGGTTTCATCTCTGGGTTCTTTGTTCTAAATCCATAGGTCTATGTCTCTGTTCTTGTGCCAGCACCATGATGTTTTGGTTCCTATAAACTTATATAACTTGAAGTCTGGTGAAGTGATGCCTCCTATCTTATTCTTATTACCTAAGGTTACATTGGTTATTTGGAGTCTTTTTTGATTTCATATAAAACACCAGACCAGATGGTACCACACATGAATTTTAGCATACCTACAAAGAAGAGCTTGTATCTATACTGCAGGAAGTATTCCATAACGTTAAGAAGGAAGGAACCGGCTGGGCGCCTATAGCTCAACCGGCTAAGGCGCCAGCCACGTACACCTAAGGTGGCGGGTTCGAATCCCCAGCCCGGACCTGCCAAACAACAATGACGGC
>NW_003852544.1:882882-910114 GCF_000181295.1 Otolemur garnettii
CCCTGGGTAGAGTGCCGTGGCATCACAGCTCACAGCAACCTCCAACTCCTGGGCTAAAGTGAGTCTACTGCCTCAGCCTCCCAAGTAACTGAGACCACAGGTGCCCAGCTATTTTTTGGTTGCAGCCGTCATTGTTGTTTGGCAGGCCTGGGCTAGATTCGAACCCGCCACCTTAGGTGTATATGGCTGGCGCCTTAGCCGCTTGAGCCACAGGTGCCGAGCCAGAGACGGGGTCTTGTTCTTGTTCAGGCAGCTCTCAAAATCCTGAGCTCAAGCAGTCCACCCACCTAGAGTATTGCCTCCTAGAGTATTAGGATTACAGGAGTGAGCCGCCACGCCTGGCCTCAGCACTCTTTTATAAGAACATTTAAAAAGCCAGGCACACTGGCTCACACCTGTAATCACAGCACTATGGGAGACTGAGGCAGGAGGATTGCTTGAGCTCAGGAGTTTGAGGCTTATCTGAGTGAGAGTGAGACCCTGACTCATGAAAAAAATGGAAAAACACAGCTGGGTACCATGGACAAGTGCCTGTAATCCCAGCAGCTTCAAAGGCTGAGGTTGCAGTGAGGTACAATGCCATTGCATTCTGCTCAGGGCATAGGATAATACTCTTGTCTCAACAACTACAACAACAAAAAGAACACTTAAAAAGTTAGTAGATTTAGAACATACCTCAAAATTATAAATGCCATATATAATAAACTTATAACCAACATCATATTGAACATGGAAATATTAAAAGCATTCTCGCTTAGAACTAGAAGCAGACAAGGTTGCCCATTTTCACCACTTCATGGTACTAGAAGTCCTAGCCAGAGCAATCAGGCAAGAGAAGGAAATCAAGGGTATTCAAATGTGGGAAGTGGTGGTCAAACTATCACTCTTTGTTGACAATATGATCTTATATATAGAAAACCCCTGGCTCAGCGCCTATAGCTCAACAACTAGGGCGCCAGCCACATGCACCAGAGCTGGTAGATTCAAACCCAGCCCAGGCATGCCAAACAACAATGACAACTACAGCCAAAAAATAGTCGGGCGTTGTGGTGGGTGTCTATAATCCCAGCTACGTGGGAGGCTGAGGCAAGAGAATCACTTAAGCCCAAGAGTTTGAGGTTGCTATGAGCTGTGATGTCATGGCACTCTACCAAGAGTGACATAGTGAGACTCTGTCTCAAAAAAATAAAAAAGAAAAGAAAACCCCAAAGATTAAACCAAAACACTCCTGAAATTCATAAATGAATTCAGCACAGTCTCAGGTTACAATATCACTGTACACAACTCAGCTTTCATATATACCAACAATAGTTAAGCTGTGAATCAAAGATGTGATACCTTTCACAACAGCAACAAAGAAAATAAAATACCTAGGAATATATTTAATGAAGGACATTAAAGACCTCTATAGGGAGAACTATGAAACACTGAGGAAAGACGTAGAAGATGTAAACAGATGGAAAAACATATCATGCTCATGGATCAGCAGAAACTACATTGTTAAAATGACTATACTACCTGAAGTGATTTACAGATTCAACACAATCCTCATTAAAATACCAATGCCATTGTTTCAGATCTAAAAACTTTTTTTTTTTTTTTTAATGAGAGAAAAAGAAAACAAGGACAGGCTGGAAATTTTCAGTGTGTTAGGCTGAGCTACACTATAGTAGCAAGCCCCAGACAGCAGTGACTTCACACAGTGGGCTATGCTCCGTGTAGTCAGCTGCACTGTGTGGGTCCTCTGGGTGGCAGTTTACTGATCTACCTCTGTGGCTCCACAGTCTTGGTCTCTGCAGCAGGGGAAGAGCTGGGAAGGCCCTGTGACAGCTCTGTGGTGCTTCAGTTTGGAAGTGACATATCACTGTGCTCACAGCCTATCTCCAGAACTAGTCATGGCGCCCTCCCTAACTCCAAGGGGATGTGAGAGCCAGGAAGTGTTTGCAGAAGGCCAAGGTCTCTGACCATCTCCATATGGCACAGACCCATAGACCTTATGTGTTTAGGCAGCCTGATTGAGACGTGAGGTAGAGTGAAAAACTGCCCTCAATTAAACTTTCATCTTTGGCCTGTCTCTTCAACTTAGAATAAGATGGTTTATAACCAAAGTATATCTTTAAGTAGGCTTTTACATTCTAAAAAGATGTCCACCTTACAATATGAACTGCATTTTCAATATTGGCAGTGTTGCTATTTACTGCTAACTGGAGATGCTGGCCAAAGTGGTTTTGTCACTATGTGACTCTGTTAGCATGATCACCAGTACCTGGAGTTCCTCTTAGGAAAGGTCAAAGATTCCGATGTGGGACCAGGTGTCACGCCTTTAATCCTAGCACTCTGGAAGGGCATGGTGGGTGGATTGCCTGAGCTCACAGGTTCAAGACCAACCTGAGCCAGAATGAGACCTCGTCTTTAAAAATAGCCAGGCGTTGTGGCGGGCACCTGTGGCCCCTGCTACTTGGAAGGCTGAGGCAGGAGAATCACCCCCAAGAGTCTGAGGTTGCTGTGAGCTGTGATGTGACAGCACTCGGTTACCAAGAGTCTCAAAAAAAAAAAAAATTCCGGGTGACGTCTGTGGCTCAAAGGAGTAAGGCGCAGGCTGCATATGCCGGAGGTAGCAGGTTCAAACCCAGCCCCCACCAAAAACTGCAAAACAAAAAAAAATTCCAATGTGAAATAATTTTTATTTATTTTTAATTAATTAATTTTTTTGAGACAGCATTTCACTGGGTCTCTGGGTTGAGTACCATGGGGTCATAACTCATAGCAACCTCAAACTCCTGGACTCAAGAGATCCTCTGCATCAGTTTTTCTATTTTTTAGTAGAGACAGGGTCTTGATCTTGCTCAGGCTGGTCTTGAACTCCTAAGCTCAAGCAACCTGTTTAAGCAATTCTCCTGGCTCAGCCTTCTGAGTAGCAGGCACTACAGGCAGCCACCATAATGCTGGGCTAATTACTTTTTTCTATTTTTGGTAGAGACAGGGTCTTGTTCTTGCTCAGGTTGATCTCTAACTCCTCACCTCAAGGGATCTGTTCACCTTGTCCTACCAGAGTGCTGGGATTACAGATATGAACCATCATACCTGGCCCATGAAATAATTTTAAATTAGCATTTGTTTCAGCTGTTTCTGGAGTTTACTGCTGAAGTGAAGGTATTTTATTTTGATCTGTATAGATCTTTTCATATGTAATATAAGAATTCCAGGAGTTCTTTTGTGTTATTTTAAGATTTATTTTCCAGGAGCATAGATCATAGTTGTGCTGAATATATACTCCTTCTAGGGTGTCCCTAGTAAGACATCTGTGCAAGATCAAGGAAGGAGAAAAATACAATTAATTTTAGTATAAAAGAAATCATTGTTTTTAGGAAATGCAGAAAGGAATAATAATTTTTTGTGTAGTGGTGCATTGGTAGGTTTCAGTTGATATCATAACTGAAGGCATGATGAGATTGCCACATGGCAGAATCATGCCTGCATGTTTTGGTACACTCCCAGGGGCTGTCATCTGACATCAGCATCACCTGTGGGAAGGCAGTGCCTCTGGATTCACGGCATGAGCATGCAGCCAGCCTTGTGGAGGTGTCTTACCCACACTCCATCCTCAGGCAGCACCACCAGCTAATGTAACTGTACACCTTTTTTTCTGTGCTTGAAATTCAAAATTAAAAACTTTTCATCAAAACACACTGTTAAATAATTGAAAAAGCAAGCTACAGACTAGATTCACAGTACATGCATCTGATAAAAGACTAGCAATTTGATCTTGGGCAAATCTCTTCATGAATGAATGCCAGTGGCTTCCTGTGTGAACTGGGATGATATCTGTGCATCATTGTTGTGAAATTTGAAATGAGGACATAAAGAACTTGCTGAGAGCCTGTCCTCCAGCACTCTAGTAACGATCAACTACTGCTTTTTTGCCAGATAGACTATTAGCAAATGTAATCTCTTTTATTAAAAGGTGTACTTTGCATTTCCTTTCCTCTTATAATCAGTTTAATTAACAAAATGAAATATAAAAATAAAAATGAAGATTCTTTGTCTTAGATAATCTTAATTTTATGGGTTTTGGAGGTTTTTTTGAGACAAAGTTTCACTCTGTTACTCTGTGTAGAATGTAGAATGCCCTGGTGTCATCATAGCTCACAGCAGCATCAAACTCAAGTGATTCTCTTCCCTAAACGTCTCTGGTGCTTGCCACAATACCTGACTAGTTTTTTCTATTTTTATTTTTGTTTAGCAGGCCCAGGCCAGGTTCAAACCCGCCACCCCCGGGGTACAGCGCTCTAACCATTGGTTTATTTTTTTGGTTTGTTTGTTTTTTTAGTAGAAACAGGGTCTGGCACTCCTGAGCTCAGGTGAACCGGCTCCTACCCCTCACTCCTGCCTTGACCTCCCAGAACACTAGGATTATAGGTGTGAGCTGCCACTCCTAGCCTTTCTTAATTCTAATTAAGATCAAGATTATCTATAAATAGGAATTTCCTCTTCCCAAATCTAGAATTCACTGGCAATGGTTATATGTCTAATGAAGCTGACATTGGTACCCACACTGAGATACAAATCCCAGGGTACTTTGCTTTAGCCTAGAAGGGACACCATGTGGTGCCTGGCAGGTGGCAGGACGGCCAGAGGCCTTCAGCACTCTGGGAGGCTGAGGCAAGGGGATTGCTTGAGCTCAGGAGTTCCAGACCAGCCTCAGCAAGAATAAGACCCCATCTCCACTAAAAATAGAAAACCAGCCAGCTGTCAAGGCGCCTGGTACCTACCTATAGTCCCAGCTACTTGGGAGCCTGTGGCAAGAGGTTATCTGGAACCCAGGAGTTCGAAGTTGCTGTGAGCTATGATAATACCTTGGCACTCTCCCCAGGATGACAGAGTAAAACTCTGTCTCAAAAAAAAATTTTTTAAATAATAAATCTCAGCCCGTTCAAGTACACACACCCAATGTGGATAGACTAAAATAGATAGATGACTCAGCATCAGAGGTCAACTGAAAGTACACCCTCATCTCTTTCTTTGAAGGATAAAAATCAAAGTTCATAGATTAAATGAAAACTTAGTCATTGTACAAATATAATTATAGTGTGTGTACTTTTTCTTTGTCTACAGGAGCTATAAAACTGACAAGCTTGGCATGTGGAAATCAGCACATCTGGGCCTGTGATTCCAAGGGTGGAGTTTATTTCCGGGTAGGAACCCAGCCTTTAAATCCCAGTCTGATGCTTCCTGCCTGGATAATGATTGAGCCACCTGTGCAGGTAAGCAGTGGTAACTGGTGGAAACTTGCTCCTCAGTGAGACAGAAGCTGTTAAAATGCTGTTACTAGTGAAAAGGACCACAGCTGCCTCTACAGGCCACCCCGTATGGAGGAAGGGGCATGTCCCCAGGGTCAACACACTCTCTGTCTTTGTCATCTTTAGCATGGAATTTGATATTTGTGAAGTTTAGAGTTGAACAGATTATTAAATATTATCTGAGCCAGCACTTAAGTTTTCCCCTTCCAAACTAAAAATATTTTGTTTCTGACTTTTTACAGAATGAACACTTTTTTTTAAAGTGCTCAAAAATACAAAGAAGAAAGTAAAGGTCACTTAAAATCTAGTCACAGAAATGCTCTCTCCAGCGTTTTTGGAGTGCCTTCTCTGGTTTGTTGAAGAAATTCTATTTCCCGTCCACCCACCCCTGCCTGACTTCTGCCATATTTTAGTTGAGAGTATTCTAACGTTCGGTGTTTTTGTTCTCTTGCCTATTTCACCACCCAAATCACAAGTTGATGTTTGATTTTCGCATACTATTTAGTTATCCCTAAAGTTTTAGTAGGCTTGGTTCCTGTACTAAGTATATTTCTGTTAAAATTTATAATTAGGGCCTGTGATTTAGTGAGTTATTTCTTCAGACCCCTGGTGATCCCGAGCTTGTGACTTAGTTGGAAAAGACATGAAGTTGCCCTATGTGAAGGTTGGTATGGGGAGAGTGGTTAGTCCTTGAACAGAGGACCCTTAAGTAGAGTCAGAAAAGAAATCAAGAGTTTGAGGAAATGCCTTTGTTTGTGACCATCTGCATTCTAGGCATTTGTGAGCCCACAGGGATAAGGTGGCTGAGATGTAGGACAAAGGGCAGGGGTGGTTCCAAAGACACCAGTGCTGCCCATCAGACTGGGCAGTGTGCTGAGAGACCCTGACTGAGATTAGGAGTCTGGTCCTGAGTTCTGTGGCAGTTCCATGGATGTTAGTATTATGGCCATAAGAAGGCTTTGTGTCCTGATGGGGTGGCTCTTCCTCCTTTCCAGGGATATGGGGACGGAAAGGTCTGTGACCTTTATGAACTGTAAAGTACTCTGCACAAGAGCTGGGCGAGGTGTACATGCCTGTAATCCTAGCACTCTGGGAGGCTGAAGCAGGTGGATTGCTTCAAGACTAGTCTGAGCCAGAGCAAGACCTCATCTCTAAAAATAGCTGGGCATTGTGGCAGGTGCCTGTAGTCCCAGCTACTCGGGAGGCTGAGGCAAGAGAATTGCCTAAAGCCCAGGAGTTGGAGGTTGCTGTGAGCTGTGTGACATCACAGCACTCTACGGAGGGTGATAAAGTAAGACTCTGTCTCTACAAAAAAAAAAAAATTGCTTGAGTCCAAGAGTTTGAGGTTGCTGTGAGCTGTGACGCAATGGCACTCTACTGAGGGTAACAAAGTGAGACTCTGCCTGTAAAAAATAAATAAAGGAAGGAAGGAAGGAAGAAAGGGGGAAGGAGGGAGGGGAGGAAGGAAGGAAGGAGGGAAGGAAAGAAGGAAGGAAGGGGAGGAAGGACTCTGCAAACATGAGGTTATACATAATGAATTATGATATAATGTTCTGTTTTTCCTCTGCACACATTGGCATGTTAAGAGTGGCACGCTTGGCTCGGCGCCTATAGCTCAACCGGCTAAGGTGCCAGCCACGTACACCTAAGGTGGCGGGTTCGAATCCCCAGCCCAGACCCGCCAAAACAACAATGACAGCTGCAACCAAAAAATAGCCGGGCGTTGTGGCGGGCGACTGTGGTCCCAGCTACTTGGGAGGCGGAGACAGGAGACTCGCTTGAGCCCAGGAGTTGGAGGTTGCTGTGAGCTGTGATGCCATGGTACTCTACCCAGGGTGACAGTTTGAGGCTCTGTCTCAAAAAAAGAAGAAAAAAAGAGTGGCACACTGGGAACAGTCCACCCTGCAGGGAGAATATTTATCACTGACATTGTTCAGCATAGCTGGGGGCCAGTGATAATGAAAAGTAAAGCTGATTTACAGTTAGTTTCATTATTGTTCTTGTACTCTCTTGGTGCCTCCAGCCAAGTGGACTCTTTTTGTACATCACTGTCAACATACTCCTTTTTTCTTCTAACAACTTTGTATTATTTCTTTGAAGAGTTATAATCCACATGCCATAAAAATGTACCTTTTTACAATATATAAGTCAGTGGTTTTTAGTATCTTCCCAAAGTTGTACAATAATCACCATTATCCAATTCCAGAGCATTTTTATCACTCCCAGTAAAACCCCTTACCCATTTATAGTCACTCCCTTTTCTTAAAGAATCTTCAATCTCAAAGAGTCAACCACTGATTTTTCTATTTGTATAGCTTTTTCTATTTTTACATTTTATGTTAATTGTACCATATAATATGTGACGTTTTTGTGTAAGATTTTTCACTTAGTATCATGTTTTCAGAGTCCACCAATGTTGTAGCTTGTATCAGTTCATCATTCCTTTTTATGACTGAATAACATGCTACCTTATAGATAGACCACATTTTGTTTTTCTATTTGTCAGTTGGTAGAAATCGGAATTGTTTCTACGTTTTGACTACTATGAATAATGCTGCTGCGAACATTTGTGTACAAGTCTTTGTGAAAAAATATGGATTTGCTTCTATTGGCTATATCCCTATAAGTGGAATTACAGGGTCATATGTTGATTGTATACTTAACTTTCAGGAGACAAGGTTTTACTCTGTTATGTGGGATAGAGTGCAGTGATGTCATGATAGCTCACTGCAACCTCACTCTCGACAGCTCAAGTGATCCTCCTGCCAAAGCCTCCCAAGTAGCTGAGATTATAGGCACCTGCCACAATGCATGGCTAATTTTTTTATTTTTAGTAGAGACAGAGTCTCCCTCTTGCTTGGGCTGATCTCAAACTCATTAGCTCACGTAATGTTCCCACCTCAGTCTCTCAAAGTGCTAGGATTGCAAGTATGAGCCACAGTACTCAGCTGTTTTGTCCAGTTTTTTATTCTAGTCATCCTGGTAGGTATAGAGTAAGACAGACTTACTCTGTTGCCCTGGGTAGAGTGCCGTGGCATCACAGCTCACAGCAATCTCAAATTCCTGGGCTCAAGTGATCCTCTTGCTTCAGCCTCCCAAGTAGCTGGGACTGCAGGCACCCACCATTTATTTATTTATTTATTCATTCATTCATTCATTCATTCATTCATTTGAGGCAGAGTCTCAAGCTATCACCCTGGGTAGAGCACCATGGCATCATCATAGCTCACAACAACCTCCAACTCTTAGGCTCAAGCAATCCTCTTGCTTCAGTCTTTCTATTTTTAGCAGAGTCAAGGTCTCACTCTTGCTCAGGCTGGTCTCCAACTCATGTGCTCAAGCATCCACCCATCTTAGCCTCCCAGAGTGCTAGGATTATAGGAGTGAACCACTGCACTTTCTATTTAGTAGAGATGGAATCTTGTTCTTAATCAGGCTGGTCTTGAACTGCTGAGCCCAAGCAATCTGCCTGCCGTGGCCCAGGTGCTAGGATTACAGGTGTGAACCACCTCACCTGGCCCATAGTATTTTCTCATAGTCTTTTATTTATTTCCATAGGGTTGGTAGTAATGTCCTCTCTTTCATTTCTGATTTTTTTTTTTTTTGAGACAGAGCCTCAAGCTATCCCCCTGGGTAGAGTGCCGTGGCATCACAGCTCACAGCAACCTCCCACTCCTGGGCTCAAGCAAGTCTCCTGCCTCAGCCTCCCAAGTAGCTAGGACCACAGGCGCCCGCCACAACACCTGGCTAGTTTTTTTGGTTGCAGCCGTCATTGTTGTTTGGCGGGCCTGGGCTGAATTCGAACCTGCCACCTTAGGTGTATGTGGCTGGCGCCTTAGCCACTTGAGCCACAGGCACCGAGCCTCATTTCTGATTTTAATAATTTAAATATTCTTTCTCTTTTTTAATTTATTTTTATTTTGTGTCTTGCATGTTAGTGAGGCAGGTCTCAAACTCCTGGTCTCAAGCAGTCCTCCTGCCTCAGCTCCTCAAAGCTTTCTTTTTGCCTTAACCAATGTAACTAAATGTTTGTTAATGTTATTGATCTTTTCAAAACACCTCCTTTTGGTTTTGTTCATTTTCTCTATTGTTTTCCTAATTTCTATTTCAGCTATTTCCTCTAAACTCTAATCTCTATTATTTCTTCCACACATTCTTGTGCACAGTGCTTTGCTGATAGTGTTGTTACTCTGGTAGCTCCAAGCAGTGTTCTTTATAGTTAGCTGGTGTCTTCAGTAGCATTGGGTTGTAAAGCTTGTAGGACCTCCACATGGAACCAGCCAGAGTCAGTAAAGGGATACTGAGTGCGAGAGCAAGGTTTGCAGTACTTGTTATAGCAAAGAATATTATCAAGTGACTCACCTCATCCTTTCCCAGTGAGCCACAGGCCAGGATGTGGGAGAGTGGGACTGGCAGAGAGCAGCCAGGCTTGGAGCTGGAGCTGCCTGTGCCTCTGCTTGCTGCACACCTACAGCCACGGGCCACACGGGCACCTGCCAGTGGGGTTACATTGAGTACCACCTAAAACCACTATTCCCAATCCTGTCTCCATATGGATTCTAGAATAATCTCTAGGAAGCAAAGCTAGAATGAGGGGGAAAAGCTTTACTTAGCATGCGTTATTGACTATGGCAATCAACTGCTTTGCCCAGAAAAATGGCCAAAATAGAACAAATTCACATGAAAAGACCTCAAAGCTGTGCTCTGAATAAAGTAGTGATTGCTCAATGGACTGTTAAACATTAACTATTTCTGGTAGTTCTGCTGAATGGAGCCACATTTTCTCATTCAGTTAGCCTTTAGTGTGCTACAGAAGAAATTTACTTTGCCCATCCATTCTGTAGATACAAAATACTTTTCAAATTGGCTCCCATGGGAAAAATAAAATCAGTCTTTATATATGCACAGGCCTTTGTACTGGGCTTTTCTAAGCACTGCCCTGTCCTTAACCCTTTTTTATCTTGAGAAGTAGAACAGTCAAGGAGAGTTCTCTTTCACTTATGAGGAAAGGTTTTCCTCAGAGCAGTCCAGCAGCTTGTCCAGCATCACACTAGTATGACTGAGCTCAGACAGAGAACCAGGCCTTCCAGCTCCCAGGCATTGCCCCTCAGGGCTCGCTGTGGTCTGAGGAGAGCATGCTTCTCCCAGGTTGCTAGACTGCCTACTTAGTTTGCTGAGATCAGAAGTATGACAGGGCCAGGTACAGTGGCTCATGCCTATAATCTTAGCAGTCTGGAGGCCTAGGTAGGAAGATCACTTGAGGCCAAGAGTTCAAGACCAGCTTAAGCAAGAGCAAGACCCTGTCTCTATTTATTTAAAAATAAATGATATTAAAAAAATTAAAATAGGCTCAGTGCCTGTAGCTCAGCAGCTAGAGTGCTGGCAATATACACTGGGGCTGGCGGGTTTGAACCCAGTCCAGGCCTGCCAAACAGCAATGACAACTACAACAAAATATAGCCAGGCATTGTGGCAGATGCCTGCAGTCCCAGCTACTTGGGAGGCTAAGGCAAGAGAATTGCTTAAGCCCAAGAGTGTGAGCTTGCTGTGAGCTGTGATACCATGGCACTCTACCAAGGGCGACATAGTAAGACTCTGTCTCAAAAAAAATTAATAAATAAAAATAAGTGATGACAGGCTGTGCTGTGGGATACTCACTTTGTGCCAGGCTAACTGCCTTAAACACATCTTTCCCCCCAACTCCTCATAATAACCCAGATAGTAGCTATCCCTATCTACATTTGACAGATAGAAAACACCAGCTTAGAGGTTAAGAAAGTTGCCTGAGGGCTCACAGCTAGTAGGTCTGGGAGCTGGGACAGAGACTCAGGTGTGTGACTCTGACTTGGGCCCCTTTATGGCTCTGAGGCCCAGGGCCTGGTCCAGGGTACTAATTGCCAGAGCCACAGTGGAGCACTATGCTATGGTGATGTGTCACAGGTTGGTGACCCTTATACATGTTATTTTAGGATGAAGCCTACACAAATTTCTTGAATTGTAGAGGGTCTGAAAAAATGAGGTGAGGAGTAAGTGGAAAGATGAAAATTCATTAATTTGGAGAGGCCAAGGTGGGTGGATTGCTTGAGCTCAGGATTTTAAGACCCTATCTTTTAAAAAATAGCTTTACTATACTTCTCTCTGAACACATCTTTACTACAGATTTAGGAATTAGGATACAATGTCATGTGTGTTTTCTTATCTAAAGCTGCTTGGTTTGTCTGAAAATAGAGATGGGTTTTGTTTTTTTTTTTGTCATTTTCTCAGTTATTGCGAGATGGGTTTGATGTTGACTACTCATAATCCTCTATGGAGCAATTGTTATGAATACTGAAAAATGTTTCTTTTTATGTAAAATGGAGATACATAACACTCTGTAGGTAATAGTAAATTGACTGGATAATGTATAATTTATCTCTTTTCTATTGTAAACTGAGCTTAAGAAGGCAATAATGAAAGGAATGATAAAATATAAAACATTCACAGAAAAAGAAAAAAATAGCTTTACTGACTCTGGCCTGGTTCCATGTGGGGACCCATGTGGGGCATTGTGGCGGGCACCTATAGTGCCAGGTACTCAGGAGGCTGAAGCAAGAGGATCACTTGAGCCTAAGAATTTGAGGTTGCTGTGAGCTGTGATGCCATGGCACTTTACCAACGGTAATAAAGTGAGATTCTGTCTCAAAAAAAAAAAAAAAGAAAGAAAAGAAAGAGAGAGGGAGGAAAGATCATTAATTTGCAAACTCAGGAAGATTTGGCCAAATTCAAATATTAGAAAATAAGTGGGATTTACATATTTTTATCACAATTGACATCTTTTCTATTATACAGGATAGACATACAGTTCGTGGGCGATTTAAAATATTTTAAATTTAAACTGTTTTATTTTATTTTATTTTTTGAGAGAGAGCCTTAAGCTGTCCGCCTGGGTAGAGTACCATGGCATCACAGCTCATAGCAACCTCCCAACTCCTGGGATCAAGTAATTCTCCTACCTCAGCCTCCCAAGTAGTTGGGACTATAGGCGCCCACCCCAACGCCCGGCTATTTTTTGTTGTTTTTTTTTTTTTTGGTTGTAGTTGTCATTGTTGTTTGGCAGGCCCAGGCTGGATTCGAACCTGCCAGCTCTGGTATATGTGGCTGGTGTCTTAGCCGCTTGAGCTACAGGTGCCAAGCCAATTTAAACTATTTTAAATTGCCTATGAACTTTGGTCCACCCTGTACTTCGTTTCATTTATTCTTCAGTTTCTTTGTCTGCATATAGGATGTATTTGCAGTTGAAACAGAAATGGAAGCAGGGATTGGATGCTAAGGGTGCATGAAGTGAAGCAACAGAAATCTTTTAAAATTAGAAACAGCATGTCTATTTTTATTTCTTGTGCTCTTCTTTGATGAAACTTCCCTCCTGTAGTAATTTTGGGGTAAAGTTTTAACAATTTATTCAAAACAAATGACTCAGTTTTCAGACTTTTTTAACATTTGGAAGGCTTTGGAGAAAATATAGTCCTTGCATGTTAAAAGTTTGGAGTTCGCTATTTCAGCTGAAGAGTTTGTGTCTATTTTGAAGATACCTCAAAACTAGCCCAGTTGCTGATGTAATGGTTCATGTCATATGGGTCTGTGTGCTTGAATAGAGGCAGTGAGTACCTAGCCTTCGGCACTCAGTCTGGCCTACCTCCTCTTTCAGGCTATCCTTCTATGCATCCCGTATGTTCTCTGGAGCAGAGTCCCCTCTGTTCTAACCCCTCTGCTCCTGCCTCACATGGTAAGAGGGCCCTCCTTCCAGCTGTCGCATTCCATATGGACTTGCACCCTTGGTTGTGCAAGGATCATTTACTCTGTCTGAATTATAGGCTGACTTTGCCTAGAAAAGAGAGGAACTTGGAAAACCAAGACTAATATAATTGGCAAATAGCCCAACTAACATTTAAAAATATATATTTTAAATTCAGTTTCTTGAGGTATTTTAGTTAGATGAATAAGGCAAATAAAATATTAAGATGAAACCAGACATGGTGGCTCACACCATGTAACACTAACACTTGGGAAGACTGGGGCAGGGGGATTGCCTGAGGCCCGGAGTTCAAGACCAGCGTGAGCAACACAGCAAGTTGACCCCATCTCTACAAAATAAAAACAAAAATATATTAGCCAGGCATAGTGGTACATGCCTATTGTTCCAGATACTCAGGAGGATGAGGCAGGAGAATCACTTGAGCTCAGGAGCTTGAAGTTGTTGTGAGCTACAATGATGCTACTGTACTCTAGCTTAGTTGACAGAGGAAGATCCTGTCTCAACAAAAAGAAAGATGGATAATAATGCTTGTGAGAGTATTGTCTCACAGTCCTCTTGGATGCTGTAGGCAGAGATGTAGCAGGATGGAACCTTACACATCAAGATCTTTAGAAAAGTGGCTCAAGTGGCTAAGGCGCCAGCCACATATACCTAAGGTGGCAGGTTCGAATCCAGCCTGGTCCCGCCAAACAACAATGACAGCTGCAACCAAAAAAAAAATAGCCGGGCGTTGGGGCAGGCGCCTGGGGTCCCAGCTACTTGGGAGGCTGAGGCAGGAGACTCGCTTGAGCCCAGGAGTTGGAGGTTGCTGTGAGCTGTGATGCCACAGTACTCTACCCAGGGGGATAGCTTGAGGGTCTATCTCAAAAAAAAAAAAAAAAAAGAAAGAAAGAAAGAAAAGTTCACACCTAAAAACAGGAAGCTTCATTAGAAAAACTTGTAATGAAAATGGCTGGGGACAGTAGCTCACACCTGTAATCCTAGCGCTCCAAGAGGCCAAAGCAAGTGGATTGCCTGAGCTCTCATGAATTCAAGACCAGCATGAGCTAGAATGAGACCCCCACCTCTAAAAATAGCTGGGCGTCATGGCAGGCACCTGTAATCCCAGCCACTTGGGAGGCTGAGGTGAGAGAATCACTTGAGCCCAGGTGTCTGAGGTTGCTTGGATCTGTGAGGACACGGTACTCTACCAGGGGCAACAAAGTGAAACTCTGTCTCAAAAAAGAAAAAGAAAAGCACTCATGTGAGAGAAGACCCCCTCCACCACCTGAGCTAAGCCTTTCATTGAATCAAGACAGAAGCCAAGGAAAGGAGTTTGCTTCCCTTTACTCCTGATTTTAGACAGTGGTGAGCAGGACTTGGACTTGATGCTCTTCTTCCTTCATTCACCCTTCTGGTGAAGGTAGGACTACTTCAGATGTCTGAGCAGCCATGTTCCCACCCAGCTGGGATCCCACTCACCATGGGACAAAGACAGCCAGGGAAGGGGGTACCCACAACCCAAAGCCAAGCTCTGTAGGTATAACTGAATGCCTGCCTCTAAGAGTTTTGGGCTGTATTCCCTCTAAAATAAATATGCTAGGCCATGGGTATACTTAGATCCTTCTTTCCTCATTTGGGGATTAAATCTATCTCCATTTCATGATGAAAAACACTAAACAGGCCTGACAGTGGCTCACTCCTATAATCCTAGCACTCTGGGAGGCCGAGAAAGGAGTATCGCTTGAGCTTAAGAGTTCCAGACCAACCTGAGCAAGAGCGAGACCCTGTCTCTACTAAAAATACAAAATTAGCCAGGCACTGTGGAGTGTGCCTGTAGTCTCAGCTACTCAGGCTGAGACAGGAGGATTGCTTAAGCTCAGGAGTTTGAAGTAGCTGAGAGCTAGGCTGATGCCACAGCACTCTAGCCTGGGCAACAGGGCAAGACTCTGTCTCAGAAAAATCCCTATAACACTAAATAGCAAGTCGGCCTTATTTCTGGACACAAATTTCACAAAGGAGTTACTCCATGCACTGCATCCCCCTTGCAGCGTGGAGCTACATTTCTTCTGTGACAGGCACTACAGAGTTTCATGTGCCACCACACTAGACAGAAATGCTATTGCAGAGTCCCCACTTTTGTGTGTGTGTGTGTGTGTGTGTGTTGCCCTGGGTAGAGTGCCGTGGTGTCAAGGCTCATAGCAACCTCAAACTCTTGGGCTTATGTGATTCTCTTGCCTCAGCCTCCCAAGTAGCTGGGACTACAGGTGCCTGCCACAATGCCTGGCTTTTTTATTGTTGCAGTTGTCATTGTTGTTTTAGCTGGCCCAGGCCAAGTTCAAACCCACCAGCCACAATGAATGGCACCGTAACCACTGTGCTTGGGCGCTGAGCAAGAGTCCCCACTTTCACTAAGAGAAAGAAAAAAGTTACTAATTATACGATCAGTGTCTCGGAAGTCCCTTGATTCTTAAGGGGTATGTTACCAAGGTTTTACTATGAAGGGGTGGAGGTTAAACTATGATATTTTTATCTAGTAAAATACTCTATAATTTTTATATGTTACTTCACAGAGAGTATTTTATTTAGTTTTGTTTATTTATTTTGAGACAGAGCCTCAAGCTCTTGCCCTCGGTAGAGTGTTGTGGCATCACAGCTCACAGTAACCTCCAACTCCTAGGCTCAAGTGATTCTCCTGCCTCTGCCTCCCAAGTAGCTGGGACTACAGGTACCCACCACAATGCCTGGCTATTTTTTGGTTACAGCCATCGTTGTTGTTTGGTGGGCCTGGGCTGGATTCAAACCCGCCAGCTCAAGTGTATGTGGCTAGCACCTTAGCTGCTTGAGCCTTTATTTATTTTTTTTTTATTGAGACAGAGTCTCACTTTGTTGCCCTCTGTAGAGTGCTGTAATGTCATAGCTCACAGCAACTTCAAACTCTTGGACTCAAGTGATTCTTTTGCCTCAACCTCCCTAGTAGCTGGGACTATGGCGCCTGCCACAGCACCTGGCTATTTTGTTTGTTTGTTTGTTTAGCAGGCCAGGGCTAGGTTCTAACCTACCAGCCCCGGTGCATGTGGCTGGTGCCCTAACAACTGAGCTACAGGTGCCCAGCCCACAGAGAGTTTTTATTCCCATGGAGAGATATTCATAATATGCTAAGTAAAAGCACCAGTTACAAGCAGCATATTTGATATGATTCCTATTTGGTGTAAAAAAAATATTATATACATGTTGATAAAGTCTATAAATATATATAGCAAATGTTAAAGTAGTTGGGTGGTGCTGTTATGGCTGAGGTTTTTTTCTCCCTTTAGTTGACATTATTTTCTGATTGTATTATAATGAACTTGTGGAATAAATAGTTCATAATTCTGAGCAATTTACTAAGAATCGGTCTTAGTAGGAAATAATCAGTAATGTCCCCAAAGCTATGCATTGTTGTATTATTTATAATAGTGAAATGTGATTCTGTCATAGTCATACAGTAAAATTGTATGTGGTAAGAACAGATGTGGCACCTGACTCTTGTGGTGAAAAGTCCAGTTTGCAAATTATTACAATTATAGATATTTTGTATTTACAGATTTTTTTTTTTTTTTTGAGACAGAGCCTCACTCTTGTCCCTGGCTAGAGTGCCATGGTGTCAGCCTACTTTACAGCAATCTCAAATTCCTGGGGTCAAGGGATCCTTCTGCCTCAGCATCCCAAGTAGCTGGAACTACAGGCACCCACCACAATGCTCAGCCAATTTTTCTAGTTTTTAGTTGAGACAGGGCATCACTCTTGCTCAGGCTGGTCTTGAACTCCTGAGCTCAAGCAGTCCACCCCCCTCGACTTCCCAGAGTGCTAGGATTACAGGCATGAGCCACTGCCACCAGCATCACAATTATAGATAGTATAAATAATTGAGGATGGACTCTGAAAGGCCATTTAAAATCATGTCTGTAGGATATGGGTAAGGAGAGCCGTTCAAGTGGATTAGTGGCTCTCAAGCCAGACCTTGCCCTGAGGCTTCCTGTGCTCTGCCTCCTCTGGGAAGAAAAGAGGTGCCCTACCAGGGTGTGCAACACCCAGAGCCCTGCCTACGTCTTCATATGTACCCACTGAGTGCTGTTTCTGTTTTGCTCACAGTATCCTCTGAAACGGTGTCTGCAGTGTGGTTTCAATTTTATAAAATAAAACAGTAAGATCCCACTAAAAACCTAGATGAAACTACAATAAAGATTTTGATTTTAAATCAAGGGATTATGAGTTGTTACAATACTCATCTCTCTTTTCCATATTTTCCCGTAATGGGCAGGAGACTTTTTTTTTTGAGACTTTTTTATAATCAGGGAGAATAACGTCTCTTTCACAAGGGACCTATTTTTTGTGGGTCATTGTGCACCTGTCTGCTCTAGGGGACCTCTTTGGACCCCTCCACTCCATAAAAATCTGAACCCCTGTAGGTCATTCTCCCCTCCTTTTCCACCCCACGCAAAGAATTGTAGAGCTAGAAGGAGATTTCGGGAAGCATATAACTTAGCCACTGCTTTCTATAGGTGAGAGAAGCACAACCTGGAGAAAACAAGTCCCTGGCCTCAGTGTAGTCAGTGGTCTTGCCAGGACTCCTGAGCCCCTTGTCCTCAAGGCCCATGGTACAGAAGGCAGTATTGCAAGAGTAGTCCCATCCAGGTGCCATTCACCGACTCCCATGGAGACACACACACAGACCACTGGCTCTTAAAGCAGAAATTCTGGCACTTGTCTTTCTAAAGCTGTGGGCAGAGTGCTGTGGGAACTGGCAGTGAGGGGGACGTGCTGTCAGGGTCTTCAGCTGGTCAGCAGGCTCTTACAAGAGCTGATAATGGTGGTAATGGTGTAGGAACTCAAGAGGTGGGTAGGAAGGTAGCAGGCAGGCAGGACAGAGGACATTCTAAGTAGAGGGAACATGATGCATGGACACTGACAAGATGATACCCTTTCCAGGGTACAGGAGGGGCTGTACCAGCAAACCTGGACTAATGCCTGGCATTGCTATCTTGTTTCTAGTATGGGACCACTGAAGACCAGCCCAGGTAGCCTGATTAGACCATGTTTGAGGAAGGAGTATGTGACACAGTTCCCTGTGACCAGCCAGGAGGTCTTCTGTTAGGCAGTTCATTCTAGCCATAACTGGGCCATATATACTCAGGAGCATTTTGCCTCAGTTATGAAACAAAATTAGCCCTATACTAAATGCAGCTCTGGTCCTGTCTGCCAAAGTTTAAAAGCAAGACTCTGAAAGTTCAAACTATTCCTAATTAACAACATCTTAGAACAAAGCTCAAGAATATTTGCAAATTACAAAAATATTCATCACCTGGGCAGTGCCTGTGGCTCAGTGAGTAGGGCACTGGCCGCATATACTGAGGGTGGTGGGTTCAAACCTGACCCTGGCCAAACTGCAACAAAAAAATAGCTGGGCATTGTGACCGGCACTTGTAGTGCCCCAGCTACTCAGGAGGCTGAGGCAAGAGAATCACCTAAGCCCAAGAAAAAAAATATATTCAACACCAACAAGGTAAAATTCACATTGTCTGGTATCCAATCAAAATTTACTAGGCAGGAATGAAGGGGAAAAATAATCTGGTGATAGAAACCGATCCAGAAATAACTCAGATGGTAAAATTTAGACATGACATGAAAATAGTTGTTATTTTATGTGTTCAAGAAACTAGGAGATGGGGGCAGGACACAATTATAAGAGGGACTTTACCTAACAAATGCGGTAACCTGGTTCTTTGTACCCTCAATGAATCCCCAACAATAAAAAAAATAAAAAAGCAGCAGCAGCAGCTAGGAAAAACAGACAGGATAGCTCATGTCTATAATCCTAGCACTCTGGGAGGCCGAGGTGGGTAGATTACCTGAGCTCACAAGTTCGAGACCAGCCTGAGCCAGAGCAAGACCCCATCTCTAAAAATAGCTGGGCAGTGTGGCAGGCATCCCAGTAGTCCCAGGCTACTTGGGAGGCTGAGCAAGAGAATTGCTTGAGCCCAAGCGTTTGAGGTTCCTGTGAGTTCTGACACCATAGCACTTTACCAAAGGCGACAAAGTAAAAACTCTGTCTCAAAAAAAAAAAAAAAAAAAGGAAAGAAAAAAAGCTAGGAGAAAGATCGAGTATTTTAAGTAGAAAAAAATGGAGTATATTAGAAACTCAAACTTCTAGGGATAAAAATGACAAAATCTTGGCCTGAAAAATATACTGGATGAGATTTATGGTAGAGTAGACATTGCAGAAGAAAAGATTAGTGAGCTTGAAGGCACAGCTGCATGAAATCTATCCAGATTGAAGCTCAGAGAGAAAAAAGACTGAGAAGCTTTCAGAATATCAGCGAAACATTGGACCACCTCAAGTAGTCTCATATAAATGAAATTAAAGTCCTAAAGAAAAAAAGGAGAATGACAGGGAAAAAAAGAAGAAATACAGTTGAAAATTGCCTAAATTTGTTGACGAATTTTACTTACATAAAATTTTACAGGCTCGGCACCTATAGCACAGTGGTTACGTTACCGGCCACATGCAACGAGGCTGGCAGGTTCAAACCCAGCCCAGGCCAGCTAAACAACAATGACAACTGCAACCAAAAAATAGGCGAGCACCTGTAGTCCCAGCTACTTGACAAGAGTTTGAGATTGCTGTAAGCTGTGACGCCACGGCACTCTGCCAAGGGCAAGAGAGTGAGACTCTGTCTCAAAAAAATAAAAAAATAAAATTTTTTTTATTTACCAACTCAGATCAGTGGTTGCTTAGGGATTGGTTGGAGGGGGCATGGAGAGATTTCCAGGGGCAATGTGTCAATGGCTTCATGAGCAGATGCATATGTCCGGGCTCACTGAATTGTGTACCTTAAATGCCTGCAATATAATATATGTCAGTTGTACTTCTGTAGAGCTGTTTTTAATATTTATCAAACTGTAAAAGAAAATTAAATGATCACGGTAGGGTTCCCTACATTGTGCCAGGTGTTGCAGAAGGAACAGAAAAGAGTGAAGCTATCTCTGGAGTTAAGATAAATAACCAAAAGAAGAGGGGGCAGGAGGTTATGGAAGAAAAGAAATATAGGTGCCAAGGGACCCAACTCTAGTTCCTGTGGACAGGCTGTTTGAATTCAGTAAGCATTTTCAGTGTCCAGTAAGTCTAGCCCAGTATTCCTGAGTTAGGAAAAGTACAGTTCCCTTGTGCTTTAGACAAGACAGTCCGTTGTTGGGGACCCTCCTGAGCACTGGGAAACATGAGCTTTTCAGGCCTCTGAATACTAAATAAATCCTAGTAGCAAACCTCTGGAATGACAGGATGCAGAAAGGATGTTGTGGGAAAACAAAGATTCAAGATATCCTTTGTGTCGTCTTTAGAAGGGCTTGACTCTTGGCCTGATGACTCTGGCCAGCTCCACAGGTATTAGGTGTCAGTGAAGGCTCTTCAGTAGAGCTTGCCAGGATCCAAGTAACAAAGGTCTGCAGTGAACCATGGAAATTCTTTGGTCTAGATTGCTGTATCAGTGGTAGACATCTGTGAGATTTGAGGCGAGGATGGAGTAGATGTGGAGAATCTGACATAAAATGTTTTTTAGCAAGGGAAGCTGATCCATACTGTAATCTCATTAATCTCCCTCAGTGACTGGACCAGTCACCTGTATATGTATATGCCTCTTGGCACTGTTGGTCACCCTGGTTAGGCCTCACTGAGCCAGCATTGCTTCTTTCCATGATGCCAACAAGAGATTTCCTTCCAGCTGGTCTGAATGTAGGTGCCTTGGACAGAGCAGTGGGGGGATGGCATGTGGCCACCTCCACGGCAGGGAATCAGCTACACACCAGGGCCCTGCCAGCCAGGACTGTTCCCATGGGGAGCAGAACTTGAACCAATATATGTATTTCCTTTTTTGTATGTGAGACCAAGTGACTTTGGGGTTATTCCCTAAACTCACTGCCCCTTTATTTTCCTATCAGTAAATTAAAGGATCAGATCCATGTTAGGACCATCTGAGGAGGTTATTAATAACAATGTCCAGGTCTTGTCCCCTTCCCTAAAGATATGAATTTAGCAGGTCTGGGGTGGGGCCTAGACATTTTGGTTGGTTTTTATTTTTAATCACCGTAATACTGTAGGTTGGATCTATGTCAGCTGGATCTATAAGGTGTAAAGAAGTGTCTCCTACCCACTTCTCTCTAAAGAGCTAGCAATTCTTTCAGCTACATATCTGTGAATAACTTCTTTGGGAGCTGTTGTTGATTCTTCTAGCCCTAGGTGTTTTTGGTTGACTTTTCACTGGAAGAGAAGGGTACAAAGCTTTCACATCACCTCACTCTATCAGCACCACACGCCCGCCCTCCCATAGCTACAGCCTACCCAGCATGGCTGTGCTGTGAGGAGGGGGCTCTGCAAAGCTGGGGCAGGAGATCAGCCACACCTGTGTGACTTTATTTTCCCTGGACTTGATGACTATCTTGTTTGTTCATCTAGGGCAAATATTACATGTTCAACCCCAATCTCTGTCTCAATCTCCTCTCCCTTCATTTGGACTTGCCAGATCCCATCTCCATCTTATCAAGATCTTTCCCAGACCCTGTTGGCTGGCACTAGGTTGGCCTTGTGGCCCTCTGCCTGGGGTCTAGCTCTTGCCCTAGGGTCAGCTTTTTGTGGTGGAGCCTTTCTTTCCTGGACGCCTAGTTTCCTCTTTCCTTGGTTTTGATGGAGTTTATCCTCCAGTCAGTTCCTGAGGATGGGTTTGTGGTGAGTGAACTTCTTCTGTCTGAAAGTCTTTCATCTGTTTTCACCCTTGACCTTGGCTGGCTATAGCAGTGTAGGTTGGAAATCGTTTTCCTTTAGAAGTTGGAAGGTCATCTTCCACCATCTTCTGATTTCCAGCATTGCTATTAAAAAGCCTAAGGCCATTCTGATGCCTGATCCTTGATATTCAACCTATTTTTTTCTCTCTAGGAGTTTGTAACATCTTTTCATTCCCAGTGTTCTAAGAACAGATATATTGTGATGTGCCTTGGTGAGGGCCTATTTCATCCTTTCTGCTGGGAACTTATGTCCTTTGTTCTGGGAAATATCCTATCACTCTGCTGGTGACCGCTTTCTGTCTCTGCCCCTCCTATTTTCTGTATGCTCTTGCTGGAATATTTCCTTTTGTGTTGTAGACTTCCTAAACTAGCCTCTGCTTTTCTTATCTTTTTTCTTCTATTCTATTTATTTATGCTTTTATCCTACTTTCTAAAAGACCGTTTTAACTTCACTCCCCCAATCCTATCAGATTATTTCCACAATCACATTTTTAACTTCCGAAAGTTCTGGTGGTGGTTTTATGTTCCTGAAGTCTTCTCTTGTCTCCTTGAGGATGTTTTTGGAGTTTCTTCTTTCTGCATGGTTTCTATGTCCTCTGACTTGCCTGGTTTCTGTCTATTTATTTTGTCTTTTCTTTTCTTTCTTTCTTTTTTTGAAACATAATCTCAAGCTGTTACCCTGGGTAGAGTGCTGTGGCATCACAGTTCACAGCAACCTCAAATTCTTGGGCTCAAGTGACTCTCTTGCCTCAGCCTCCCAAGTAGCTAGGACTATTAGGCACCTGCCACAATGCCTGGCTTTTTTGTTATTGTTGCAGTTGTCATTGTTGTTTCAGCTGGCCCCGGGTGGGGTTCAGACCTGCCAGCCTCAGTGAATGTGGTCAGCATCCTACCCGCTGAGCTACAAGCACCGCCCTATTTTGTCTTTTCTGTGACAGAGGCTTTCTTTCAATGTCAGCATCCCTGGTTTTAAGAGTGAGGCACAAAAAGGCTGATTGGAAGCCCTAAGAGCAATGTGACTGGGCTGCCAGGCTAAAGACCCCCCACTCCCCACTGCTTTCACCCTTCTGGGACCTGCTAAGTCCTTACTGCTTTCCATCTACCTTCCATCTTCCAAAATTGTATGGCTCTTTCCTCCTCTCAGTCTCCCTGATCTTTTTTCTTTTTCTTTTTTTTTTTTTCTTTAACTCTTTCTCTTACGTTAATGTTGTTCAGAAGGGAGTGAAAGGGTAGATGTGCATGTTTATTCTATCATCGTTGCCCAGAAACCTCTCTGGTTTTTTCAAAGCTCTGCAGGTGACTCTTGCACATACCTAATGCTGAGAACCACGGGTATAGGTCATCCCTTTCAACTGCTCAGTACTGGTGGTATATAAATCTTCAGAGTATAGCCACTGTTTTCCTTTAATCCTCAAAACTTCTTTGAGTGGTAGGTGTTGATAAGGCTTCCTATTGTATCATAAGTTGTTTGATCAACACAACTGTGCTGCCTGCAGATGAAAATATAAGACCTCCAAAAATGATATCTAATGGTGTCAGACAGAATTGGTTCCATTTTGAAGAAATTTCAATTATTTTTTTTGGAACTAATTTTTTTCCCTCTACCTCCATTTGATCCCTGATAATTGGTTTTGAGCTCTCTTCTCCTTTAAAATCTATTCTGAGGATATATTGTCCTTTTCTAGGATATTAGACTCTAATCTTATCTCTCATTATGGGAGGCTGTGATTCCTAGAGAAGAATCACAGGGTGTAGATGGGATGCCCTCACTTCTGCAGCAGGCCTTTATCAACTGCATGCAGACTTTGACAACTGCATACAGTGGTTAAAACAAATACCCAGAGAAGCCTGTGCCATTCTGACATACATGTGTTCCAGTAACATTATGAGCAGCACAGAGGCTGCATGGGGCCCTCACTGGTGCCTGACCCTGGAGGAGTAGAAGGGAAAGATCATCTCAGAGACCTTTTCCTCTTAATCTATACTCACCAAAAGGCCAGTCCCAGAGCCTACCTGTAGGAGCAGTAGTGGAGCAGGACTCAGTGCTAAGTGACCAGATCTCAGAGAGTACCTGCAGCAAGTGCTGGGATCTGCTGTTGTGGTCTCATGGCAGCATGGGACCCCTAACACTGGCCATGGGTGTAATCATCCTGGGCCATATCAGTGATAGCATCTGGAGGGGTGGACAGGAAGAGAGGTCACATGTGGCTTTGCCAGCCCCTGTTCAGGAATGACAGAATGTGACAGCCACTCAGGAAACCTACTTCTGAGTGTTTTTCTTTAGCACATCCCCCTCAATTAACAGATGTCGTTTCTGGCTGGACTCTGAAGTTGTACTTCAGACCAGACTCAGAGGCCTAGGAAAGCACTAAAGCCAGTGCGGGAGGGGTCACCAGGGAGTGGATCTAGCTTTCCAGTCAGCCAACCAGAAGAAGAAAGAAGCAGTGAAGCATCTCTCTTGTCCAGAACCCAGCATCTGGAGCCCTACTTGGCTAGGCCATCAGTTTTTGTTTTTTGAGACACAGCCTCAAGCTGTCCCCCTGGGTAGAGTGCCATGGCATCACAGCTCACAGCAACCTCCAACTCCTGGGCTCAAGCGAGTCTCCTGCCTCTGCCTCCCAAGTAGCTGGGACCACAAGTGCCCGCCACAATGCCCAGCTATTTTTTTGGTTTTTTGGTTGCAGCCGTCATTGTTGTTTGGCGGGCCTGGGCTGGATTCGAACCCGCCACCTTAGGTATATGTGACTGGCGCCTTAGCCACTTGAGCCACAGGCACCGAGCCTAGGCCATCAGTTTTCAAGCATTGTTTTGGTTTGTTTTGCTTTTTGAGGCAAGAGTCTCACTCTGTTGCCCCAGGTTAGAGTACCCTAGTGTCAGTTTAGGTCATAGCCTCCTCAAACTCTTGGGTTCAAGTGATCCTCCTGCTTTAGCTTTGAGTGGTAGGTGTTGATAAGGCTTCCTATTGTATCATAAGTTGTTGAGATAGCTAAGGCTACAGGTGCCCGCCACAAGGCTTGGCTAATTTTTTCTGTTTTTAGTAGAGATAGGGTCTTGCTCTTGCTCAAGCTGGTCTGAGCTTGCTCTTGGTCAAACTCCTGAGCTCAAGTGATCCTCCCACCTCAGCCTTCCAGAGTGCTATCATTACAGGCATGAGTCGCAATGCCTGGCCCAGTTTTCAAACATTGTTAACAGTGGAACCTGTTCTCCAAATAAAATCTTGTACTTAAGCCACATGTGTTCAACAGGTAACAACAAAGCTGCTTCCATGAAACTGTCCAGGATACCTTCCAAGGGCCCCTGAGGCAGCTCCACAGAGCTGGGCTGTGCAAGCCTCACTTGGAAAACTGTTGGTCGTCAGGCTGGTGAGGATAAAGGACTAGCAGAGCAGGCCTCTGAGCAGCCAGGACCCACCTCCCCCCAGGGTCAGAGTCTAGGAGCCTCACAGGTCACCTGGCTCCTTGCTTCCTAAGAGGAAGGTAGACACCCAGCTCTTCCTGGTGTGTCAGCCTTTGCCCTGAAAATCCACTGTATTAATTACAGGTCTAATTTCAGATATGCTTGAAAACCAGAATTGACTTCTAGTTTTCAAGCTTATCTGAAATTAGAAGGCATAGACTAGAATAAAAGAAAGTACAGCCACCACAGAGTCATGTGACAAAAGACTCTACAAACCCACATGCCTCATTGACTCCTAAGAGCTCCACTGACCCACAGCAGCAGTATGGTGCATGGTGGGGACCCTGAATCTTAAGGGAAAGAAGAATTCAGGATATGCCAAATTTTAAGTGGATTAAATGTTAAAACAGAGAGAGAGGGATTGGGAGGAGATAACTTTGGAGGAAAGAGTTAACGTGATGTAGAAGGCACAACATGTCACTTTGACAATCACTGCTCTTCTGAGTTAGGGTATTTCCTGAAGGTGTCTTGCCTAGGTGACTCTTGCTGCTGTCAAGCAGGCTCTCTCATCAGTCTGCTTTGATGTTTCCAAAATGTGCCTGCTGAATTCTATCCAAGGTCAGATACCAAAAGTCAGATACCATAAGGTCCATACCAAAATGATCTGTCTCCAACAAACAGTTCCTTCAGCTGTGAAATTTTCAATGTTTTTATCTTTCAGCCTCAGTTTACTCACATTCTGGCTGAGGGAAATGTGTGAGTACTTTCGTGAGCATGTGCACATATGTGCACCTGCATGTTGAAGCTCCTTATGACAGCGGTTCACAACCTGTGGGTTGTGACCCCTCTTTAACAATGAAAATACATTGCGGCATTAGGAATGTTGAGAACCACTGCCTTATGATAAAAACTCGGCTGCTAGATGTTTGAAGTACTCTAGTCTGTGCCCCAGATACCTGCATTCTAGACTCAACTCTGGCCTTGCCCACATCCCTTCCCTTACCTAGAATGTGAGAGTTGGGCTTAGCTGGTCTCCCAGGTCCCTTTCAGCCCAAAATGTTCTCTGTGAACCCTTGAAAAGAGTTTTCGTTAGTAAGAGGCATCGTTTTCTCTTGACCCTGTTATAGTCACCTTTTTCTCCAAGTTATTGTTCTGGAGTTACCAGGCCTTGCTATCTAGTTTGCCAATTTCTTTCACAGTTCTCAAGCAGTGACTCTGTGGAAAGCCACAACACCTGGAGCTTCAAGAGTGGTGAAAATGATAAGTGGGTTGGTCCCCTGCAAGCCCCCCAGCCTAAACTGAGGGCCATGTGGAGGCTAGTGACACCTAGATGGGGAGCCCTTGGGCTGGTAGGCAGGGTAGCCAGGTGCCTAGTGCAGATGACAAGAATGTTGGCAGCCAGGGAGGGTGTCAGCATGGGGAGACCAGTTGGGAGGTCTCCAGAGAGGTTCAGGCAGCACACACTGAGGGGCCTCCTGTGGGTCCATTCAGTCACTGAATGGATAAAGTCCTACTGTGCACCAGGTGCTGTGTGTGCATGGGAGGAGACAGTCCTGTCCTCATGGAGCTTGCAGTCTAGTAAAAATGGAGAGAAAGTAGACTCTAGTGAAAATCGCAGGGCAAGTTGGACTGGGAAGACTGCTGGTCTGTGCAGTTTCCACTAGTGAAGGTGCCAGTGCAAGTCCTGTAGGTGAGTAGCAGTGGAACCCTTGCTGTAGTCTTCCCAGCATCTGTAGTTACCAGACTCATTTCCCCAAGGAGTGTGTGGTCTGATCACATTAGTCCAGTGGCTGTAGTCAGACAAATTCCTCTTGGGCAAATACATTAGAAGAGGCATTGAAGTCAGAATTAACAAGTACTGTCTATTGACACAGAAACAAATTGCCTTGATCCCAGGAAACAACTTGTCATGTTTATAGTTCATGTTATCTAAATGATACAGTATTTT
>NW_003852544.1:911594-914445 GCF_000181295.1 Otolemur garnettii
GGAGGCAGGAGACTCGCTTGAGCCCAGGAGTTGGAGGTTGCTATGAGCTGTGATGCCATAGCACTCTACCCAGGGGGACAGCTTGAGGTTCTGTCTCAAAAATAAATAAAAATAAAAAATAAAGAACATACATTCTTGTCAATAATGATTAGTCATGTTCCTAGAGGTTTTGCCTTTTATTTATTTATTTATTTTTGTTTGTTTTTTGTAGTTTTTGGCCAGGGCTGGGTTTGAACCCGCCACCTCTGGCATATGGGGCTGGCGCCCTACTCCTTTGAGCCACAGGCACCGCCATGTTTGTTTGGTTTTTTTTGAGACAGAGCTTCAGGCTGTCATCCTTGTTTGTTTTTGAGACAGTCTCACTGTGTCACCCTCAGTAGAGTGCTATGGTATCACAGCACACAGCAACCTCAAACTCTTTGGCTTAAGCGGTTCTCTTGCCTCAGCCTCCCAAGTAGCTGGAACTACAGGCACCCACCACAACGTCCCACTATTTTTTGTTGTTGTTGTTGCAGTTGTCATAGTTGCTTTAGCTGGCCCAGGCCTGGTTCGAACGTGCCACCTCTGTGTATGTGGCCAGCGCCCTACCCACAGAGCTAAAGGCGCCACCTGAGTTTTTGCCTTTTGAGAATATGGGATAGCAGCTTGGTTTTTTTCCCTCATGAGGTCTTGTTTAAGAGAAATCTTATAGCCTTGAGCAGCTCCTTTGATCTGTAAATAGCCAAGCACATCAATGGCTAGAATTATATCACTGAACTCTCCCAGAAAGGGGGCATTGCTCCCTCCGCCTCACCCAACCTGTAACCCACCTTTAAAGGACACTTAAAAATAAGCACATATGGGCAGCGCCTGTGGCTCAGTGAGTAGGGTGCCGGCCCCATGTACTGAGGGTGGTGGGTTCGAACCTGGCCCCAGCCAAACTGCAACAAAAAATAGCCAGGCACTGTGGCGGGTGCCTGTAGTCCCAGCTACTTGGGAAGGCTGAGGCAAGAGAATTGCTTAAGCCCAAGAGTTGGAGGTTGCTGTGATCTGTGATGCCACAGCACTCTACTGAGGGCAAAAAAGTGAGACTCTGTCTCAAAAAAAATGAAATATATAATAGAGATCCAGAGTACCCTTTACCCAGTTCCCCACAATGGTAACTGCAAGACTATAGTACCATCACAACCACCTAGGCTTGTCTCTTTATTTTTAAATTGTGACAAAATACACATAAGATTTGCCATTAGTAGGCCAGGTGCAGTGGCTCATACCTGTAATCCTAACACTGAGGTGGGTGGATTGCCTGAGCTCACAGGTTCAAGACCAGCCTAAGCTAGAGTGAGACCCCGTCTCTAAAAATAGCGAGGTATTGTGGCAGGCACCTGTAGTCCCAACTACTTGGGAGGCTGAGGCAAGAGAATCGCTTGAACCCAAGAGTTTGAGGTTGCTGTGAGCTATGATGCCATGGTACTCTACCAAGGGTGATAAAGTGGGACTCTGTCTCAAAAAAAAAAAAAAAAAATTGCCATTAGTGACACTTAGTACATTCATATTGTTGTGCAACCATCTTTACTATCCAGTTCCAGAAGATTTTCATCTTCCAAAAACCCTCAACTTCCCATTCTTCCCTCCCCAGACCATGGCCACACTTTCTCTAAGGTTTTCTTTGATTTTTTTTTTTTTATTGTTGCAATTTGGCCAGGGCTGGGTTTGAACCCACCATCCTCGGTATATGGGGCCAGCGCCCTACCCACTGAGCCACAGGCACTGCCCTGTAAGGTTTTTCCTTTTCTGGACATTTTGTAAAATGAAGTCATACAGTATGTGGCCCTGAGTGATGCCTGCTCTGCCTGAAAGCCTTTGGGTATGTCTGGGTTTTGTCTGTTTAAATAAGGGTTTATTTAGCCCCAGACTTTCTGGTATAGACATAAAGACAGTGAGCTGCTATTACATATGCTGATAACCAGAAGGCACCAGACTCAGGCAGAAGTTCTCTGTGCCTTCAGAACAGGCCCAAGAAGAACATACACTATTTTGGTGGAGTCACTTACTATAATGGTACAGCTGAAAAAATAAACAGTAGTCAGAACATAAAATCAAATCCAAAGGTGACAGATGTAAAAAAAAAATCTGAGTTCATAGCTCAGCGGCTAGGGTCCCCACAACATACAGCAGAACTGGCAGGTTCGAATCCAGCCTGGGCCTGCCAAAGAACAATGACAACTACAACCAAAAAATAGCCGGGTGTTGTAGCGGGTGCCTATAGTCCCAGCTACTTGGGAAGCTAAGGCAAGAGAATTGCTTAAACCCAAGAGTTTGAAGTTGCTGTGAGCTGTGACTCCATGGCATTCTACCAAGGTTGACAGCTTGAGACTCTATGTCTCAAAAAAAAAAAAAGTTCATTAAATACAGCAAAGGTACACCAAGGCTACTAATGAATCGAGTCATGGTGACAAGAACAGGGCACAGTATGGCCATCTGTTAACCACAACAGAACCTATTGTTTATTTTAAGTAAACATGCAGAACAGAATTCTCTGCTCCCAAGATCCTGTGCTGTTTCCCACTGAGAACTATACCGTGAGACCTATAAGAAACCTGTTTTCTTCAGAGGAAGATGAAGCCATTTGCTTTGCAGTCCAGGGATTTTCACTGTCTCTGACCTGATAGCAAATCATCTTCCCAAGTGTCTGGCCTAGTCTTGAAGACCTGACAGGCATCACCTCAGGATACTTCTGGGTGTGCCCAGAGCCTAGCCAGGTAAGGCTGCCAAGCAGGCTGAACTGGCCTCTCCCATTATCACCCACTCAGCCCAGAAGGTAGCAAGCAAAGCTGCCCTCAGTTTACCAACTTTTTTTTTTTTTTTTTTT
>NW_003852544.1:916157-918472 GCF_000181295.1 Otolemur garnettii
TTTTTTTTTTTTTTTTCCTGTGTACTTTTATTCAGACCATTTTTGTTTGTTTTGTTTTTTTGAGACAGAGTCTCACTATGTCACCCTTGGTAGAGTGCCTTGACATCACAGTTCACAGCAACCTCCAGTTCTTGGGCTTAAGTGATTCTCTTGCCTCAGCCTCCCAAGCAGCTGGAACTACAGGCGCCCATCAGAATGCTCAACTATTTTGTTGTTGTTGCAGTTCTTTAGCTGGCCCAGGCCAGGTTCAAACCTGCCATTCTTGGTGTACGTGGCTGGTGCCATAACCACCGTGCTACGGGCTCTGAGCCTATTCAGACCATTTTCATGCTCCTGTCCTCTGACATCTGACCTGGATCCCCCTCTTCCTGGGAGGCTTTCTCTAGGCTGTCTGCAGACCAGACATCCCCCATCCAGGGAGGGCCTGAGGGGAGTACCTGTATTTCCTTCAGAGTCAAGCTTCTGTCAACGGACAGGTCAGATCCAGACAGGCCAGGCTCTGGTATTGGGAGTGTGGCCAGGCAGCCAGGGACACAGGTGGGGTCTGGAGCTATGGCTCACTGGCTTCTTCATCTAATGCTGGCTACACAGAGGCATTTATCAGGAAACTCATCAGGCTGTAGACTTAGGATTTGTGTACCTTTTTAATGTATGTTATCCTTTAATAAAACATTTTTATTGGATAAGAGTAAGTGAGGAGCTGGGGACTCAGGGGATGTTTCAGAGAGAAGCAAGTGGCTATGGCTCATTTCCAAGTACTTCCTCATCAGCCAGAGCTCTCAGAGTGAGCAGACATGGCCTCTGCCTGCAGGGTGCTCACAGGGACTCAGGGGCCCTCCTGAGACTGGGCAGGAAACTTGGATGGGCTCATGACATGGGTAGGAGCTTGCCAGGTGAACAAGGCATGTTGGGGCATGTGTGCCAGGAAGAAAATACTATTTGGAGGAGATGGGGCCTCAGGTGAGGCTGGGCCCTGCTGGGAATTCCCACTGTATTCTATTCTAGTCTTCTAGCAGTAAGGGGTGGGGTCCAATAGGCAAAGCCTGATGAGGGGCGGAGGCTCACAGCAGGGCAGAGGTGGGAGAATGGGAAGTTTCATATTTCAGAGATATTTTTGAGGTTACATTTAAAGAAGAGAAAAGGAGTACAGCATGTGGGCTGCCTGGCCATGGAGTGGCCATCCTCTGCCTTTCTGGCATCCATCTTGCCCTCTTCCCTGTGGTGGCTCCACTGCCATATTCTCTGTTCTCAAGCACCCTCCCCAATCAAATTCACCTTCTCTGCCTTTCCATTGTCTTTATTGTCTGTAACATACTCCTTCAGAAGTTAGAGACTTCAAGCCACAGTTTGTTATTGTTCCATCTCATGACTCTGGGTCAGGACAGCAGGTAAAGCTGGCTGTCTCTAAACATGTCTGGGGCCCTGGCAGGAGGCAGGGGTGGGGGACCCACCAGGCATGGACTTGAGTATTCCTTTCCCTCCCCCTCCATGTTGCCTTACTGAGTGAGAAGGGACAGAGGGAGCTCCTCACAGCCTGCCTGGGCTCTGAGAAGGGGAACAGGTACTGCTACTGCATTACCGTGCTCTCTTGGCGTAAGAAGTCATAGTTCAGAATCCAGAGAACAGGCTGTAGGCCTCAGTCCTCAGTGGGGCTGAAAAATTCACAGCATCTATAATCTACCACAGCAGAGGATGCTTTTAGTGTCTTCTGTTCTTCCTTGAAGGTGTTCAATGCTTCTTAGTTCAGAGAGGTTATGGCTTGCAGGTGGACACTACACCCATAGAGGACTCCATGGTTTGTTCTTTTTGTGGGGAAGGGTGTTGGGGGGATGGGGCAGCCCCTCTCAATGCTGCCATGCTGGCGTGCTGGCATCCCTGCCCTCTCTGCCCAGCCTGCAATGTGCAATTGTAGCACCACCCCTCTACCCTTCATTCTTGGTAGAATGGAGGACCTGACTCAGGATCTGCACTACTGAACCCTAGGTTCATGAAAGGAAATAAATATAATATCCAGAAAAGGGGTTTCATGGCTACTAAATGTAGATTAAACAAAGCTAAGCAGATGGCTGCTGCTTATAGGGGAAGGCAGCAAATAGAAATGCATACCAGGGTGGCACCTGTAGGTCACTGGGTAGGGCACTGGCCAGGGCACTGGCCACATACACCCAGGCTGGCAGGTTCAAACCTAGCCCAGGCCAGCTAAACAGCAAGGACAACTGCAACAAAAAAATAGCCAGGCATTGTAGCAGGCACCTGTAGTCCCAGCTACTCGAGAGACTGAGGCAAGAAAATCGCATAAGCCCAAAGTTTGAGGT
>NW_003852544.1:918559-942783 GCF_000181295.1 Otolemur garnettii
AAAAAAAAAAAAAAAAGAAATGCATGAGCACATCTAATTCTGGAACAACACCAGCACCCTACCACCACCCAAGCCAAGAGTCAGCGGGCAAGCTAGGTGCTCTCTGTGTGGTCCTTACCTGGCCTGCCCTGCCTTCCTGGGCTGCCCTAGCTTCCCCATTCTCAAGGTAGAGTGAGTGTAGGTGTTGTTCCCTTTGAACTCAGTGGGTGCATCTGGGGATTAGTTTTGGACATGACCTGAAAGTGTGTCACTTTGGCCCACTGAGCTCCAGCAGCGGTCTTAGGAGGACTAGATGTTCCTTAGAGGGCCGAGAGGCAGACAAAGCAGATGCCAGCTTCAGGAGTTCTCAGGATCGATAACTGGTAGAAATGTGCTGCGCTCCTCACTGCTGTGTCTCTGTTCATCTTCTGTGTCCTGATTGAATAACTGGCTCTGGCACTGAGGTGCTGGGACTTGGTGCCTCCCCAGGAGGTAATTATCTGTTCATCTGATCTCTGGTAGGAAGCCCCCGCCCAGAGTGCCACTGGGTAAGGAGAGCAGGCAGCCAGGCAGGGGCATGTGACCAGAGCCCTGTGTAGATGGAGTGTGATGGGAGGTGCACAGGGTGACCTGTATTCATGGCAGCCCCAAGAGAGAGCTGACTGGTTATCATCTTCCTGGTGTCCCACTTGGGCCAGGCAAGACTGACAGAGAGACAGAGCCCCAAACTACAGAGACAACAGGGACAACTATGAAGTCCAGAAAAGTGGGCAGTATCAGGCAGTGGGGAACAGCCTGACCCTCAGGGCTTAGGTCACCCCACCACCACTGCCAGTGACCAGAGGCCCAGACCCTCCAGGTACCTTTGCCCTCACCAGCATGGAGGCTGCCTCTGGGTAAGGGTAGGCAGCCCTGGGACACTGGAGCTGGTCAGTAGACAGCAAACAGGACATTGAAAGGACTTACTCTTGTCCTGTGACAAATGGACAGGGGCCAGGAGATGTTGAGTGTGGACAAAGACTGTCTGAGAACTAGGCCAGGGTGACCTGCATTTTGCCCCTCCCCCCCCACCACCACCTTTCGTTCCTTCATTTTCCTTTTGGACCATCCAGGGCTGGAGAACCTGTGGCTATAAGGCTACATGTGGCCTCCTAGGTCCTTAAGTGCTACCTTTTGACTGAATCTAAATTTTATAGAACAAATCCTTTTATTAAAGAGGTATAGCAAAGAAGATGAAGCTCTTCTTGCCTCCTTTAGTGCTTAAAAAAGAACAATCTTGAAATCAGAAGGCTACAGGTTCCCCACCCCTGTGGGCATCTGGCTAATGTTTGGACCATCCCTCATCTGGTTTCTGCAACATTCTGAGGATAACTGAAGAGCTCCTCCTTCCCTGTGTGACCAAGGGTAGGGCCATGTCCACTCCCCCTTGCCAGCATTGCCACTGTTGCCCCTTCTGTCCTGAGTCAGATGTGTGCTGCCCATGGTTCAACTTGGTTCCCCAAGTCTCCTATCCTTCTTCCCATCACCCCACCCCTCCTTCCCTGACAAAAGTCCTTTTTGGCTTCCAGCCTGCCGGGGTCACATTGGTCAGTGTCCATTCCAGCCCCAATGACCAGATGCTGTGGGCACTTGACAGCCGGTGGAACGTGCACGTTCGAGTAGGGATCACTGAGGAAATGCCTGTGGGGACCGACTGGGAGCACGTGCCAGGTAGGAACCAGCAAACAGACATCCACTATGCATGGCCAACTAGGCATCCTTTGCCTCACTCCCCCTCCATATCCAGCCTGGTGCAGGGCACTCTGTCACCACCAGGACGCTCTGTAGATGACTGCAGCATCGGGAGAGAGCAGGTTCATGGGAAGTGGTGGTCCTGCCTATGTGCAGGGGGTGCTGAGTAGGGACTCCCTATTTCCCACAGGGCTGCAGGCCTGCCAGCTGGCACTGAGCACCAGGACTGTGTGGGCCCGCTGTCCAAATGGTGATCTTGCCCGACGGTATGGAATCACAGACAAAAACCCTGCTGGAGACTACTGGAAGAAAATTCCGGGAAACGTATCATGTTTCACAGGTAGGTGCTGGGGCTTAGTGGGCTAGAGGTTGTGGTGTTCCCTTGGGGGTCCTCAGGGGCTCTTGAAGAGGCTATACCAGTGGCCAGGTGTACTGGCTCATGCCTGTAATTCTAGCACTCTGGGAGGCTGAGGCAGTCAGATTGCCTGAGCTCAGGAGTTCCAAGACCAACCTGAACAAAGTGAGACCCTGTCTCTAAAAATAGCTGGGAATGGGGGCAGGTGCCTATAGTTTCAGCTACTTGGGAGTCTGAGGCAAGAGGATCGCTTGAATCCAGGAGTTTGAAGTTGCTGTGAGCTATGATAGCACTCTACGGAGGCCAACAAAATGAAACTCTGTATCAAAAAAAGAGGCTGTCCATTGAGTTCCACTCTCCCAGAGCGAGAACAAGCCATTGCTCTTCCTGCAGGAGCCCATCCCACGGTCCCCCTTGAGGGAAAGTACCCAAACACCAGGCTCTGCTGGAATCTCCTGGGAAAAGGATAGGGTACTACTGTGACACCTAACTTAAAGTTGAGGGAAGGGATCATAGATTGGAGAAGTGGTTTGTCCAGGGCCCCATAGCTGGACTTTGGTCAGACCCAGATGCAGATCCAGGCTTCTGATTCCATCTGTGCCCTTTTCCCCAGTCTGTATAACTGACAAGTGTGTGATTGGCTGTTGTCCCTGCAGTGACCACATCCGATGAGCTGTGGGCAGTGGGCCCTCCTGGCTACCTGCTCCAGCGGCTGACAAAGACGTTTAGCCACTCACATGTCACTCAGAAAAACAGCCAGGCCGCCAGCCCCCACCCCGAGGACCTGGAGGACGAATGGGAGGTCATCTGAAGGAGCCCTGGGAGCAGGAGGGAGCCAGACTCCAGTAGTGGACCCTGTGGGTTTCTGAATCACCTCAGCCCTTGTCCAGATACGTCTGGCCATGTTGGACACTGAGTACTTGCTTTCATCCATGTTTGTTTCTGTCTCCTTCCAAAGCCACAGCCTCTGCCAACAATTGGAGTGGTTGCTGTGGCAGCAGCACCTTTGAACTCTTGCCAAGGTTGTCTGGGGGGGGGGGAGTTTGGGGGGACAGTGACCGCTGCCCAGTTGCATGCACTACTGTTACCCGTGTGCTGCAGTCCTGTTCTCACCAACAAACAATTCCAGGTTCCCTTGGTGGAAGATGACTCTGGAAGCCTTCCATGGGCAGGATGAGCCAGAGCCAGGAGTAGGGGACACACCTGAGAGGTTGGTCCAGGGATTAGTTCTGCATTCATAGCCCCAGGCTAAACCAAGTAAAAGCACTTCCAGCCCTGAGTGTGCTCAGTGATGGCTTTAGGTCTCCATCCTGGAGCCCCCTACCCAACATGCAGGTTCTGGGCACATCCCATCCCAGATGCTCCAGATGGCCAACCAGGGCCAAGTGTGAGAGGGGAGGCACCGGCTGTGCCAGGATGGAGAACATGCTGCACATGTGCCACACCATGCCACACCCTCTCCACCCACACATAGGGCAAGCTCCTACCTCCTGGAGAACACACTTCAGACAGAACAATAAAGGCCGATGGATACAAATGGAATGCGGAAGTGTGCACGTGTATCCGTGGCAGGGATGGCACAGGAGGGTGCTGGCATGGGGAACTCAGCCATGGTGGCTAACTTAGAAATACCTTGGGAATGATATTTAATGCTGCTAGCAGATATCATAAAACCAGACGCATCCTCAGAGGATGAATCTACTAATTATTGCCTTTTTTGTTTGTTGTACTACAAACCTGTCTAAGATACCTCATTTGAAATCAAATCTTACAAACTTAGAAGAGAAATGTATTTTCTGAAAACATTTCTTGGAAGGCCTTTTGTCCCTTCCCGTGGTTTATCCCAAGCCTATACTGTTCTTGCCTGCAGCTTCAGAGAGGCAAGCATGCTCAGCATGTCCCTGGACTTACAGAATGTCACGGGACCTGCCCCTAGCTCCAGGGGGCAGCCTTTGGGTTGACATCCCCACAGAGGTGAAACCAGGGCCTGCTGTGGTGGTACCCTATCAGCCTGAGTCCCTGGAGTCCTGGGCAGCACCCATCTGTATCAGAGCTTCAGGACAAGGCTGGCCTAAGCCCACTGCCCTTCCCCACCCCCACAGCAGCTCCAAGGCAGGACTCCAGGTCATTGCTGTTTTTAGCTTGCCTCTGGCCCAGACCCAGTTACTTGATGCCTGTTTTTTACTAAGTGAGAGTGTCAGGGACCCACCCTCCCCAACCCCTGCCAGCTACAGGTGGAGATAAATAAAATATGTTCTCTGACAGGACCCAGCCAGCCATGAAGATGGAGGTTTTCCAGGTCTAAATGAGGACGAGATGCTGAAATCTCAGATCTTAATTCACACTTCACTTTTATAGAGCCCTTTTTAAAAGTTTGGTGATAGCAGAGGCTGCCCAGGCTGTGCCTTGCCTGTTCCTCAGGAACGGCACCGCGCTCTCCTCAACTCACAGGGCTCCGTGCAGTTAGTTGGTAACTTTTAAACTACTTGTAGCTTCAGTGCTTTATACAATTTCCTTTCTGGTTTTAATTTTTAGTTGTGCTTTGAAACAGTGCAATAAACTAGACTTTTTCCAAACCTGGTCAAGTCTGATGCTTGAGCCATGAAAAGGTGCCCTCTACAGACACAAGAGCTACGCATGGGAGAATCTGCCATCCCAGCCCCACTGTCAGTAGAGTGTGTCACAGACCTGGTCTCCTAGCACAGTCACTGCCAAGATACACACCAGTTTGCCCAGGTGGCTGTTATGGGGGAATAACCACAGGAGAGCTAGCCATACCTCAGTAAGCCCTGTGAAGGACACACTGATGGGAGGCCGGGCTGTCTCCTCACAGAGCTGCAGACAGGCTTTGGAGGTGTCCAAGGTTCTGTGTTCTATGTCTCCAGCCAACAAATGAAACCACACACTAGAAGTTCCCTACTGGAATCTAGCATGCAAAAAGGTCACATCCAGAACACCAGCGAGACACACAGTGTACCAGGAATGACCTTAACAAGAAACGTTAGCCTGTGCCAACAATGGCTAAGCTTTACAGCAGATATAAAAGAAAACTTGAATAAAAGACGATAAGCTTCACATTCCTGGATGGAAGACTAAGTATGTTATACAAAGATATTCTTTTCCAAAGGAATTTGTAGATTTAACTCAATTTTAGTCAAAATCCACATTCGAATTTCTTTTGTTTGGGGGAGGCAGGGAAGAATTCATGAGATAACATTAGTACCTGAGAATGCCCCTGGACTGTGCTGGACGTGTTGCTCACAGCTTCACATCCTTCTCACTGGAGCCTACCATGTAAATATTATTAGCCCCAAAGAGACTCAGGTTAAATAACATGCTCAAAGTCACACAGGAAGCAATGGGATTGGAATCCAATTCTGTGGAACTGAACCCATGCTATTGATGTCACCTCACTATCCTCTGCTGGTCTGAGGAAGAAGAAACAGGTGAGGACTGCTAAGAGTGATGGCCCCGTAGGAGCCCCAGCAGGGCCTGTGTGTTGAGTATGACATGGGCCCAAACCATGGAAGGACTAGTGAGGCCAGGCAGCCCAGGAACGTCTACAGGGATTTATCTTAAGAAAGGATTGCACATATGAGAGGGAGGTGATTTCGCAACTAATGCGGGCCAAACAGTATTAAATGGGTTAAAGAATCAAATCTTTTTTTTTGAGACACTTGGTCACCCTTGGTAGAGTGCTATGGCATCATAGTTCATAGCAATGTCAAACTCCTGGGCTCAAGTGATTCTCTTACCTCAGCCTCCCAAGTAGCTGGGACTACAGGCGCCCAGCTACGTTTTTTTTTTTTTTTTTAGAGACAAGATCTCGCTCTGGCTCAGGCTGGTTTTTTTTTAGAGACAGAGTCTCCATTGCCACTGGTAGAGTGCTGTGGTGTCACAGCTCACAGCAACCTCCAGCTCTTGGGCTTAGGTGATTCTCTTGCCTCAGCCTCCCAAGTAGCTGGGACTACAGGCACCCGTCATGATGCCTGGCTATTTTTTTGTTGCAATTTGGCCAGGGCGGGGTTTGAACCCGCCATCCTCGGCATATGGGGCGGGTTCAAAGCCTACTTACTGAGCCCCAGCCATTGCCCCAGGCTAGTCTTTAACCTGTGAGCTCAGGCAATACACCCACCTCGGCCTGCCAAATGCTGGGATTACAGGCATGAACCACTGTGCCAGGCCCCAAGAATTGAATGGGAAAACCTAGGCTGAGCAGTGTGGCTCACACCTGTAGTCCTAGCACTCTGGGAGGCCAAGGCGGGTGGATAGTTTGAGCTCATGAGTTCGAGACCAGCATGAGAAAAAGCAAGACTCCCATTTCTACTAAAAATAGAAAAACTGAGACAAGAGGATCATTTGGGCCCAAGAGTTGGAGGTTGCTGTGAGCTATGACGCCATGGCATTTTACCCAGGGGGACAGCTTGAGAGTCCTTCTCAAAAAAAAAAAAAAAAACTAGGGAAAACCATATCTGATTTCTGGATGGCAAAGTTTTTCTAAACTCAAAAGTGATAGGAAAAACCACAGGAAATTAAGTATACAGATTTGATTTCTTCTAAATGTAAAGATACTGTAAACAGAACATTCCACATGAAATCAAAAAGGAAAGTGATTGCAACTAATATGAATTAATGTTGAATATTTACCTTGAAAACTTGTACAGGCTCAGCATCTGTGGCTCAAGTGGCTAAGGCGCCAGCCACATACACCTAAGGTGGCGGGTTCGAATCCAGCCTGGACCTGCCAAACAACAATGATGGCTGCAACCAAAAAAATAGCCGGGCGTTGTGGTGGGCACCTGTGGTCCCAACTACTTGGGAGGCTGAGGCAGGAGACTCGCTTGAGCCCAGGAGTTGGAGGTTGCTGTGAGCTGTGAAGCCACAGCACTCTACCCAGGGGGATAGCTTGAGGCTCTGTCTCAAAAAAAAAAAAAAAGAAAAGAAAAAGAAAACTTGTACAAACCAGGAAGAATATTTAAGAGTTGAATATGGATGATGGAGATCAAAGCACACTTCATGACAACAGAAAGACCACTAGCCCAAGCACCCAGCATCCAAGGCAGAGGTGTGAGAGAAGTGGCTTGGGGAACCCTGTTGGCACAACCCTGCTGAGAGCACTAGTCTTTAAGAATACATCCTAAATCAGGGCAGAACATATAGCACAGCCTTGTTTATTGTCAGGAAACACTGAAAACAGTCTGGCATTTGGGAACAGTGACGTCAATGAAATAGTCTGTAGCTGTCACAAAGCTCCTGGGGGGAAATATGTGCAGTAGCACTGTATAGGATCTTACTGTGTCAAGGTAGAATTTCTTTGGTTCGTCATAGTAAGACGGTTGTGTAGGAAATTGTGTGTGTGTGCGTGTGTGTATACACACAAAAGATGGGAGGTAATGCAAATGTTGAAGGGTGTTTATATACTTTTCAAACTTTTGGTTGCTTTGACATTTTTCATAATTCCAGGAGAGGCAGAAACAAGTTCCCTACTTGTCACAAGAGGCTGGTCACAGTGGTTACCTATAGTATATATCTTTGTGTATCTTTTGAATTTTGAGCCATGTAAATGTATTATTTATTCCAAAAATAAATTTTACGTTTTAAAAATTCAGTTCTAGCATTAACTTGTTTTTCTTTTATTTGTATAAGGAAATTTATTTATTAAAGTTTTGGAGACTGGGAAGTCCAAGGTTGAGGGGCCCATACCTACAAGAGACTTCTTACTCTGCCATCCATGGCAGACAGTGGGAGGTGGGAGGGCAAGAGAGCACACATGAGAATCTTTTGTGGTTTTTTTTTTTTTTTTTTTTTTTTGGCCCCAGGCTGGGTTTGAACCTGCCACCTCTGGCATATGAGGCCAACACTCTACTCCTCTGAGCCATAGGCGCCGCCCGAGAATCTTTTTTTTTGAGAGAGAGAGAGAGAGATGGTCTTGCTGTGTTGCCCAGTTTGGAGTACAGTGGCCATTCACAGGTATGTTTATAGTGCACTACAGCCTCTTAACTTCTGGGTTCAGTCCTCCTACCTCAGCCTCCAGAGTAGCTGGGACTGCAGCTACTCTGCATAGTGCATACCACTATGCCCAAGTACTAACATTAAGTTGTTTTATGTTATTAATGCTACTTGAGTTATTACAAAAAACACAAAATAAACACTAAAGACTTCTTAAAAATCATATTTACAGAAGTGTTTTACAATATAGAGAAATGTTTAAGGATAAAAGGTTAAAAATAGGACTATAAGTGATCTAATTTCACATATGTAAAAATATGCATAGGAAAAAATGTGCACAGAAAAATCTATAAAACAGTTATGCCAAAATGCTAGCAGTGGTTATATGATGAGAAAGTTAGTCAGCCCCTTTGTTCATGAGCATTTAGGGTTCTGCCTCCAGAAGCTACACAGGGAGAGGGTGCAGGTCAATGTTCCACAACAGGGCCCTACCACACCTTGCCCTAGACTTCTCTGCATAATCCAAGTATTCTGCAGTGAGCATGAAGTTTACAAACACAAGGAAATTATTTTAAAATAGGAAATAGAAGCTGGGCATGGTAGCTCACACCTATAATCCTAACACTCTGGGAAGCTAAGGCATGAGAATCACTTGAGCTCAGGAGTTTGAGACCAGCTTGAACAAGAGCAAGATCCTGCTCTACTAAAAACAGAAAAACTAGCCTGGTGGTGTGGCAGGCACTGGTAGTCCCAGCTACTTGGGAGGCCGAGGCAGGAGGATCACTTGAACCCAGGAGTTTGAGGTTGCTGTGAGCTATGGAGATGCAACTGCACTCTCGCCAGGTGACAAAGGGAAAGGAAACTGTCTTTGAGAAAAAGATAATACAATAGAAAATAGAGCTCCGCCTTCACCTCTATCTTGATTAGGGTGGTGGTCATCCATGTGTAGACTTTGTCACAAGTCGTCAGAGTACACACTTAAAGTCTGTGCATTTTATCACATATATGTTATACCTGAATTTTAAAAATAGCAGGGCAGAACCAAGCACTGCCAAGGGCAGGGTTCCATTACAATTACTTCCCTTGAATAAAGGAAAGCTCAATTCTATTGGAGTGGCCTTCTGTGACTAAGCTTGTTTTCCTGACTTCCAGGAAACATCTTGATCTTAACAGTATTTGAAGTAACTGGAAACTGCTCTTAATACAGTATTTTCAACTTGATTAAGAAATCGGAAAAAGAAAAGTCACAGTAGGAAAACCACACATGAAGGTGGCATGCAAAGCAAGTACAGCTAGCCCCAGGCAGAAGCAGATCAAGCAGGGTCATGTCACCAACAGTAAAGGAAGGGACAGGTCTCTGTCCGTGCATCATGGCCACTTTGCCCAGGCCACCTGACAGCAGACTGTCCTACCAGGTCCCTTTCAGGTTTTAGCACAAGACCTTGGGGAAGTGAGGACAGTTTCTCAGTGGTGGCTCTGGGTGAGCCTGAGCATGGCTCAACCTTAACTCTCCTAACAGGTACCTGGGTTCCAGAGATTCTGGCCCCTGAATTTTTTTTTTTTTAAGCAGAATCTCACTTCATCACTCTTGGTTGAGTACTATGGCATCGCATTTCACAGCAACCTCAGACTCTTGGGCTGAAGTAATTCTCTTGCCTTAGCTTCACAAGTAGCTGGGACTACAGGCCCACCACAACTCCTGGCTATTTTTAGACAGGGTCTCGCTCTTACTTAGGCTGGTCTGAAACTCCTGAGTTCAAGCAATCCACCCACCTCAGCCTCCCAGAGTGCTAGGATTACAGGTGTGAGCCACCACACCCGGCCCTGGCCCCTGAACTCTTAACTGGGGTTAGGGCTCAGGACCCTTAGGAACACTGGGCACCCAGGTGGGTGTAAGGAAAGGGGCAGAACTGGCCACAGCCAGGTTTTTCTTAGAAACTGGTGGAATTAATGAACCAAATGAACCAATATGCTTTGCTCCAGAGAAAAATGAGTCTTGTTCTGGGTAGAGTGGTTGCCTTTGAGAAGCCGTCAAGGTCACCTGTCAATACCTCGAGAGTTAAGTTGCTGTGTGCCAAGAGTTACTGGTTCTGGCCTCTGTCCTACAACCTCATGGCCAGAATGATAATGATGACTGGGGCCAGAGAGCGTAGGGGACTGATAAGGCTAATGCTGAGACCTGCCCTGCCTCCTTTCCTCCCTCTGACCAATAGCAGCCACCAGATAACCCAAGGCTCTCCTTATCTGCCCTGCACCTTTCTCTAGATCCTCTGTTCCCACCAATGGTGGTAGTGGGATGACTGAGACAAGTGTCCCAATGAGATGCAGTTCCACTGCACATTGCTCTGCTGCTGTAGGGCTGTGGGATGCTGGCTCACCTCTCCCCAAGCTGGGCCTCTGCTTCTTCCCACCTCCCTGCCCTCCCCACTCCATCCCACCCACCTCAAACTGGTGATGTTAGAGGCCAAAGGCCCAGGCTGCCCTTATACTGTATTGCCCCCAATTCCTCCAGCAGTCCCCACCCTGCACGCTAGGACCAGGCCAGGTGTCTTTCTGGTCACCTGACAATGGGCTCTGTGGGGGTCCCTTCTGAGGCATGCCTGGCCAGGCAGCTCCTGGACCACTCCCTAGTCCAGGGGGTTCAACAAAGGTGTTATCCAAGGGACAATTGTAGATCTAGAGGGGCAGTGGAGGGGGCCGAGCCCTGGAGAGATGTGGTAAGTCTGCATACTAAGCCCTCCCCACTAGGTGGCCAGGCTTTCTAGACTAAAACTGCTGAGGTATCAGGGCCCTACAGGCTCCCCAATGCTCCCCCAGCAACCACTGCCTGTCCCTGGGTCACTCCAATCTCTACTTTCATTTCCTCCAAAGAAAGGAAATCAACCCCTCATCTCCATGACATACCTGATATGAGGACCTGAGATCTTCTAGACTAAAGGAATAGGTGCCTATGATGCCCGAGGTTGGGGCTTATAAAGATGTTAGTGTCCACTGCCCCAAGTACAAAGGTTCAGAGAGACTATTTAACAGGCCAAGGACACAGAGCAGAAGGGAGCCCTCACTCTGGCCTGGAGTCTACATTCAGTCAGAAGGCTGATCATCCTCCATCCCCGCTCCCCTCCCTCCTGCCCTACACTTCCAAATAATGGGAGTCACACCCTTTTCAGGGCAAGTAGGATGCAAAAAGATGATCCAAAACCTCTTGAAAGGAAAAACTCTATTGGAAAAACTGTAAGGCCCAGGGCACAGGGTTGTCCAAGGTCACCCTGAAAGAAGATGGTAGATCCAGGCCGCTTCCTCACCCTCTTGTGTGGCCTAGCACCCGGGACCCTTCCACCCCTCAGGGGCATTAAGGACATGGTGGGCAGGAGGTGACACCCAGCCAGGCTAGTCATTCTACTGATTTTGTTTTTTGAGACAATAGTATCACTATGTTTTCCTTGGTAGAGTGCCATGGCATCATGGTTCATAGCAACCTCCAACCCCTGAGCTCAAGAAATCCTCTTGTCTTGCCTCCCAAGTAGCTGAGACTATAGGCACCCACCATAATGTCCAGCTAGTTTTTATAGACGGGGTCTGGCTCTTGCTCAGGCTGGTCTTGAACGCCTGACCTCTAGCAATCTATCTGTCTTGGTCTCCCAGAAACTATGATTACAGGTTTGTGAGCCACTGCACCCAGCTAGTCACGTTTGAGACAGGGCCTTGCCCTATTGCCCAGGCTTGAATGCAGTGGCACAATTACAGCTCACGAAGCCTCCAACTCCTGCACTAAAGTGATCCTCCCATGTCAGTCTTCCAGGTACCTAAGCCTGTAGGCACCTACCACAACCACCACACCCAGCTAAGACTGGTCACTTTTCATCAGCAGACCTTTACCCCTCTAATTTTGGCAGGACTTCACAGCCCTCCGACCCATGCTGATGCAGGTTAAATTTCACCACCCAGCAGAATTCCCAAGCAGCACAGTCTGGCTGTCCTCCCCAGTCCCAAGGCTCCTCAGGACATGGACCCAGTTTCTCAGCCAAGCCTGTGTCCTGAATGATCATAGGGTGTTCGTTAATAAGTCTCTATATTGGCTCAGCACCCATAGCTCAGTGAGTAGGGCACTGGCCACACACACCAAAGCTGGTGGGTTCAAGCCCAGCCTGGGCCTGCTAAACAACAATGAGAACTGCAACCAAAAATATAGATAGGCATTGTGGCAAGTGTCTGAAGTCCCAGCTATTCGGGAGGCTGAGGCAAAAGAATCACTTAAGCCCAAGAGTTTGAGGTTGCTGTGAGCTATGACGCCATAGCATTCTACCGAGGGCAACACAATTAGACTTTGTCTCAAAAAAAAAAGTATATTGAGAACCTCCCTGAAGAAAACAGCTCTCCAGTGCAGCACCTGTGGCTCAAAGTAGAGCCCTGGCCCCATATGCCAGAGGCAGAGGGTTCAAACCCAGCCCTGGTCAAAAACTGCAACAAAAAAAAGAAAAAAGAAAAAGAAAACAACACTCCAGGCTGAGAATCTGACCCACAGGTTGATAAGCCACCCCTCTGATCACCCATGGCACCACCTAACACCCACTATAGGGCAGCCAAGAAACCCACCCAGCCCACCTCTGGAGGTGGAGAAAGGATGGGCCTGGAAGGCACATCTAACCCCACTGAGGGGCATGCAGCCAGTAGCCAGTGGCCAGGACTGCAGCCACTGTAAAAGCAGAGGTGAGAGGCAAGAGCCTCAGGAACTGGTGTCAGCTTGGTAGAGGGTGGGAGGAAGAAAAGCTGGTAACAGACAAACCCAGGCCTGGGTGGGCTGGGTGTCAGAATGAGTGGGAGCCATAGAAATACCAGAGGAGCTGGTGGCCAGGTTGGGATCAAGATAGAGAAACAAGGAGCTTGGGTCATGTCTCTCCCCAACCTGAGTGGGCCTGCCCAGCCCTCCCTAGTCCTGAGGATTAAGTCTAAGCCCCTGTCAGGAGTTTACAAGGCTCTAATTGCTGATTGCACAAGGCCAGACCTGACAGTTCAGCTGTCACCCCCTCTGTGACACCTTCCCTGAGGTACTACATCAAAGGCGGGAAGCTGACTTTCACCCCTTTCCAGAGTTGGGCAGAGATCCGAGCACTGGCCCAGCAGCACCCAGAAAACCTGCTGCTTGGAGCCCACTTGACCACCCGGGTCCAGCCCCCAATGTGGGCAACAGAGGAGGCAAAGATTCTGCTATAGAGAGATCAATATATGTAAAGTGCCAGATACAATGTTCTGAAAAATAGTTTTGTCCCAAAATCCAGTGCCTAGGCTGCCCTCGGGGTCTAGCCCTTGCCCGTGAGGTCCAACGGCTGCAGGAAAGGTGGCAGCGGTAGCTCGTCCAGGGCCTCGGGGAAGCGGACCGGGGAGATGGCGGTGACCAGCACCTGCATGGCGCGTGCGAAGAGCGAGGGCGGTGCCAGGCCCGCCAGCCACTGGAACTTGTCTTCACCCAGCAGCTGCTGCCAGCGTAGTCGGTCGCCCAGCAGTTCACGGCGAGCCAAGCCAGCGGCGCCCACGGGGGTATACAGTGCCAGCAGGTCGAGCAACAGCAGGCGGCGCTGACGCGGCTCCCCGGGCACAGTGGCGGTCCCAGCAGAGGCAGCGTTGGCTGTTCCAGCATCAGCATCAGTGGCCTCAGCATCACGACCCAGCTGGCGCAGCAGCAGCTCAAATGGTGTAAGACCACCACCATCACGCAGGCCAGGTGAGGCACCATGGCCGAGCAGCAGGAAGAGGCACTCTGGGCGCAGCAGCTCGCAGGCCACATGCAGCGACGTGCCACCGCCCTCCACTCGGCTACATCCTCTCCTGTCGAGCACACGTGCACGCTCTTCAGCAGGGAAGTCGCGCAGGGTGCGCAAGATGCGGCGCAGGATGCCCACACGGTTGTAACGCACAGCCAGCGTCACGTGTGGCCCCGGCGCCTCACAGCAGCGGAAGCCAGCACTAGGCGGTGCCAGCGCACGCCGTGGAAACGTGGCCAGCAGGTAGTGCGCATAAGCCTGGTGGTCATGCACCAGCGCGTAGAGCAGCGCCTCGGAGGGAGAGTAGGCAGCAGCGCGCCCTCTCTCATCCCAGTGGAAGGCCTCGCTGGCGCGCATGTCCTCCAGAAGCCACACCGGAAGCAAGTCGCGCACCGCCTGGTAGAAGGCAAACGACGACTTGCGACACTGCTTCTGTGCCTGCGAGTGCGCTGCTCCCGGGCGCTCTCGCCCACCTTCTGCGCCACCCGCTGGCCGCCGTGCATCCCACGGCATGCTGGCCGCCCTGCACCTCCAGGCCTCAAGGCATGGGCCCTGGGACAATGGCACACCTACGGGAGGGGGCCACAGTGAGGGGCGAACAGGGGGTCTTGGCCACCCCCCTCAATCTGGGAAATGGGGGGAGAAGAGAAGATGTCCTTCTATCCCTTACTCGGGTACCTAACTTTCAGTCACCCATAGGCACTCCCACAGCTCCATTCTCTCCTACCCAGAACCACCATTGTCATCCTTGATCTAGCTGCACCTGATCCTCCTCCCTGAAACTTCCTTTCTCTCTGGAATCTGCCCCTCCCTGCCTATGCCCTCTTCCCTCTATCCCCACAGTACCCCTATCCCTCTTCACCCTGCTGAAAGAGCTTCTGCTCCCATCTAGGCCAGGTCTATCCAACCCAAATAAAGTCCAAGAGGAGAGCAGGAAAACTGGGGAAGCTCAGCCAAATCCACTCTTCAGCCTAAGCTCCCTACCCCCTTTATTCCCAACCCAACCCTGATCTCTTACCCCTGACTCCTGAGGGGAGCCCTGGAGCCTCCTCCCCAGACTAGAGGCGTGATCTAGATTCACACTTACCCGGTCCCTGGACCGCAGTCACCAAGTTCTGTGGCTATGGGTCTATCACTTTTCCTTGCTGAGCCTCATCTTCCTTATCTGTAAGAAATGGGTGTGGTGTGGACGACCTCTGGCTGTGTGCTCCCATAGCAGTTCAGGGAGTGATTCTAGCCCTCCATCCACAAACAGGTTTGCTGCATTGTCAGCAATCCCAGCTCCTGAGAGGAGGCAGGAGGGTGAAGTCAGCCTAGAGACTGGTGCGGAGGGTGCTCTATGCAACCTGCAGTCCCCTCCAGGTCCACTGCTTCTCTTGAGCCCACTCACTACTTGATAATGCGATTGGTGCCATCCCATTTTCCAGCAAGGGACAAGCTTGTCCAAGGTCAGTGAACAAGTCACAGTAGAGCAAGGCCTAGAACCCAGGCCTCCTGTGCCCATTTTGGACCCATTCCAGGTGTAGTGGGGACGCCCAACCCACAAGGACCCCGACTTGAGCTCCGACCATCTCCTCTGAGCCCCAGTCCCAACCTAAGCCCAGGCTTCTGACCCTAGCTCAGGCCCAAGCTCCATACTGGCCTGGGACAGCAAACAGGCTGTGTCCACACACACTGGGTCACTGTCACAGGCATGGTGGGGGTGGGCTGCAGCCACAGTGCCTTTTGGGTCAACACCGTGACTGGGGCCCCTTCCCCAGCCTGGGCCTCCGCGCCCCAGGTGTACCCTGTGTGGGCCCCCGCGGGGCGCCAGGCAGGTTATGTAAAGTTCGGCCGCCCCACGTCACTGGGGCAGAGTCACGGCCGCAGGTCGGTGAATGAGGGGGCTGGGCCACACAGGGCAGTGCCGGGCGCCGGATGCCAGGTGCCAGCTCCTCCGCGTCCCCTCCCGGCGGACAGCTCGACCTCGGGCCACCGCAGAAATCGAAGTCGAGCCCGGGTTATCTGCGGGCTGGTGGCCTGAGCGGTGAAGTCTACACCTGCGGGTGCGTGTGCCGAAAGGTATGGGGGCGGCGGACGCGTGCTGAGCGGGCTGGGAAAGAGGGCTCACCGTGGGGAACGAAGGGGCCGCAGGCAGGAGCGTGCGCCGTCCCCGCAGGCGAAGGTCCCACGACGAACGGACGGGAGAGAGCCGCTGCCGCCGCCGCCTGCGCCCCCCCCCCCCGCCCCCCCAGCCGCCGCGGCGGGATTGCTGAGCGGCTGTACCGGGGCCGGCGGCTGGCGGCGGCCGGCGGGCGGCGCAGTGCGGCCCCGGCCGGGCAGGACCGCGGGACGGTCCGCGGCAGCCATTGGCCCGCGCCGCCGGCCCCCCCCACCGTCCATTGGTCGCCGCGCTGCACCATTGTTACGTCATCGGCCGGCAGGCGGGGCGCACAGCTGGACCTGCGGAAAACTTCGGAGAAACTTGAGCGAACGCCGGGGGCCAGGGGAGTGGGGAACCGGAAAAGAGGGGCGGGGCCGCGACGGGGGCGGGGCGAGTCTGGAGGAGGCGGGGAAGGGCTCCCAGAACCCGAGCCGAGACTCCGGGCTCTGAGCTCTGGGTTTCAGGAGGCCCAGGCCGGGGATTGGGGTTGGTGGGGGGCGTTTGGGCCTGAGCTTGCGATACCGCAGCTCAGGAAAAGTCTGGTTGCGCGGGCGTAGGAACCCTGGTTTCCGCGGTGCATAACTTAACTGGCCATACAGTATTTAATTCGTTGCCATGTCCCCTCTTCCCTGACCTTCCGTGACCTTGGGAAAAACCTGCTCAGGCCTGTTTTCCAATCTATATGTGGAACCTCTGTCTAGAGGTAGGAGCTGTTAACTCCTAAGGGCCCCCTCGGCGTTCTGACGGGGCAGGATCTTGGCAAGGCGAGCCTCTGCTTCAAGCTGACCCTTCCAGGAGATGGAGGGAGGGAGGGATGAGGACAGCTATTTTTTTTCTTTTCTTTTCTTTCTTTTTTTTTTTTCCGAGACGATGTTTCCTTCTGTTGCTCTGTTTGAGACTGGAGTGCAGTGGCATCATCATAGCTCACAAACCCTCAAACTTACGGGCTCAAGCAATCCTCCTGCCACAGCCTCCCAAATATTTGGGACTTGGGAAGTACAGGCGAGTGCATCTGGTTAAATTGTTTTTTGTTTGTTTGTTTAGAGAGGAGTCTAGCTGTGTTGCCCAGGCTGGTCTCCAACTCCTGGCTTCAAGTGATCTTCCTAAACTGACCTCCCAAAGCCCTGGGATTATAAATGCGGGCCACCTCGCAGTCTAAAATAGCTATTTATGCATGCCCACTTTGCCCGTCTCTGTCTCAACACACCTGATTTACTTCATTTTCACAACCACCACTAGCAGTGGGAATTATGACCCCAGTTCATCTGACAGGAAATCAGCACTGGGAAGGATGGAGGGAATGGCTCCACGTGAGGAGTTACTAGGAAGGAAGCCAGGGCCTCCCCCTGCTATTCTACAGACATTTGTGGTGAATTGGAGCTCCTCAACTCAGACCCCTCATAAGGAGTCCAGGGTTTGGGGTCATTACCTGGGGGCTCAGGAACCTAGGATCAGTCTGTCTGGTGTCCATTCCCAGAACACTAATTTATGCACTCATACCCCAGTGGCTGGGAGTTCCAGGTCTATTTTATAGATGTTGACATTAATAGCCAGAGAGAGGCAATGACTGCTCAGCCAAGGCCTCACCCATCCCCTTAGATGGGCCCTTTTACCTGGAGCCCCCCTCACCCTCATTCTCTGAGACAGGGCAGCTATGGTCTCTGTGGTGAAACTCCCCACATTCCATGTGGAGGCTCTTTCTGGTTCCCTTCCCCACCTCCCATCCCCTAATGTTGCTGGCTCCACCTTCCAAGATCATCTCACCCAGCCCCCTGCCTCTGCCTAGGTGGGAGGGGGCCTGACCCAGGGGACACACTTCTGCATACTCAGCCCTGTCCTGGCTCCTCTATGCCCTCCTACCCTCAGCCAATTAGGGTTAGAATTGGGGGCTCTGTCTGGGTCAGACAGAGCCTTCTGACCTGACCTAGGCAGGCCCCTACCCCAGCCCCATGACCACCCACTCCCAGACACGCACATGCACACACAAGCTGGTTGTCGTGCAGAACTGTGCCCTGAGAGGCTGGGTGGGCTATCCTAGGAGGCAAACAAAGCTCTGAGTCCCAGACTGGGGACAGAGCTGGCACCTCAAGACAAGCAGGCATTCACATACATCTTTCCATACATGTACCTTCCAGGAGCGCACTAAGGCAAAACAAACAAAAACAGCCCTGCCCTAGTGGTCCCTCATTGCATGAGACCTTGTAAACTATACTGTCCCTCTCAGAAGGTCCATGGAACCTCATCAGCCAGGGCTCAGGGATACAAGAGGGCACTAGGCTTGAAATCAGAGTGCTTCTGATTTCAGAGTCCTTCTTTACCCCAGCTTTCCTCCCCTCTCTAGGCTTCAGTTTTCCCTCCGGTTTCACCCAACTTGCCTGTTCTGGACATCTCTGAGTATTCTGGTGGGGAAGCAAAGATCCTGGGGGCTCCCTATGGCTCCCACATCCTTCCCCCATTTGATTCTGAGGGGTGGAGCTGAGACCCAGCCCTCTCCATGGCTACCACTGGGCTAAAAGTGAAAGGTTCCTGTAGATGCAAGGACATGCGGCCTTAGAGCAGGTGCCTTCCTTCTCTCCTCCTCACTTGCCTTCCTCGCTGAGGATCCCAGAGTCCTCTTTCTAAAAGTTAAGTCTGATCCTGTTTCTCCACTCTTAGAAGCTGCCTGGTGACACAGACTTAGCCAGAAAGATCAGGGGTAAGGGAAAAGGGGAGAGGCATTTCTGGCAGAGGCCACAGCTGGAGCAGAGGTCAGGAGCATGGCAGAGAGAGGCTGCAGAGGTCAGGGGTAGGGTCAGGTCCCACTGGGCCTCTAATGGTCAGTGAGGAGCTTGGATTTTCTCCTAGGGACAAGCAGGTGAGGAAAGAAGGGGTTTGGGAGTTATTTAGTTAAGTGAGTTATTTCAGGCTTACATACGAAAATAATAATGAATGCTTAGGAGCCATGACCCAGTTTAAAAATAACACCGGGGTGAACCTGAAGTTCTGTGTGCTGTCCTCCAGCCTATGTGTGTCTTTGCTGGAGTGGCAGTGATGCCTGACATTGTAACACTCTCCATTGTGGTGCCAGACAGACTTGCCTTTTTTCTCCCAATGTCACTTTTAGCTTCATCCTTAGGGATACCTGCCCTTCAAGTCACAGTCATGTCTCTACTGCAGAGTCTCTTATTGGTGAAAGCTGTCCCCTAGTCCAGGCATGAGTGACCTCCCAGTGCTGCTGTGCACATCCCCGCCCACGCCTCCAGGAGGCAGTGGCAGGGTCTGTACCTGGGAAGGTTGGGGGCAGCAGTGCTGGGGCTGGGCATGCTCCTCCACTGCAGGTTCATAGGCTTCCCAGACAGCCCAGCAGACAGTGTGAACAGCTATGAAGGGGCAGGATCCTTGAGAAGGAGGAGTGGGTAGAGCACAACTTCCAGAGACACCTAGAAGAGGGGGGATAGAGGGTCTTGCTACCTTGGAATGGGATTTGACCTTGGACTGTGTTATGCTTCTGTGGGACCAAAGCATACCTTCCTCCCTCCAGCCTTCATGCTGGAGGAGCTTTTCCCACCAAGACAGGAGTCTGTGTGTGTCCAGGTAGGGAACACAGCCCATGAGCTCAGAAAGATGGGGGGGCTTCAGGTACAGAGGGTGGCCAGGGGAGCCAGTAAGCTCTCAGCCGAGAAACTGTGTGATTGCCTTAGGTTTCTTCAGGCTCCCTCTGGCTACTAAAAAGAACCGCAAGGGGTAGGGGAAATCCTGACAGTGGCCAAATCCATATTTGTCCCAGCTGACCACTCCCACTTCCTTGGGACAAGGGCCCAGGGGCAGCATGGGGCACCCTGTGCCCATTGGGGTGTGAATGTGAGGAGAATCTGGGATTTCTCCCAGGTGTCTGGGAAAGCTGAAGTACAGGGGTTGGGAGGAGAGCCCACAAGAGTCTGTGGCAGTTGCGGTCCAGGAGAAGCCCCAACCTGTGGCAGGCAGCTGGGGTCATGGATATTAAGGAGATGCTTTAAGCCTGAGACACCAGGGGGAAAGATAAGCAAAGACTCAAGGTCAGAAACAGGCGTCTAACAAAGGAGGTAGGTAAGGACCTCTGAGGTCAAAAAGGCACAAGGTTCCTGCAAGCCACAATGTCCCAAGGATAAGGGAGCAGTCAACGGGGATAGATGCAGATTTGGCAACATAGAGGCCACAATGCCCTTTATGAAAGGTCATGGAGAGTAGGGTGAAGTCTGTTTGGAGAGAAAAGTTTAGGAATGTGTAGGGAGAGGGAAGAGAGAGTTGTGACAGGAGTAGAGGAAGGAGTGGGAGATGGAGGGCAAGTGGGGTTAAAGAATGAAATCATGGGGTAGCGCCTGTGGCTCAAAGGAGTAGGGCGCTGGCCCCATATGCTGGAGGTGGTGGGTTCAAATCCAGCCCCAGCCAAAAACTGCAGAAAAAAAAAAGTATTAAATTATGGAATAACATGTGTGCATGTGAACACACCCACAAGGGCAACAATGCATTGTGTGCATGGGTAGCATGCAGCATACACAGCCATGTGTGTGCCTGGCATGCTTGTGTGTGCACAGCATGGATAGACCAAAACACCAGTGATGCAAAAGAGCTGATAACCTGGAGGAGGCAGCAGGGGCAGGGCCTGCCCGTGTGACAGGTACCATCAGCTGGGGGCATGGACAGTTCTTGGGAAGGCAAAGTGGTGAGCACAGATACAGGTGAGGGCACAGGTAAAGGTGAGTGGAGAACTCTGGTGGTTTGTGTTTCCTTGGTCACCTGTTGAGAGTGAGAAGGGTGGTACACATGTGGCCAGAGGAGAGGAGATCATTCACTGACTATACACAGATGCTTCCTGACCTGCACTCCTGCTGGGCCCAGCAAGGCCTGTGGAGCCTGTCATCAGAGCAGGGGGGATGTGGCAGATGGCTGGCCTAGGAGCACCATTCAGGGTGTACACTGAATATAGATGGAGGCAGCAGCAGCTTCCTCAGGGAGGGAAACAGGCTGGTTCTACCTAATCAGCTGTTCACCAGCCTTGAGGCTTGAGCTGAGTAACTCCACCTATCTGAGCCCCACTCACTTATCTGTGAAATGTGGACTTTCAGGTTTCAGAAGGAAGGTGCTCTATCCAGGTAGCAAGACCAGTAAGTCTAGAATGGGAAGTGGCCAGGACCAGGTGAGAGATTGAGTGTCCTACTGCCCACTCCCACCCCACCAAGGTCCTGCCCTCCCACCTGGCTAGACCAGGCCAAAGCGCACCTGGTCTTTAAGGATCTGCACCTTCACCCTGAGCCTTTTACCCCACCTCCTTGCTCCCACCTCCTCCCCATCTCACCCAACTGGTCTTCCAGAGCTCAGCCTCAGAAGCCAGTATAGACTAAAGACAGGACAAAACTAGATAGGGACAAGGAACATCTAATAGGCCAAAGAAGCTTGGCGCCCGTAGCACAGTGGTTATGTCGCTGGCCACATGCACCAAGGCTGGCGGGTTCGAACCCAGCCCAGGCCAGCTAAACAACAATGACAACACCAACAAAAAAATGGCCAGGCATTATGGTGGGTGCCTGTAGTCCCAGCTACTTGGGAGGCTGAGGCAAGAGAATCACTTAAGCCCAAGAGTTTAAGGTTGCTGTGAGCTGTGATGCCACAGCACTGTACTGAGGGCAACATAGTGAGACTCTGTCTCTAAATCAATCAATAAACAAATAATAAAAAGCCAAAGAGTCCAACATACATAGCAAAGGAATACAATTTTGAGTGCACAAAGAGCTCCTGCAACCTAGTGAGAAAGACAAACTCAGGAGGAAAATGGCAAGGGGCATGAATAGGCATTTCCCACATGGGCCAAGAAACACATGAAGTTATTCAGTTGTGCCAGGAACCAGCAAATGTACAACCTCTTGTTTTGCCTTTTGGCAAAAACCAAGTAGATTGATCCCAGCCTGTACTGGCAAGGTCAGGACTCAGGCACTGATGACCCCCACAGCAGGGAAAGGCACCCGCTACAGGGAAAATGCTTATGCCTCATGTAGGCATCTAATCCCAGGCAAATATTTGTTCATGTGCCAAGTTACAGATACAGTGCTCACTGCTGTGGTTCTTGTTTAATTGCTTAATTCTTTAATGTTTCATAAAAGAATTCAGAATGAATTTTATATTTCATTTCTAACTATTTCATTATTAAGCCTTTAAAGAGATATGGGTGACTACCAAGTACTAAAGAGGTAGAGTCACTGCTGCAATTTTATTATTATTATTATTTTTTTTTTTGAGGCACAGTCTCACTCTGTTGCCCTGGGTAAAGAGCCATGGCTTCAAAGCTCACAGCAACCTCAAACGATTCTCCTCTTGCCTCAGCCCTGAGTAGCTGGTACTACAGGTGCCCACCATCATGCCTGGCTAGTTTTTCTATTTTTAGCAGAGACGGAGGTATTGCTCTTGCTTAGGCTGGTCTTGAACTCTTGAGCTCAAGTCATCCACCCACCTCAGAGACTCCTCAGAGACTCCCAGAGACTCCCTGAGCCACCTTGGCCTCACTGCTGCATTTCTTTTTCTTTTTCTTTTCTTTTTTTTTGTGAGACAGAATCTCATTATGTCGCCCTCGGTAGAGTGATGTGGCATCACAGCTCATAGCAACCTCAAACTCTTGGGCTTAAGTGATTCTCTTGCCTCAGCCGCCCAAGTAGCTGGGACTATAGGTGCCTGCCACAATGCCCAGCTATTTGCGGGGTGTAGTTGTTGTTTAGCAGGCCCAGGCTGGGTTTGAACTGCCAGCTCCGGTGTATGTGGCTGGAACCCTGGCCCCTGAGCTACAAGCACTGAGCCTCACTGCTGCATTTTTAATAATGGAAACTGGAAACTACTTAGGTGATCATCAAAGGGGTAAAATTATCATGAAAGATCCTTCCCAGCTGTGATTTTTGCTGTACAGAAGCTGGCTCCTATTCCATTTTGGGGCCTGTTGGGAGCGCCAGTTGTGAGTCTAGAGCCAGGGGATCATTTCCCTCACATGCTGAGATCCCTGTATCCAGCCATGCCTGAGGACCTGGTCTTTCCCATTCATGAGTTGACAAGTTATATTTTTTGCTTTGACCCATTGGAAATGGATCCATCACTTGAAAAAGTCTTAACTAGGGTGGTGCCTGTGCCTCAGTGAGTAAGACGCTGGCCCCCATATACCAAGGGTGGTGGTTGTTGCCAAACTGCAACAAAAAAATAGCCAGGTGTTGTGGCAGGCGCCTGTAGTCCTAACTACTCGGGAGGCTAAAGCAAGAGATTCGCCTAAGCCCAGGAGCTGAAAGTTGCTGTGAGCTGTGACACCGCAGCACTCTACTGAGGGGAACAAAGTGAGACTCTGTCTCTAAAAAAAAAAAAAGAAAGTCTTAACTAAGTAGAAGATTTGCCCAGGATAGTCCCTATCTTCCCATCATAATTATGTATTATTATTTATAATAGTATCCCTTTCCCTCACAACAAGTCTCCTTGATTTAGAAGGTAAGTGATACGGCCAACATCTGCCTGATGCATGAGTCAACTATTGGGGGGCCACAACAGCAAGAACTTAGAGCCCAGGTTTCCTCATCTGTCACTGGAGATAATACTAACATCTGCTGAGTCCTCTAAGGACATAGCCATGCTGGCATGAAGCTTGCTCCAATAACTGAACTTCTTTTGTTGAGACTATCTCACTCTATTGATGCATGGAGTGGCGTCATCATAGTTCACAGCAACCTCAAACTCTTGGGCTTGAGTGATCCTCTTGCCTCAGCTTCCCAAGTAGTTGGGACTATAGGCACCTGCCACAACCCAGCTAATTTTTCTATTGTTAGTAGAGATGGGGGGTCTCTCTCTTTTGCTCAGGCTGGTCTTGAACTCATGACCTCAAGTAATCCACCCGCCTTGGGCTTCCAGAGTGCTAGGATTACAGGCATGAGTGCACCTGGTCAGTATATGTATTGTTTCACAAATACTGGTAACCAACTAGATGTTGTGGTGGACACCTGTAGTACCAGCTACTCGGGAGGCTGAGGCAAGAGGATAACTTGAGCCAAAGAGTTTGAGGTTTCTGTGAGCTAAGATGCAATGGCACTCTACCCAGAGTGACAGAGTGAGACTCTGTCTCAAAAAACAAACAAACAAACAAAACCCCACAACGTACTAGAAGTCATATACTGATCTGTTTAAGGTAGTACCCCAGGGAGGCAATCTAGAAAGAAGGAAGGGGCCCCCTTTTAGCTTGTATTCCCTGTACTTTCTATATAGTTTGAATCTTTCAAAAGGGACACAGGGTCAAATGTTATTTTTGTGATTAAGGTAGCTTTTTTTTTTT
>NW_003852544.1:943174-949958 GCF_000181295.1 Otolemur garnettii
CCCGCCACCTTAGGTGTACGTGGCTGGCGCCTTAGCCGGTTGAGCTATAGGCGCCGAGCCAACACCCAGCTATTTTTAGAGACAGGGTCTTGCTCTGGCTCAGGCTGGTCAGGTAGGTTTTTAAAGAGTCAGGTGCCACTGGCAAATGCTGTCTCATGGTCATTACCTTATTGGCTTGCCCGGTGAGCTAGGTCTGATTGTCCGCCCCTCTCTACAGGTAGGGAAGCTGAGGATCAGAGAAGGGAAAGAGACCCTGTGAGTTCCATCCCATCCCTAGAAGGATGACTTTGGTTTCATGAGTTTCCATCAGACTCACACCTCTTTTCCTTAAATAATTGCATACCAATGTGGGGGGAGGGGTGGCGGGGGTCAGGGACTTGACCCTACCAAAGGGGGTCTTTTGTATAACAGCAGGATCACAGAATAGGAGAAAATAAACTCTTCATTTAAAGCCCTCCTTGGCTGCCCATCTCAGACTAAAGCTCCGACCCTGTCTTAAGGCCAGATCCCTCCCCTTGCCACTGGCAGGCAACCTTGGATCTTCAGGCTTCTGGGCCCTTGCACGTGCAGTCCCCACTGCCTGGTATACTCATCTTCTTTCAGGTGTCACCAGGCTACAGGAGCTCCCCCAGTGTCTTGCTAGATGGAGATTTCTCTTGTCAGCCCACAAGGTGGGGCCTGCTAGGCCCTGCCTGGAGGATGCCCCATAAATTCCAATGACTAAGTGGAGTAAGAGTTAATCAGGCAAGTGGGTGGGGTCGGAGCTTGCTGGTGGGGGCAGGGTAGGCCTAGGGTGGTCAGGCCAGTCTCACATCCTTGGCACCCTCCAGACTGGCAGCAGGAAGCTGCACTAGAATCTTAGCTGCTAGGGTGCCCTAGGCACAAAGGGAGAGACCGGCCAGGTCTCTCCAGCCAGGTCCCTACAACAGACCTGGCTCCTCTGGGTGGAGGCCACCGCTGGCCTCACGGATGCCAAGAAGTTGGCAGGAGCAGGAAGGCAGCTGAGAAGACCCACTCACCCTCTCCCTGACCCTCCCAGCACCTTGGAGCTGGACTCCTGCCTAGCTGTGTGGCCTTGAATATGGCCTATGCCCTCATGCCTGGGAATGTCTTGTAGAACAAGGGCTTGGGTGTGGTGGGGGCCGGAGACAGGCTCTGGCCTCAGACCCAGGGCCTGCAGTACACCTAGGCCAGAGGGGCAGAGAGCGGCCTGGGAGCCAGCCCTCAAGTGTTTCCCCCCTTATTTTCCACTATTGGCTTCGGAGCTGTGCTCAATAAATAGCTGCGGTTTGCAGTGAAGTGAGTCAGATGGGGAAACTGAGGCCAGAGGGCTGGGCCAGGCCCAGGTCACACAGTTCAGACATCTCTTAGGTATAACAGCGGCCCCTATGCATGCAAGTGTACACTCCCCTTTGAGGCGCCCCAGCTGACAGGGCCTGGATCCCTGTGTCCTCCTAACCACATTCTCTCAGGTGACACAAGGGGAAACTGAGGCTTGGGGAGACGGAACCATTCTGCAAGGGCTCACAACAGGGGTACGAGGAATGGGAACATCGACTCTGCTTCGCAGGGCCCAAGAGTTTGCAGGGGGACGGAGTGTCCCCTGATCACAGGGCACTGTGAAGAAAGTGCCTGGGAAGAAAGCAAGGCACTGGCCTGAGCCAGTGGGGTCCGGGCTTCAGTCTCCGGGGTCCCCGCAGAAGGCCAGCGGGAAGCTGCGACAAGTAGAGTCCCAATCAGGCGCCTCGGTCCACTGTGGCCCGACACCGCCCCCTGGCGACTGAGGACGCCATCGCCGCCCGCGGACTTTGCAGGGCCCCCCACTACGGTGCGGGACCGGGACGCCCCGGGTCGCCAGGAGTGTAGGGTCTGGGTGCCACTGCCCGGGCGGCAGGGTCCGCGGGCTGGCGACCCACCCGCGAACACTCCACCATGCTCGCCTCTTTCCTTGCACTCCGCAGACTTCTTCCGACTCTGGGTCTCCGTCTCCTTTCCCTGAAATGGCCGCAACCCCGCCCGCCCCAAGCCTGAGACGGGTTGGCCTCCCCTCGGGACGTCTTTCGCAAAGCGGCCCCGCCCGGCGACAGGCCTACCAGGAGTTCTGGGGCCGGACAGAAGGGACACCCCCACCTCCAACCTTGGAGCCCTCGGACCCGCCCGCGCAGGGTGCGGAGGAAGCTGTGCGGCGCCTCAGTGTCTCGGTCCTCCTATTGCGGACGAGCGCCGCCCTCACTCCACCCGCGTTGGGAAATGTGCCCCCACGGCCCCAACCTCTGCCAATCTGCCTACCCGCGGCCGTCGAAGGCCACTAGTGACGCGGCCTGCCGCATCCAACCCTCTACGCAGCCCCCTCTCTCCTTCAGAGTTCAGAAAGAATTCCCGCCTGTTCAGTCCACCTGGAAAACCAAGCATTCAACCAAGCCGGCTCCTGGAAGTGTCCTATCATTTCCCTCGACCTCCCCAGGTGCACATTTACAAGGGGCCCCTGTGTGCCTTCGGGGCTAAGGGTTCCACACATCCCAGCCTGTATGATGGATACAGACACTAAGACCATAGCGGCTGGAGGAGCCGGCACTATGTACCCTGCTGTCTCATCCAGGAACCCCCAAGACATGGCCAGCTGATGATCCAGAGCTGTCCAGAGGAAGTCATTGGGAAATCCAGGGAGCCACCCCTGATTGTCACCATTTGTCCAGCAGAGAGCTGATGCCCTGGAGGGGTGTGAGTGCCTTACCTAGAGTCACTAAGTCATGAGCTTTCTGCCAGGTTCTGCCTGGCGCAGTAGCTCACGCCTGTAATCCTAGCACTCCAAAAGGCCGAGGCTTGAGCTCATGAATTTGAGACCATCTTGAGCAAAAAGTAAGGCCCTGTCTCTACTAAAAATAGGAAAACTAGCCAGACGCAGTGGCTCACACCTGTAATCCCAGCACTTGGGATGCTGAGGCGGATGGATTCCCTGAGTTGGAGACCAGCCTGAGCAAGAGCAATACCCTGTCTCTACAAAATAGCGGGGCGTTGTGGCGGGTGCTTGTAGTCCCAGCTAGTTGGGAGGCTGAGGCAAGAAGATCACTTGAGCTCAAGAGTTTGAGGTTGCTGTGAGCTATGACACCATAGCACTCTACCCAGGGCGCCAGCTTGAGACTCTGTATCAAAAACAAACAAAAAAAAGTCATATACTTCCCTTGTTGCCCACTGTGAAGGAGCAGGGGACTGGACTGGGAGAAGACTGGAAGAAGACAGGGAGCCTCAGGGGGATTAGGCACACTGCCCACCCTTCAAGAATGCTGGGCACAGAAGGCAAGGTGCTGAATGGGTAGAGGAAGCGTGCTGTTATCCTAATGACCCCTGAGAAACACATAACATGCCCACAGGTATTATCAGTTATGTACTGCTGTGTAACAAAAAACTCCACAATGCTGGCTTGAAATAGCAAAAATTTATTATTAATATTTCTCATTCTGGATTGACCGGACCATTCTAATTAGTGAAGTGTCAGCTGGCATCATTTACATAGCTACCATCATCTGAAGGCTCAAGTGGAGGAAAATGTCCAAGGTGGCTTCACCTGTGTGGCTGCAGTCCATGTTGGCTGTTGGCTAGGAGCACAGCTGGCTGCCAGTATGGGCTGTTATTCTAGGTTCTTTGATTCTCTTTGGCCCAGCTCGGCTTAACGTGGGCTTCCTCACTGCATGGCAGTTAGGTTCCATTGAGGATAAGCCCCAGTGTGTAATTGCTGATCAAACCTCTGCTTCCTTCATTCTTGCTAATACTTCATTGTTCAAAACTACTTCATCGACATGGCCAAATGCAGAATCATTATGGAATAAGACCTCACACAGGCATGAGTACCAAAAAGCCAGGTTCACTGGGGGCCACCAACATTATAGCCCAACATAGTAAGTAGGTACAGGCAGCAGACAGCAGATCTTCTAGGGCCAGAATAAGCACAGAAGGCTCCTGGAAGAGGATAGGGTCAGCAAAAATGGGGCCAGGGAACCCCAATCCTTGCTGTTCCCTAAATCCACAGGGCCCAGGGAGGCTGGGGGATGGCCAACCACTAAGCTAAGATAAAAACTGATAAAAAAGGGGCGGCACCTGTGGCTGAAAGGAGTAGCCTGCTGGCCTCATATACTGGAGGTGGTAGGTTCAAACCCAGCCCCAGGCAAAAAAAAAAAAAAAAAACTGATAAAAAGTCTGACTGGATAAGTGCCCCGGGGACAGTAAGAATAAGGTGATTGGATAGTGTGAGGGAGTTTAGGAGGGGTGACTGCTTTAGAGGAGTTGGTCAGGCAGGGCTTCAGAGGGGGTAGGTAATCTTTAGGTTGAGCTCTGATCCACAGAGGGAGCCAGGCTTGAAAAGCATAGCAGTGGGAAAAGGGGGTAAATTCTAGGCAGCAGGAGACCTTGTGCAAGCACCCTAAGGTAGGAATGAGCTTGGCACATTTGAGGGTTAGGGAGAAGACGGAGCAGCAGGCATGGGGTGAGCAAAGGTCTTGGACAATGAGGCTGGACTTTTTCCGGGCACAATGTGATGCCACCGAAGGAACAACAGGACCCAATGCAATATATGTGTACAGAGCACAAGTACTTAGGACACTTGATGAATGATACCCTGCCTTCCTGGAGTGTGACTTGAGATTTTTATTTTTTCTTTTCTTTTTTTTGATACAGAGTCTTACTTTGTTGCCCCTGAGTGCTGTGGTGTCACAGCTCACAGCAAACTCAAACTCTTGGGCTCAAGCGATTTTCTTGTCTCAGCCCCCCAGGTAGCTGAGACTACAGGTGCCCGCCACAACACAGCTATTTTTAGAGATGGGGGTCTCACTCTGGTTCAAGCTGGTCTTGAACCTGTGAGCTCAGGCAATCTGCCCACTTCAGCCTCCCAGACTGCTAGGATTACAGGTGTGAGCCACCTCTCCTGGCCAATTTGAGAATTTGTCTCCAATCTGAAAGGAGACAAATGGGGTGGCACCTGTGGCTCAAAGGGGTAGGGGACCAGCCTCATATGTCAGAGGTGGCGGGTTCAAACCAGCTCCAGCCAAAAATTGCAAAAAAAGAAAGAAGACAAAAGTGGGGTAAAGAGATCTGATTGGAAGGCGCCAGCCACGTACACCTAAGGTGGCGGGTTTGAATCCCCAGCCCGGACCCGCCAAACAACAATGACGGCTGCAACCAAAAAATAGCCGGGCGCTGTGGCAGGCACCTGTGGTCCCAGGTACTTGGGAGGCTGAGGCAGGAGACTCGCTTGAGCCCAGGAGTTGGAGGTTGCTGTGAGCTATAATGCCACGGCACTCTACCCAGGGGGACAGCTTGAGGCTCTGTCTCAAAAAAAAAAAAAAAAAAAGAGATCTGATTGGAAGAAGAAAAAAACTGAGGAGGCAGAATGGTCAGGCCTTAGGAATTGAGGGGAGGAGAGCATGAGGAAAAAGAAGATAATTTTAAGAATGAGCTTTGGGACCTTGGATTAGGCAAGGAGTTCTTAGATGCGCTGAAATCAACACAGAAAAAAATAACAAATCGGACTTTTCAAAATTAAAAATATTTGCATTTATAAAGATACTATTGATGAAATGGTTAGCCACAGACTGAGAAAAGATATTTGTAAATCATATATCCAGAATATATCAAGAATTCTTAGAACTTAAGACACATAACCTAATATTTTTTAAAGGGGCCAAAAGATTTGAACAGACACTTTACCAAAGAAGATACACAGATAGTCAATAAGCACATGAAAAGATCTTCAACATTAGTCATTAGGGAAATGCAAGTTAAAACCACAGTGAAACAGCATTACCCACCTATCAGAATGTGTAACATTTTTTTTTTTTTTTGGGGACAGAGCCTCAAGCTGTCCCCCTGGGTAGAGTACCGTGGCATCACAACTCACAGCAACCTCCAACTCCTGGGCTCCAGGGAGTCTCCTGCCTCAGCCTCCTAAGTAGCTGAGACCACAGGCACCCGCCACAATGCCTGGCTATTTTTTGGTTGCAGCCGTCACTGTTGTTTGGTGGGCCCGGGCTGGATTTGAACCTACCACTTTAGGTGTATGTGGCTGGTGCCTTAGCTGCTTGAGCCACAGGCGCCGAGCCCAGAATGTGTAACATTTAAAAAAGAAATTGAAGGCTCGGTGCCTGCGGCTTAAGCGGCTAAGGCGCCAGCCACATACACCTGAGCTGGTAGGTTAGACTCCAACCCAGCCCACCAAACAATAATGACAGCTGCAACCAAAAAATCGATGGGCATTGTGGCAGGTGCCTGTAATCCCAGCTACTTGGGAGGCAGAGGCAGGAGAATCGCTTGAGACTAGGAGTTTGAGGTTCCCGTGAGCTGTGATGCCATGGCATTCTACGCAGGGCGACAGCTTGAGGCTCTGTCTCAAAAAAAATAAAGAAAAAAAAGAAATTGAACACACCAGTCCGAGTGTGGTGGTTCATGCCTGTAATCCTAGCACTCTGAGAGGCCAAGGTAGGAAGACTATTTGAGCTTGGGAGTTTGAGACCAGCCTGAGCAAGAGCAAGACCTTGCCTTTACTAAAAATAGAAAAATTAGCTGGGCATGGTGGCATGTGCCTATAGTCCCAGCAACTTGAGAGGCTGAGGCAAGGATTCCTTGAGACCAAGAGTTTGAGGTTGATGTGAGCTATGATGATGCCATGGCACTCTACTCAAGAGTGACAGAATGAGACTCTGTCTCAGAAAACAAACAAAAAAAAACTGAACCGGCTCAGCGCCTGTGGCTCAAGCGGCTAAGGCGCCAGCCACATACACCTAAGGTGGCGGGT
>NW_003852544.1:950720-951706 GCF_000181295.1 Otolemur garnettii
CCTTAGCCACTAGAGCCACAGGTGCCGAGCCTAATGGAAATTTTCTAAAATTGGATTGTGGTGATAGGTGCACAACTTATAAATTTACTAAAAATCATGATCTATCTTCACAATTGGGGAATTTTATGGCATATAAATCACACATCAATAAAACTCTTCAGGCTCGGCGCCTATAGCTCAACCGGCTAAGGCGCCAGCCACTTACACCTAAGGTGGCGGGTTCGAATCCCCAGCCCGGACCCACCAAACAACAATGACGGCTGCGACCAAAAAAAATAGCCGGGCGTTGTGGCGGGCGCCTGTGGTCCCAGCTACTTGGGAGGCTGAGGCAGGAGGATCATTTGAAGCCAGAAGTTTGAGGTTACAGTAAGTTATGATGACACTGTTGCACTCTAGCCTGGGCAATAGAGGAAGACCTTGTCCGAAAAAGAAAATTAAAAAAAACCACCAGTATGACGAAGGATTCTATTTTCATGAAATATACAGAAAAGGGCTCAGCGCCTATAGCTCAAGAGGCTAGGGGGTCAGCCACATACACCAGAGCTGGCAGGTTTGAATTCAGCCCGGGCGTGCCAAACAACAATGACAACTACAACCAAAAAATAGCTGGGCATTGTGGTGGGCCCCTGTATCCCTAGCTACTTGGGAGTCTGAGGCAAGTGAATCACTTAAGCCCAAGAGTTTGAGGTTGCTGTGAGCTGTGATGCCATGGCACTCTACCCAGGGCAACATAGTGAGACTCTGTCAAAAAAGAGAGAAGAGAGAGAGAGAGGAAGGAAGGAAGGAAGGGAGGGAGGGAGGGAAAGGAAAGGGAAAAAGAAAAGAAAGAAAGAGAAAGAAAGAAATATATAGAAAGGCAAGTTTATAGATACAGAAAGCAGATCAGTACTTGCCTGGGGCTACTGGTAGGGGCAGAGATTGATTACAAACAGGCTGGATGTAATGGAAATTTTCTTTCTTTTTCTTTTTCTTTTTTTTTTTTTTTT
>NW_003852544.1:952757-958837 GCF_000181295.1 Otolemur garnettii
GAGCTATAGGCGCCGAGCCTCTGTTTCTATTTTTAAAAATAATAAAATAAAACTCTTCAAAAGAAAAAAATAGAGTTCAAAGCCTTCAGATGGGCTCTGCTGAGAGACTGGGCTAATGGTATGGGCAACCTGAGCCTTCCCATTTCAGCATCCAAACCCTTGGGGCAGCGTTGGTTTTCCAGCCCTGGAGTGCTACTTTGTGTTCCACCCAGGCGGAGAGGAGGCTGGATGATGTGTTGCTTTCTGAGTTGTTTAGAGAAAACTCCGCGTGAGGGGATGAGACTTGTTTTGGATAAGTGTTCCAAATCACAAGCAGCTCAACCCCCAAGCCTGAATTTTCTCAAACTGGGAAATCAGCTTACTTCCAATAACAAGCTCCAAGCCCAGGGGAGGCCCGGCCCTGCTGCACAGGTGAAGCTGACAATTAGCGCAGTGCAATTAGAGAGGCTTCTCACTGGGGTGGGGACCAGCCCCGTGGCGGCCGTAGGGAGGAAAGATTTGCCAGGAAAAGCAAGGAGTGGGTGTATCAGCCCTGCAAACAACTGGGAACAGCTCCCCCCCTCCAGGCCCCCGACTCTGGGCTGGTGGGACACAGTCACTGACTTGAGCCTGGAACCAAAGGGCAGGGGCCTGGCAGAAATAGATTGAAAATAAAACTCAAACAAGGACTGGGGTCCCCACCGACCTTGTGCTCGCTGAATAGCCAGCGCAGAGGGTCCTGGAGGGCAAACAGGATTCCCCAGGACTTGGGGCCAAGCTAGAAAAAGTTCAGAGACTGAGTCCTCATTATGAGAGGGGCACCCGCCGGCTGCAGAGAGAAGAGCAGGATCCGGGAGGGCTGAGCCCTTCCACGTCAGAAGGGGCGCCTGCTGGGTGCTGGGGAATCTCCGCCCAGGGGAGAACTGTGGGGGCCGTCAGCCTTCCTCAGCCATCCCCTTACCCTCTCGGCCCCACCAGGCCCAGTCCCCGCGGCCCCCATCAGACTGCCACTTGACATTGCTAACCCTGCGACGTCTAGGCCCCAACTTAAAACCTAAGCCCAAGCCGAGACCTCAGGTGCCCCAGCTCTCCCCACCACCGATTGGGCCGGCCGGTCAAGGACATCTGACGAGGGCAGCCCATCCGTAGGCTAGCCATTGACCTATCAGGGACGACAGTGTGAGAAGAGAGCGAATGAGATGCCTCCCTGGGACCTGGTGTCCCTGAGGGTGATGGTGGGATCTTCCAACTGTACTCTGGCTACCCTAAGCAGAGCACGCTGGGGTGGGAAGGAAGAGGGAGAGGTCAGAGACTAGGAACTGTGGAGAGGGAGAGACTGGGCAAGAGCCGGGGCCTCAGCCTTCACTTAACCCAGTTCAGCTTTATCACATCGAAGTCATTCCCACCGGCTCCAGGCAACTTGCACTCTGTCCACCAGCAACCCTGAATGTTTGCCCTTAATTCAGCAATGTCACTTCAGCAGCACTTTAATCATTCACAGATGTAATGTTTGATGTATTCCTTATGTTTGCTCTAATTTAATTAGAGCATGTGTTAAACAGAATTCACTACCATTAAAACAATGTTCCTCCATCTGTATACCCATGCATATAGCAGTATTATATGCAATAGCCAAAAGGTGGAAGCAACTTACGTGTCCATGGACAGGTGAGTGGATAAACAAAATGTGGTAAATACAGACAATGGAATATCATTCAACCTTTAAAAGGAAGGAAATTCTGGACAAGTGCAGTGGCTCACACTTGTAATATCAACACTCTGGGAGGCAGAGGCAGAAGCATCACTTGAGGCCAGGAATTAAGACCAGACTGGACAACATAGTGAGACCTCATCCCTTAAAAAAAATTTCCAGACATGGTGGCCCAAGCCTGAAATCCTAGCTACTCAGGAGGCTGAGGCAGGAGGATCATTTGAGCCCAGGAGTATGAGGTTGCAGTGAGCTATTACCACACCCTGCACTCTAACAGGTGACAGTGAAAATTTGTCTCAAAAAAAAAAAAAAAGAAAGAAAGAAAAGAAAAGAAATTCTGACACACAACTTGGATAAACCTTGAGAACTTTATGCACAGTGAAATAAGCTAGCCACAAAAAGACAAATACTGTATGGTTCCACTTATATTTGTTGTTGTCTAGAATAGTCAAATTAATAAATACAGGAAGTAGAATGGTGGTTGCCAGGGGTTGAGGGGAAGAGGATTAGAGTGGTATTGTTTAATGAATATGGAGCTTTAGTTTGGGAATACCAAACTACACATTTGAATGGTTAGAATGGTAAATATTATGTTATGTGGAATGGTAAATATTATGTTATGTGGATTTTAGTTTGGGAATACCAAACCACACATTTGAATGGTTAGAATGGTAAATATTATGTTATGTGGATTTATGTGGATTTACATCCTAGTTCCTCTGGGCACCCTGGAACTCATCTTTCACAGGAATTCACAAAGCAACCAACCCAGCCTCTGCACTGCATGACCGGAAGCATTTATTGCCTGGGTGGGCTGACTGTAGACCTAGCCAGGGTAAAGGTACCTAGTCAGGACAGCCTGACCCAGCCAGGCCCTGCGACTGAAAGGTGAGATTGGGACAGTTTATTCACCTACAAAGAGACATCACAGTCACTGGTGGGAACACTCCCATGGGATCCAGGTAGCCAGGCAGCTCTACTGCTGGATCGGTCCCAAGGCCCAGGGACTAATGGAAGTCAGGGCAACAGGAGGTACTTAAATGTTGCATGGGTCATCTGGATCTGCTCCTCTTGGTACCCCTAGACAGAAGGCCCTGGTGGGGTGGCAAACCCTCCCAAGACCTCCTTTTCCCAGCAATGTTGGGCAGAGGATGGCACTACTCATGCTGGACTCAATAGCTCTGTGTCCCCAGCTTCTGAAGCCTGCCCAAGCCAGCTGCTGAGGGACACTGGCTCCCTATCCAGAGTGAAGCCCTCTGATGGATACTTTTTAGATGTTGAGGGCCCACCCTGCCAAGTAAGAAAACACCAACCTAGCCACCCCCAACTCTCATATCCAGGTTGGCTTCACCGGGAAGTGAAAGCAGAGAGGGAACAGAGATTCAAAGAGGCCAAATGACATGCCCAGAGCCCCCCAGCTGGTGGCATCAGAACCATAACTGGATATTTAGACATTCTGATAGCAAAACTCATGCTCTCCCCAAAACTTTGCTTCTCAGCTAGGAGCTTGAGTATACTTGGCGACAGCAGCACCATGCTAGAGGTGACAAGGAGCTCAGAACAGACTCTGAACAGGGGTCAGAGCAGTGCCAGACATTTGGGGTGGGAGCTGGGTAACTGAGTAAATGCCTAAAACCTAACTTCAGTGTTACACAAACTTTGTTATGTGAGAGGTACAAAGCATAACACTCACATAGATTCTCAATAAACCTAGGTTATTTTGCCCTAGAAGCAGGTGGAAATAGTAGAGAGGCCTATGTTCTATCTGCCACCTGGAGAGAAAGCACGATCCTTTTGCAACATACTTCCAGATGGCTTGTTTAAACAAAAGGATGGGTTTCCTGGAACACAGTCAGCCAGCCTGTGGCTGCCTCCTGGGCCCCCTAGGTTGGCAATATGAATGCTAGCCCCTGGCCTACATTTTTGTCTCTCTCTCTCTTTTATTTTTTTAAAGAGACAGAGTCAGCCAGGCACTGTGGCTCATGCCTGTAATCCTGGCACTCTGGGAGGCCAGGTGGGTGGATCGCCTGAGCTCAGAAGTTCGGGACCAGCCTAGCAAAGAAAGTGAGAGCCCCCCTCTCTGCTAAAAATAGAAAAACTAGCTGGGTGTTGTGGCAGATCCCTGTAGTCCCAGCTACTTGGAAGGCTGAGACAAGAGGATTGCTTGAGCCCAAGAGTTGCTATGAGCTATGACACCATGGCACTCAATCCCAAGGCAACTAAAAATCTGTCATAAGTAAATAAATAAAATGAGGAGACAGGGTCTCACTCTGTCACTCAGGCTGGAGTGCAATGGCATCATCACAGTTCACTGCAACCTCAAACTCCTGGGCTCAAGGGATCCTTCTGTAGAGGCTGGGACTACAGGTGTATGCCACCACACCCAGCTAACTTTTTGTTTTGTAGAGATGTGGTCTCACTATGTTGCCCAGACTTGAATTCCTGGCCTCAAGTAATCTTGCTGCCTCACCATCCCAGAGTGCTGGGATTGTAGGTATCAGCCAATCCCTGGTCTATCCTCTTATCTCTGAGTTACAGAGCAGTGGGGAGGAGCCAGGGAGGCCTGGGTGCAGGGTGCCCACTGGGCATAACAGAAGGAAAGGTAGAAAATGGTGCTGGGTCTTTTTTTTTTTTTTTTTGAGACAGAGCCTCAAGCTGTCCCCCTGGGTAGAGTGCCATGGCATCATAGCTCACAGCAACCTCCAACTCCTGGGCTCGAGCGAGTCTCCTGCCTCTGCTTCCCAAGTAGCTGGGACTACAGGTGCCCACCACAACGCCCAGTTATTTTTTGGTTGCAGCCATCATTGTTGTTTGGTGGGCCTGGGCTGGATTCGAACCCGCCACCTTAGGTGTATGTGGCTGGCACCTTAGTCACTTGAGCCACAGGTGCCGAACCCTGGTGCTGAGTCTTTTGAGTTGATGGAGAAGACTAATGGGGCCTGGAAGGGGGCTATGGTTCACACCCCTTGTTCTCCCCTGGGCTTGACCTTGACTCCAGCTTCCCAGGCATTGCTAGGCAGCATCCTGAACAAAGGTAGGACTTGCTGCTTCTCACACTTGTCCTTCTGAGATGGGGAGGGCTTGGAGAAGGTACTGCTGTGCCCTGAGTACTTGGAGCCTAAGATGCCCAAGACTGACAGAGCCGCCCTCCTGCTCTCTGGCCCCTGGGTAATGACTGTTGGTGCCTCCCAGGCTGAGTCACTGCAGCCTTCCCATCAGCCTGTCTGTCACCCAGGGACCTGAGTCCTGCCACCCTGGGTAAGGGAAGCGGCAGGAAGGTGCAGGAAGGAATCCAGGCAGATGCCGGCAGATGCTTAGGGAAGGTGGGACCCACAAGGGAAGGCCAAATGGGTAAAACTCCCATCCCCCTGCTTCCAATTGGAGCTTCTCTATTTTAAAAGTTATGTTGTTGTTGTTATTGTTGAGCTTCTGAGCAAGATTTCCTGCGAAAAGGGGTTAAGATAACAAAAATCATTTGGGGCCCTGCATCCCCTAGGAGCTGTTGAGTCTGCTCTGCACCAAGACCTCTGTTCCTTGTTGTGCTTCCTGAGAGAAGAAACTCTGGAAGAGCAAGTAAAGCACTAGACTCAGAGAGAAACAGGCATAACAGAAAACCCAAAATAACAGCAGCTTAGACAGGGTGGAAGCTTATTTTTCTCTCAAAGCGAGCAAAGAAAGATGTTTAGAGGTGGCCAGGGCTTGCAGGGCAAGTGGTGTCACAGTGTCAGGAACCTGGGTTCCTTCTATACTGTGGCTCTGCCAGGCATAGTTTTCATTCCCAAGATCACTTTGTGGTCAAAAGGGCTGGCGAAACTCCTGCCATTCTACGTACATTCAGGCAGTGGGAGGGAGAAAGGGAAGTAGGATGTGCCTTGCCCTTTAAGGACTCTTTCTGAAATCAAACACACTTGTCAAGGCCAAAAATTAGTCACATGGAGACACCTATATGGAAGGGAGGCTGGAAAATGTTATAATTCCAGTCAGCGAATGCCCAGATAGACTGTTGATGTTTCTATTCCTTTGGATCATTGAAGGAGGTAGGAGGGGAAACAGGAAACTGGAGGAGAGTGAGCAGTCTCTGCCATAACCCTGGCAAGCTGTGTGTCCTTGGGCAAATCCTTTCCCTCTCTGAGTTCAGCCTGTCATTGAAATGGGGGTGAAGGAAGATCATCTCCAAAGGCCCCTGCCTACTGTGACTTTTTGATACTCGGTAGCAGGGAGGGGGGCTGCAGAGAACAAGGATAGAAGCTGCTCCAATTCAAAAGTTGCTTGTATCAGCTCAGCACCTGTAGCTCAGTGGCTAGGGCACCAGCCACATACACCAGAACTGGTGAGTTCAAACCTAGCTTGGGCCTGCCAAACAACAATGACAACTACAACAAAAACATAG
>NW_003852544.1:960882-961908 GCF_000181295.1 Otolemur garnettii
GTCTCACACTGATGCCCACACTAGAGTGCCATGGTATCGGCCTAGTTCACAGAAACCTCAAATCCTTGGGCCCTAATGATCCTTCTGCCTCAGCCTCCTGAATAGCTGAGACTTTAAGTGCCCACCACAATGCCCAGTTAATTTTTCTGCTTTTTTAAAGTAGGGATAGGGTCTTACTGTTTGCTTAGGCTGGTCTCAAATTCCTGACCTCAAGCAATCCTCCCAACTCAGCCTCCCAGATTGCTAGGATTACAGATGTGAACCACCAAGCCCAGCCTGAATGTGTTTAAAATATCACAAAATAAAAATAAAATTAGTTTCAAAGAAATAATCTTCCCAGATTGACTGGCACAATTACAACATTAGTAAGTCATAAGGGTTAAATTCATGCCTGCTACCACTAATGATCTAGTTCTAACTTCTCCCACTTAACTGGCACCACTGCCACACAAAGCTGGTTGTCGAGAGCTTATGGGGGTCAAGTATGCCAGTCTGTTATCAGCTTTTGACAACGTGCATTGTGTTTTTGTCTGAAGTGTAATATGTGAATAGTTGCACAGCTCGACAGTACTTTTTAATTCTGTCTGCTTAACAGTCCATTATGTTAAAGAAGACAAAGAGAATGCTGAAGGAAGAAAACAGATTTTTTTCCATGAGGATTGGGAACTGCAATATTATCTCGTTTCTACTAAAGATAAGATGATTTTAGCTGGGCACAGTGGCAAGCACCTATAGTCTCAGCTACTGGGGAGCCTGAGGCCAGAGGATCACTTGAGCCCAAGAATTTGAGGTTGCTGTGAACTATGACACCATAGCACTCTACCCAGGGTGACACAGTGAGGCTTTGTCTCAATAAAATAAAATAAAGATGATTTGCTTGCTTTGTCATATTGCAATATCAACATTAAAGAAATTCAGGCTCAGCGCCTATAGCTCAACCGGCTAAGGCGCCAGCCACGTACACCTAGGGTGGCGGGTTCGAATCCCCAGCCCGGACCCGCCAAACAACAATGACGGCTGCAACCA
>NW_003852544.1:962737-963970 GCF_000181295.1 Otolemur garnettii
GGCGCCCTAGCCGGTTGAGCTATAGGCGCCGAGCCTATTCAGTTGTTTTTTGGATAAATCAACTGACCTGACTTGGTGCAGGGTTTATGCTTCATTTGGGTTATAACAAAAGATTTTCTTGGCTCGGCGCCTATAGCTCAGCAGCTAGGGCGCTGGCCACATACACTGGAGCTGGTGGATACGAATCCAACCCGGGCCAGCCAAACAGCAATGACAACTACAACGAAAAAAGCCAGGCATTGTGGTGGGCGCCTGTAGTCCCAGCTACTTGGGAGGCTGAGGCAAGAGAATCTTTTAAGCCCAGGAGTTTGAGGTTGCTGTAAGCTATGAAGCCACAGCACTCTACCCAGGGTGACATTGTGAGACTCTGTTTCTAATTAAAAAAAAAAAAAAATAGAAAGAAAACGATTTTCTTTGCTATGAAGAGTTACCTGCTTTGGACACTCTTACTAACAGAATAGATATCTTCAATAAATTTCAGGATAAATGTTGTGAAACTGGACTGAATTTGGTAAATTTAGTGAGCACATGTATAGATGGTGCAACTTCCATGACAGGAAAACTTGAAGGCTTTATTGCACAAAGTATTAAAAGATGCTCTCATTTCTTTTCTTTTCTTTTTTTTTTTTTTTTTGAGACAGAGCCTCAGCCATCATTGTTGTTTTGGCGGGTCCGGGCTGGGGATTCGAACCCACCACCTTAGGTGTGTGTGGCTGGCGCCTTAGCCGCTTGAGCCACAGGCCCTGAGCCTCTCATTTCTTTTCATTGTGTCTTCCATCAGCAAAATCTCTGTGCTAAAGCTAGAAGTATTGTTAACTATAGTTAATAACACAGGACTGTCAGTTTTATAACATGTTGAAGTTGAAAGATGAGATATTCAGTGTGGATTCACCAACGATTTGCTGTACTATTCTCAAGTGTGTCAGCTAACGCAAAGACAGTGATTCTCTTGCCTCAGCCTCCCAAGTAGCTGGGACTACAGGCATGTGCCACAATACCTGGCTATTCCTGACTATTTTTAGAGACAAGTTCTCTCTCTTGCTCAGGCTGGTCTCAAACCTGTGAGCTCAGGCAATCCACTCACCTTGGCCTTCCAGAGTGCTAGGATTACAGGTGTGAGCCACCATGCCTGGCCCAAAAGCTATTTTTTTTTTCTCTTTTTTTTTTTTTTATTGAACGGTAACTATGTACATTAATGCACTTCTAGGGTACAGTGTGGGGTTTTCACATGCA
>NW_003852544.1:976677-987938 GCF_000181295.1 Otolemur garnettii
GCACTCTAACCAAGGGGATAGCTTGAGGCTCCGTCTCAAAAAAAAAAAAAAAAAATCTAAGATCCAATTGGAATATGGAAAAATGCAGTAGAATATCTATGCCTTTGAGAACAGGTCAGAAAAATACTTTCTTGCTTTTCAACCACTTATTGCTATGTATCTACATTCTCCTACCTAACACAGAGCAAGACACCTTTAAGGTCACAAATGACTAATGCCATCTAGAGGATCAACTGAAACTGCAGACCTCCAGGCTGCAACCAAATATTCAAGTACTTCCCAACAAAAGCAGGGACAATCTAGTCATTAAAAGGTCAGTTGACTTTAAAATAAACAGTTTTCATTTTTTGAAATTATTAGGTACATAGTAGTTAGATTTTTAGAAAACAATGTACATTTGTAAGTATAGCTGATTGGAGTTTCTTGAATGCAGCCTTATCTGATTATAGCTAAATTAATGCAGCCTTCCAACATGAAAAGGTCCTCTAGCTGTGTCCTATTCTTTCTCCAGGCTTGAGGAAGCCCCCAAGGGTGACTGAACTTATTGTATATTGGGGTAAGAGACCCAGGGAAGTAAGGGCACTCTCCCTGTCGTGAGATGGGGGTTTAAGCTTTTTGATATAAAAAGACATGTGACTTACGTGGTTAAGAGCATGGGGCCTGGGCCAGATGTTTGGGTTCAAATCCCAGCTTCTACGTACACCAGCTGTGTGATGCCAGACAATTTGTATAATCTCTCTGTGCTGTATTTTCTTCATCTGCACTATCAGGCATTGGGAGCATTAAGTGAGGTCCTCCGTAACAGCCTTCAGAACATTTCACTCCGTAAAAGCTCTCTGAATGTGACTATCATTAAGTATGATTAGTGACAAAAATAAGAAATGAAAATTGTTGTGTCCCCCCACACACACACACCTAGCCTGACAAAAGCTGAGGGTGCCAGCCACTCACCAGCCTTGCAGATCAGCCATAGGCCCATCTGCTTCTGGTAAGACAGACAGGAAGAACACAGAGGTAAGGGCTATTTCAAAGGTGTCAGCCTCCCTGCCATCTGCACCCCAGCTGGACTCTCCATTTGAAATTAGCTCTCGGGCAATTCCCACGCAGGCACTCTGAGGGCTTCTGCCTGGGCAGAGAGTTTCTGGGGTTCCCTACTACCTTCAACCTCAATTGCTATGGAGAGCTGAAACCCCTGAGAGGCACTTGGTTTATGCAGATAATTCCAGGTGTTTTGTTTTTTGTTTTTTGTTTTTGTAGAGACAGAGTCTCATTTTATCAGCCTCAGTAGAGTGCTTTGGCGTCACAGCTCATAGCAACCTTCAACTCCTGGGCTTAGGCGATTCTCTTGCCTCAGCCTCCCAAGTAGCTGGGAGGCAGGCACCCACCACAACACTCAGCTATTTTTTTTGTTGCAGTTTGGCCGAGGCGGGGTTCGAACCCACCACCCTCGGTATATGGGGCCAGCACCCTACCCACTGAGCCACAGGCACCACCCTAGTTCTAGGTGTTTAAATGTCCAGCCTCCACTCCCACCCCAAACATTTCCAGCAGAAGGTCTTGGTCCCACCACCTTCCCAAGGCTGGCAACTAATGGGGAGCAGGTAGGATCCCTCAGCAGGACATACTCTAGGTTCCCACCCCAGGAGAGCTTGCCCCATTGGTATAGGAAAAGGGGTGGGGGAATGAATACCATGCCCAGCTCCCGTGCCCCCTACCTCCCGCCCTACCAGGTCCCCAGGACCCTGGAAAGGGGAAAGGGCAGCTGAGTCTGGGGCAATTTACCAGTGTAATGGAGTCCTCACCCCAGCCCCTCGAGGTAGGGCCACTTCCATTCCACAAACAGAATACAGAGGCCTGGGCATGGGTACAAGGTCATGTGAAATGCCAGGGCTGTCCCTGGCCTCCAGAGTCCTGTATAGCTAGACTACCCCGCCCACCCCAGGAGCTCAGATCTCCCTCCAGGTCTGGTCCCAGCTGCTATTTGGGGCCCACTGAGGCTCTACAGGATCTAGCATCCAATTAGGGCCCTAGCTCCTTCCTGGGCCTCCAGAGGACCCTGCCATGACACTCTGGGTATAGCCCCCACTTTGGTCTGGGGGCCTGGCCCTGCCCCTTGTGTCCTAGACACTGGGGTCTGAAGCTGAGCTCAGGCCAGCACCCCATCAAAGCTGTGGAGCTCCTGGGGTCCAGCTCCTCACATAGCTCCATAGGCAGGAGTGTTTTCCCATCAGCCCTCTGCAGCCACTGGGAAGGGGGAGCAGAGAGCAAACCAGAAACTGTCACCAGGCCCCCACCCTGAGTAGACACTGGGCCAAGACCATCTGGGCCTCTGGAGGAGACTGTCCTTTCTATTCTAAGAAGTCCAGGTGAGGGGCAAGCTCTGTGGGGCTCTGATATCCTCATCCATAGATGGAATGTTCTTCTCTCCTGGGGACCTCTCAGGGCATTGAAACCAGTCCCCTGGGTGAGGTTCAGCCCCCACAAGTGACAGGACTTACTCTCTTCTTGGCATAGCCTAGGGTTGGAAGTTTCTCGGGAAAGCCCCTAGCAGCCCCAGGGAAAGTGCCGTGCTTCTCCCAGCCTTACTTCTGGGGCTCCCAGGAAAGTGGATGACAAGTGTCTCAGCCATGGGAAAGAAGGGAAAGACCTCCCTGGGTCCTAGAACTAGTCCAAGCTCTTCAGGAATGCTCTTGGTCCAGCCTTCCCTATTCTTGAAATAGGGGTGGGGGGGTGTTATTGGGATTTTGTTTTGTTTTGTTTTGTTTTTTGAGACAGTCTCACTATGTTGCCCTCATTAGAGTACTATGGAGTCACAGCTCACAGCAACCTCAAACTCCTGGGCTTAAGCAATTCTCTTGCCTCAGCCTCCCAAGTAGCTGGGACTACAGACACCCACCACAACACCCGGCTATTTTTTGGTTGCAGTTGTCATTATTGTTTGGCAGGCCTAGGCTGGATTTGAACCCACCAGCTCCAGTATATGTGGCCGGAGGCGCCGAGGGTAAAATCTGGGTTTTGACATCCTGAGTTCTAGGTCTGGGTCCATAGCCTTTCCTGCACCCCAGCAAGGAGGTAAAAGGAATGGGGGAAGTGAGCAGCCTTCAAGTTGAGTGGACTCATCTGCCCAATGCCCCTGCCCTCCCAGGTGGCTGGCAGGTGGGCTGAGAAGCCCCTGTTTTATAGAAGTGGAGACTGAGGTATCTGCCCTTGAACATCAGGGATCTGCCCTAGAGCACCTCGGAGTGAGTGTGTGGGGCGACGTTCACCCAAGACAATCCTCCCCTCCCCCATGGGCAGGGAGCATGGTTTAAAGACCACTGCTCTGCAGCCAGCCTCCCAAGGGCAGGTGGCTGGGTGGTCTTAGCAGAGTGATCCCAGGGAGCCATATGGCACCACTTCCCCAGTGCTGGTTCCTCCCACCTATCCTGCCTAGGCTTTTGCTGGAGCCTGGGGACTAGTTGACTCCTGCCAAGAATACCCACAGCCTGCAGGCTGGACAGGGGACATGACAGGCCTAGGCCCACCTCATCTCTTAAGACTCTTCTTGGTCTAGATCTGTCTCCCTGGGAGAAACTGAGGCCCAGAGGGATCAGGACACCCCGGCCTCGGAGTTTCCAGACATACTTTGGAGGCAATGCTTCAGTGGGGTCTTTCCCACCTTCTTTGCAACCATGTGTAGTAAAGGGGAAGAAGGGAAGGCTGCCAAGCCTGGAGCTATGGGGGAGGGGAGGAACTGGCAGGTGTCCCACAGGCCAGGCTGGGAGAGAGACCAGGGCACCTCTGGCACTCCCTCTTGGCGGCCCCTCCCCCACTCCTCAGGCTCCCTATCCACACTAGGCAGGCTGGGAGGAGGCCTGGGGCTCTGTGGGTGTTTGTCAGGGCTGCCCTATCAGGCCTCCTACAGCACACACTCTCAGGCCACACAGAAGGTTCCTGCTGGGCTGAGGAAGCATTGCCCCTGCAGCATTGTTCTCAATTCCCAGGGGTGCTCAATATGTCTGAATTTGGAATGAAGGAGGCCCAAAATGAGAAGGTGGGCGTATGTCGTACCACCTGCTATGGATCTGCCCACTGGTTGTATATACACGTCACCACACTGTGGGTACAGCTGCATCTGGGATGAGTACACTGTGGGACAATTACATGCATGCTTCATGTTGGGGCATATTTGAGTGTACATGGTGGGGTGTGGACTGGGGATGATCCTTAGGGTGAGAAGGCTCTCGTCATGCACCCATAAACACACCCACATCACAGGGAAATACACCCTTGAGTACTGGAATATCCAGAGCTGACTTCCTGCCCCAAACATCCCCATGACACCATCACCTTGTTTGAAATTCTAACATTTGAGCATCTTAAGGGTAGAGTAAGGGATTCCCTAAAATGGAGGGGCATGTCTGAACCAGGCCTCAGGGACTGGAAGCTGTGTCAGCTGTGCTGCGCAGTGGTGAGGACCCAGGAGACAGCTCTTCAGACAGACCCCACATCCACCCCTTACCTCTCTGAGGGACAGCTTCCTCCCCTGTAAAGCACCTATCTCAATGCAGGGATCCAATGCACAGATGCATGGACAGCACTCAGCACCCCTGGGCAAACCAGAGGAATGTAAGGAGGGTGCAGGCTATGGCTGTGGATGAGATTTGGGAAGACCCCATCTTCCCCTTGCTCTGATCCTTTCCTGGGAGGCACTCCCAGCTGCAGGGTACCTGTCACCAATGTTCCCTCCCCAGGAGGGTGACTGTGGACCAGCTTCAGCGCCTCCGTCCAGCTGGCCCTAGTTCCCTGTGCCTGCTATGCCAACTGTATAAAGAGGAAAAGTGTTTCTGCAGTCACAGTTTGTCCTCTCCACACATCTAGAGGTTGGCCAATTAGTACCTTTACTAAAGCAAAATGTTTCAAATGTGGCTGAGTCTTTCATTTACTATTTTTGTACTTTAAATGACTTTTTCAATCAACTTCTGTGTTAGGTATCTATTGCTGCATAATCATTTACTGCATAACTTAGCAACTGAAAATGAAACATTATCTCATAGCTTGGTCAGGTCAATAACTCAGAAGTGGCCTTAGTTGCTGGCTCTGCCCCAGGGCCTCAAGGCTCAGCTTGGGGAGGACCTGCTTTTCATTCAGCGGCCTGGCTGCTGGCAGCCTCAGGTTCTGGGCTACTTAGGGCATGGCAGCTGACATCCCCCTTTCCACCACTGAGAGAGCAAGGGTGGGTGAGCAAACTCCCATGACAGAAATTGGTCTTATTACAAGTGAATCTCAGAAGTGACATCAAATCTCACATATTAGGTCCTATTCATCAGTCATCAAGTCCCACCCACAATCCAGGGGTGCATAGGGAGTGGATACAAGGAGGCAGGGATCACCAGGGCCTTCTTGGAGGCTGTCTACCATACCCACCTGTGAGGAGTCCTGATCTAGTTGGGTAAGAGGCCTTCTCCATAGAATCAAATACAGTCAAAACTGAATACTTACTCTGTGCTAGGCAGCATTCTAAGAACTTTATGTTGACCCCTTGGCCACAGCAAGGTTCTCATTTTATGAGATAACAAAGAGAGGGAAAGTATCTTGTTTTCAAATTCCATAGCTGATAAGAGCTGGAGCAGACTGGGACCCCAAGCCACAGGGATTTGAATCCATGGAGGAAGCTGGGCTGGGAATATGCCAGAAGCCTGCAAGGTCAGGCAGTATGTCCTCCCATGGGAGCCCATCTGAAGTGCAGGAAGAGGCATATCAGAACTGGCTTTGTGGGCACAGGGCGGGGATGAGTCCCAGGGAGGGGAGCTTACTCCAGGAGGGTGGTGTAGGCTAGACAGAAGACTGAGGCCAGAGCCCAAGAGCTCTATGTCAAAAGAAAGGCCAAGGAGGATGGAAGCAGATGCAGTGGGGGAACAGGGTGGTGACACAGGAGTCTGTAGTGGTGTGGACATCTCTGAAGAGCACCCAGGCTGAGTTATGGTACAGAAAGCAGGGCACTTGTTCAAGGTAGTATGGAGTCAGGACTGTGGGGTCGCAGTTTCTGTTTGGTGTGCAGTTGAGGCCAGTGTTGCCCTAAGCCCCAGTTAGGCTGACACCCTGATGTGGCCTCCCAGTCACTTTCCCTGGGGCAGGCAGTCATGAGTGTCCCACCTATAGGCTGTGCCCCCCTTCCTAGCCAGTCATTTGCCTAGCACCCTGATGGCTGTCCTCAGCTCCAGTCCCCTGCTGCCCCTGGGAACCACCACTCTTCATGGAGCAACCAGAACCTCAGGCCAGGCTGTCACACTGCTGGGTGCCTCCTCTTCCAGGGAGCCCACCAGGTCTCCTAACTATTTCCAGACCTTCTGAGAGTGCAGACAAGGGATTTGTGCAGATAGAGCCACAAAAACCCAACCAAAACGTAGATATTTGGTTTTTCCCCAGAACTGATGTCCAGCATTCACCAGGCCATAGGCCTTGGCCAAGTCCTGTTCTTCTTCTAATCCAGGGGCCCTCTCCTCCTCTCCTGACCAGCCTCAGAATCTCCCCAGCAGACACTGACAGCCTCCTTCCTGCTCCCCCTGACTACACTTGCCCAGCCAGCTCCCAGAGCTAAGCCTCTATTGACTCCACCCCAGCTGGCTCAGCCCTGCTCACTGCAGGCCTCACCCCCATTTCCAGCCCCTGGGATCCCCACCAAGTCTGCCTAACCTGCTGCCCTCCCTTCTCCAAATGTCCAGATCGTTCCCATCCTTTAAGGCTCTGCTCAAAGCCAATCACCGAACTTGAGAGAGTGACCTGACCTCTCTGAGCTTCAGTTTTCCTGAATGTTTAACAGGAGTGAATCGTTTCTCCTCGCCAAGGAGCTTGGAGGAAGAAAAAAGGTGCGGACTAGTGGAGGCCTGGAACACAGGGAGTCCGGAGCCTCGGCGCCTCCCGGCCCACCCCGTCCACCTAGGTCGCTGTGCTGAGTCCGGACCAGGTGTTCGCTAAGCCCTGCCAGGTGGTGATGGCGCCTAGGGCAGCCGGTTCCCGCCCCCTAAAGCCAGCCCCGGGCCCCTAAAATGCCTCGTGGGAGAACATCTGCGCGGAGCTGCGGGGAACCGGGGCAGGATGAAATCCAAGAGCCCAGGGCTCCCTCCCCGCGGCAGCCACTCCTCCGGCGCAGGCAGGACTGGGCACACAGCCCGCAGGGGGTCGGGATTGGGAGAGGGTGGGTCTGAGTTTGTTTCTGGCTGCTCAACAGCCTCGTTCCCAGCGCCTCTAGCCCTTAAGAAGGGCCGGTTGTGCCCTTCCTTGGCGTCCGAGTGTGCGGGCCGGGGAGGGAGAGTCGTTTAGTTGTTTGTTACTTACCGTAGTGCTCAGTTGCTGTGAAAAAAGCTCAGAAAATACAGAAAAACACCTAAAAGATGACTGTAACCTTAACACCCCTCTCAGACATGGGGCATCCTTGTGTGCACGCAGAGGCAGGCGTTGTTCGTGTATCCAGGGGGGACAGCGCGGCACGGAGAGGCTCAAGGGCCTGGAGGATAGTCCACGTTCGAACCCAGACCTAGCTATCTCCTTCAGCTCCGGTCCCATCAAGGGCTCTGCCTTATTCCTCCATAAGGGCCTCCAACCATCGCCTTACCTGTCCTTGCAGCCAGGGGTGCCATGTGAGGACGCACAGGGACCAGCGGCAAGGACTCCCCCCCTCTCCTACCGTGGGAGATCAAGTAGGGACTTTGAACTCAGTCTAGAGCTCAGATCAGGAGGATTAATCCAATTGCTTTTCAAACTGAGCCTCGCCCTGCAAACTGCCCCTAGGCCAGGCCCTGCCCCCTCTGAGGCTGGTTGACTCTTTGTTCCCACCTATCTCTGGCCTCTTGGGGAGAGGAATTGTTGACCCATTTTACTGGTGGCAAAGTGGGTGGGGCAGTGCTTTAACCGAGGGACCAGAGACCAGACTCATGCAGTGCTTTCCAGTACATGGGGACACACCCCCAAGCACTGCCCCATCCTCACCTTGGAGTCGCAACTCCAAGAGGCCCCCCTTATCCCAGAAGCCTGCCCTTCACTTAGAGACTAATCACCCAGCCCAAAGTAAGTCCTTTATTTAGTGCCCTGAGGATCGCTAGGGAGGACACACTAGTGACTGCTCTTTTCCTCAACACCCAGCCCTACTAACTATGCTGGACCACTGTGGTGCTTGGAGCAAGGCCCATATTGCAGCCTCAGTTTCCCCACCTAGGCTGGACTCAGTAGCTGGTGAAGAGTTTTCTGGAGCTAGGGCTCCTGGAGACTGCGGGCTGTTTCCACCCTTCTGGGTTTCTCCGCTTAGTCTTTTTTTTTTTTTTTTTTGAGACAGAGCCTCAAGCTGTCCCCCTGGGCAGAGTGCCGTGGCATTACAGCTCACAGCAACCTCCAACTCCTGGGCTCAAGCGAGTCTCCTGCCTCCGCCTCCCAAGTAGCTGGGACCACAGGCGCCCGCCACAACGCCCGGCTATTTTTTGGTTGCAGCCGTCATTGTTGTTTGGCGGGTCCAGGCTGGGGATTCGAACCCGCCACCTTAGGTGTACGTGGCTGGCGCCTTAGCCGGTTGAGTTATAGGCGCCGAGCCTCTCCGCTTAGTCTTTTTCCTCTGCTAAGACACCATGATTTCCTAGGGCAAACCTCCCCCCATCTACCCTGCAGGTCTGTGGTGTGGTTGGTGGCACCCCACTTTCCCAGTTCTGGGCCTGGCAGTCAGCACCACCAACCCCCACCCCCGCCCACACACACACACTAGTTTGGAGAAGGGCTCCAGGGCCTGCAGCAGGGACAGGGTAGTACCAGATCTACCTTAGGTGGAGATCTCATCAGAGGGTGCATAAGAGCAATGGTATGAGCCAAAGAGGAGTCACAGAAGCCCTGGGCTCAGGGTTCACCCTGGACTCCACTCTCCGGCTTTTTGGCTTTAGGCTGTTCACACCTTGGCTGTTTCCGGTATTCCTTCATTCATTCTACAGTATGCTCTCAGATAGCTTCAGTGAGTTTCCAGAGACACAGCCTAATTGTAGGGTCTGCCCTCAGGGTGAGTGCTTAAAGCCTGGGACCATCTCCAGTAAATTACAAGGTGAGTGTACAGCACTAGGGGAAAGGGCTATCTGGTGTCAGGACCAGAGATTCCGCAGTAGGTTTAGACAGGACTAGTGAGTGAGTGGGAGGTGAGAGAGGAAAGTGCTCCAACCAATTGGCCCAGAGAGAGGATTCCTAAGCTTCCTTGAAAGAACAACGGGGTGGGGGTGGGAGCAGAAAAGGTTGTGGGCCATATGCAGCCTTTGGCTCTCAGCCCAGCAGCATAGAGGAACCACATCTGGGTGTAGTGCAGCCTATTGGTATTTTAGTATATCCCCCTGGCTTTTGCACCTTCCCAGGGCTCTGCTACCCTAGGAAGAAAAGAATCCTTGCTTTATCATGCAACACGAGGAAGATGCCTTTTGACCCTGGTGTGGCTTTGTGGGGAGGTGGAGGAAGACAAGTGTGATGCCTATTTTGCAGATGTTTATAGAATACAGTAAAAGCCAGGCTGTAATGGGCTGGACAGGACAAAGAACCCAAGTTCTGCCTGTACCACTTAGTGGAGACTTCCCAGCAGAGGCTCCCTAAGCTGGAGATGAGTAGAAATCGCCAGGGAGATATGCCAGGAGGCAAGGTGGGCAGGTGGCAGGCATGTCCCCAGAGAGGCTCAAAGGTACCCGGTGTCCAGGAAACCCCTAAGTCAGATTTTTACTCCAATTCTCAAAGAATTTGGAGTCTGTCAGTATATATAAGTGTCTCTCTGCTTACGGTTGCTAAGGTACAGGCAATAAACAGCTAGAGCCCCTGTGTTTGAGTGGTCTTGTTGGTGAAGCAGGTAGTGGCAGAAGATGGATCCCAGAGGGGCAGGAAAGACACATCCAAACTAAGGCCTGGAGGCCAGGTGCAGTGGCTCAAGTCTGTAATCCTAGCACTCTGGGAGGCTGAGGCCAGTGGATTGATTCAGCTCAGGAATTTGAGACCAGCCTGAACAAGAGTGAGGCTGTCTCTAAAAGTAGTCGGGCATTGTGATACATGCCTATAGTCCTAGTTACCTGGGAACCTGAGGCAAGAGGATCTCTTAAGCCCAGGAGTTTGAGGTTGCTGTGAGCTATGAGGCCAGAGCACTCTATCCCAGAGTAAAAATGAGACTATGTCTCAAAAAAAAGAAAGGGGCTCAGCGCCTGTGGCTCAAGTGGCTAGGGTGCCAGCCACATACACCCAAGGTGGCGGGTTCGAATCCAGCTCGGGCCTGCCAAACAACCATGACGGCTGCAGCCAAAAAATAGCCAGGTGTTGTGGTGGGTGCCTGTGGTCCCAGCTACTTGGAAGGCTGAGGCAGGAGACTCGCTTGAGCCCAGGAGTTAGAGGTTGCTCTGAGCTGTGATGCCAGGGCACTCTACCCAGGGGACAAGCTTGAGACTCTGTCTCAAAAAAAAAAAAAAAAGAAAGAAAGAAAGAAAGAAAAGAAACTAAGGTCTGAGAGGTGGGGGAAGCTTAGCTGGTGGATGGGGCAGGGATCGGTTAATTGTGGAAAATAAATCTTGTACTTCCCGTTGCTTCCTCTGGAAGTTTCATGATGCTTTCAGCAAAATGATAGCAAAGACTTTAAAAAGACATAAACATGGCTGGGCACCTGTAGCTCAAGCAGGTAAGGTGCCACCACATACACCTGAGCTGGTGGGCTCAAATCCAGCCCGGGCCTGCCAAACAACAATGACAACAACCAAAAGATAGCCAGGCGTTTTGGTGGGCTCCTGTAGTCCCAGCTACTTGGGAAGCTGAGGCAAGAGAAATGCCTAAGCCCAGGAGTTGGAGGTTGCTGTGAGCTATGATGCCATGGCACATGGCACTCTACCCAGGGCAACAGCTTGAGGGTCTATTTCAAAAAAAAAAAAAAAGAAGACATAAATATGAGAGGGGACACAAGGGTTCCAGCACATGTTATGAAGATAACCTGATTAGACTCAGCAGAGAAGGAGAAGCAGCACCTGATGTGCTGGCCAAAAGCACCCATGTGTGCAATCTGACAATTAAGTTCTAGAACTCATCCTAGAAAAAGTGCTACATACCTCATCACTGAATATCACTACAGTCCCCTTTGAAATACTCCCCTTAGGCACCAGCAACAGCGTCTAGTCCACCCTTCAAAGTACTTTTTCTTTTTTTTTGCTATTTTTGGCCAGGGCTGGGTCTGAACCCGCCACCTCTGACATATGGGGTCTGTGCCCTACTCCTTTGAGCCACAGGCGCCGCCCTCA
>NW_003852544.1:989337-1009565 GCF_000181295.1 Otolemur garnettii
GGGATGGATTCGAACCCGCCACCTTAGGTGTACGTGGCTGGCGCCTTAGCCTGTTGAGCTACAGGCGCTGAGCTGTGCTGCAACATCGTGATTACAGACTTGTGAGACCCTGAGCAGAGGACCCAGCTCAGCTAGACTTCTAACCTACAGAAACGGGTGAAATAAATGCTTGTTGTTTTAAACTGCTAAGTCTTTGTTATATAGCACAGAAAACAAATACACCCCCAAATCCTCCTTGAGCTGCTCGGCTGAGCAGATCCATCCATTTCCCTGTCTCCCTTCCCACCTCCGCAAGAGACAGGATGCACAATCTCTGGAGAGATTCCAGAATCAGGGCATCAGGCAGGGGTCAGTGTGGGCTGCAAAAGGTTGTATGAGTGGCCACATGCTAAACAGCTCTTTCCTGCCCTGCTCCCAGAATACCAGGAGCCAAGTATATATACCTCAGACAGGAGACTAAAGGAGCTTTCTATGGAAACCCAGTAATCCCTCTACTGAAAGAGCCCCAGTCACTTACTGCCCATCACTGTGAAGGCTGTGTGATTTGCTTAGGCCAGTGAAAAGTGAGTGGAAATGACATGTTGTACACTGCAAATGAAAACTAAGAGTCAATTTGTGGTCCTACCATTGGTTGCTCCTTTCCCTCTGCTACAGGAAAAGCATGCTGCACATGGAGGCTGCTCCTATAGCCAAGGTCCCAAGATGAAAAGGGCACTTGTAGCCCACCAACCCCTACAGGCAGCATATAACACAAGTGAGAAATAGACCTTTGGTGTTGTGAGATGGGAGCATGCTTGTTACTATTCCATAACTTAGCAAAGCTGACCAATACACCCAAAAGCTATCCTGATGCCTAGTAATCCTACAGTGAATTGTTGCACATGCAGAGATTCCAGTTGGTCTGTTTGTGCTCTAATCTACTGTGAGTAGCAGCCAAGGATCATCAGACATCAGAGGAAAACCTCCAATAGGAAAGGCAAACTGAAACAGAGAGAAAAGGAACTGGGATGAAAAAAGAACAGAAATGAATAGAAGAAAATCTCAAACTCTAATTACTCAGAAAAATTAAACCAGAACAAAGGTATTTGTTTTAATGGGCAAAAAACTAGTGGAATTTTAAAAAATAATACTGAAAATAAGTGTAGGAGAAAAAGATAGGGAGATTTCCTAAGAGTAGAAGTAGCTCATGCCTGTAATTCCAGCACTTTAGGAGGTCAAAGCAGGAGGATCACTTGAGGTCAGGAAGTTGAGAACAGCCTAGACAACACAGGAAGAATCCATCTCTAAAAATCCATCTCTGTTTTTAGACAGTCTCACTTTGTCACCCTCTGTAAAGTGCTATAGCATCATATCTCACTGCAACTTTAAACTCTTGGACTCAAGAGATCCTCTTGCCTCAGACTCCCAAGTAGCTGAGACTACAAGCGCCCACCACAACACCCAGTTATTTTTAGAGACAGGGTCTTGCTGCTCATGCTCAGGCTGGTCTTGAACTCCTGAGCTCAAGCAATCCACCTACCTAGGCCTACCAGAGTGCTAGGATTGCAGGTGTGAGCCACCATGCCTGGCCTAAACATTTTTAATTAATAAAAAAAGGGTGGAAGTAAATGACAACAAAATAGAAAACAGGAAAGGAAGAAACAAAACAAAACAAAAATTAGAGGATGTGATAAAAAATGATCAAGTCCAACCACAGGCATTCTAGAAGGAGGGAACAGAGGGACTTGAGTGTCCTGGATGCAGGGGCCACTGTGCCCTGCACAACTCTTGAAAAGACCCACCCCCTCTGGCCAGGCTCAGTGGCTCACGCCTGTAATCCTAGCTCTCTGGGAAGCTGAGACAGGCAGATTACCTGAGTTCATAGGTTCAAGACTAGCCTGAGCAAAAGCAAGACCCCCGTCTCTACTCAAAATGAAAAACTGAGGCAAGAGGATTGCTTGAGCCTGAGTTGTAGGTTGCTGTGAGTTATGATGCTATGGCACTCTACCCAGGGTGACAGGCTTGAGACTCTGTCTCAAAAAAAAAAAAAAAAAGACCCACCTCAAGGTACAGCATTTCTTTGTGGGGTCTTTGGGAGCACCAGGTATAAATCAAAGGTCCTAAATACCTACAGAGAGGAAAATAAGTCTCATGCAAAAAAGTGAGGGTCAGAAAGGCTATGGGCTTCTCACCAGCAGCGCTGGAAGCTAAAAGGCAATGGAGAAATGACTTCAAAATGCTGGGGAGTCCAGATGCAGTGCTCAAGCCTGTAGTCCTAGCACTTTGGGAGGTCAAGATAGGAGAATCCCTTGAGGCTAGGCATTTGAGACCAGCCTGGGCAACATAGCAAGATCCTACCTCTACAAGAGTTAAGAGAAACTAGCTGAGTGTGGTGGTATGTGCCTCTAGTCCTAGCTACTTTGGATGCTAAGACAGGAGGATTGCTTGAGCTCTCAAGTTTGAGGCTGCAGTGAGCTATGATCCCACCACTGCACTCTAGCCTGGGTAGCAGATCCAGACCCTATCTCTAAAAAGTGCTGAGGGGCAGCACCTGTGGCTCAAAAAGTGGGGCGCTGGCCCATATGCTGGAGGTGGCAGGTTCTAGCCCAGCCCCAGCCAAAAACTGCAAATAAAATAAAATAAAATAAAAAGTTCAAAAAGAAATAAATAAAAAATACTGAGGAACGGGTGTTGTTGAGGGTGCCTGTAGTCTCAGCTACTCAGGATGCTCAGGCAAGAGAATCACCTAAGCCCAGGAGTTGGAGGTTGCTGTGAGCAGTGTGATGCCACAGCACTCTACCGAGGGTGATAAAGTGAGACTCTGTCTCTACAAAAAAAAAAAAAAAAAAAAATGCTGAGGAAGGCCAGGCGTAGTGGCTCAAGCCTATAATTCTAGCGCTCTGGGAAGCCGAGGCAGGTGGACTGTCTGAGCTCACAGGTTTGAGACCAGCCTAAGCCAGAGCAAGACCTTGTCTCTAAAAATAGCCAAGTGTTGGCTCAGCACTCATAGCAGTGTGGTTATGGTGCCAGCCACATACACTGAGGCTGGCGGGTTTGATCCAGCCCAGGCCAGCTAAACAATGACAAATGCAACAAAAAATAGCCAGGCATTGTGGCGGGCTCCTGTAGTCCCAGCTACTTGGGAGGCTGAGGCAAGAGAATCTGGGTGGCACCTGTGGCTCAGTGGGTAGGGCGCCGGCCCCATATACTAAGGGTGGTAGGTTCGAACACGGCCCTGGTCAAACTGCAACAAAAAATAGCTGGGCGTTGTGGCAGGCACCTGTAGTCCCAGCTACATGGGAGGCTGAGGCAAGAGAATTGCCTAAGCCCAGGAGTTGGAGGTAGTTTGCTGTGAGCTGTGACACTATGGCACTCTATAGAGGGCAACACAGTGAGACTCTGTCTCAAAAAAAAAAAATAGCCAGGTATTTTGGTGGGCACCTATAGTTCCAGCTACTTGGGAGGCTGAGGCAAGAGAATCACTTGAGCCTAAGAGTTTGAGGTTGCTGTGAGCTATGATGTCACAGTGCTCTACTGACTGCAACAAAAATGAGACCATGTGTTAAAAAAGAAAAAAAATGCTGAGGACATTCTTTTCTTTTCTTTTCTTTTTTTTTTAATTCAATAAAGTTTTATTTTTCCAAATTTACGGTTGATTGGACCTGTTCATGCATCTTGACCATCACTTGCTGGTGACTCCACCCTTGGTATTTCTGGTGTAAACTACTTGAGCTCTATTCTTTGAAACCAGCTTGATAAGTCCTTTAGTGAGGAGCTCACTAAGGGCTTCCCTGGCCTGGAAACCTTGAATTTTCAGTCTCTTAGAGACCACAGTTGGGGTTATAAGCTTATAATTGGCAACTTCCTTACAGTTTGTCATATGTATCTTTATCAAACAAGATTAGATTGTTGAGCTTCTCCCGGAATTTGCCTTTGGACTACTCCTTCTTTTTGACCTTGCCCCCAGATTTGTTCACTGGGCCTTTGTCTTTCTTGGGTGACTTTCTGGCATCTTTCTTCTTATTGTCCTTGGGTGGCATTGCAAAGTTTGGAGAGGAACTGCAGGTATTGCACCCTCACTGAAATACTGTACAAAAAGGGCAGAGGATGATTTTCAACTTGAAATTCTATACTGAACCAAGCTATTATCAAGCATGAGGCAGGTTAAAAAACTTTTCAGATATGCAAAGATTGAACAAATCACTATCTCACATACCTTTTCTCAAGAAGCTACCTGAGGATGTTCTCTAGAAAAATGGGAAAGGAAACCAAAAACCAGAAAGACATGAGATGGAGCAAACAGGGATCCAACCCAAGAGAGTGGCCAAGAGAAAACCCACCTCCTCTATAGCTGTATTGTAAGCTACTGGAGGTAGCTTCTGGAGGGAATTGTGGGACAGTGGTGAGGGCAGATTCTGTGATGGGTAGGAAATAGTATTGAGAGATGGTGGAGCATTGAGAAGAGTGAGACCCGGTCTCTACTAAAAAAAAAAAACAAAAACATTGTGGCAGGAGCTCGTAGTCCCAGGATGAGGCAAAAGGATTGCTTGATCCCAGCAATCTGAGGTTGCTGTGAGCTATGGATACCACGGCATTCTACCCAGGGCACAGAGTGAGGCTCTGTCTCAAAAATCAATAAATACAAATAAAATACGCATTAATTAAGGCTTGGCACCCATAGCACAGTGGTTATGGCACCAGCCACATACACCCAAAGCTGGCAAGTTTGAACCCAGCCTAGGCCAGCTAAACAATGACAACTGCAACAAAAAAATAGCCAAGCGTTGTGGTGGGTGCCTGTAGTCCCAGTTACTTGGGAGGCTGAGGCAAGAGAATCCCTTAAATACAAAAGTTTAAGGTTGCTGTGAGCTGTGATGCTACGGCACTCTACCGAGGGTGAACTTGAGACTCTGTCTCAAAAAAAAAAAATACAGATTAATTAATAGTAAAAAGCGTAGAAGAGGAGAAACACTTGTGAAGAGGGAATCGAGAAGATCCCAGGGATCCCAAACAACTGGATCTTCTCCTTCCTTGGGGGTAGGGGCTCCCATTCTGGAGAATGGACCCAGGGGAGAAACAGTCGCCTCTCAGAACACTCCGCTGGTGCACACAGGAGGGAATACTGTAACCAGAACTTCTACTAGGAAAATATAGTAACTGCCTGGAGACTGGGAAGCCAGGGGGAGGTTAATGGAGGAGTTTGCATCCCACATGCACAGATCAGGCCAGGCACAGTGGCTCACCCCTATAATCCTAGCACTCTGGGAGGCCAAGGCAATGGATTGCCTGAGCTGACAGATTCAAGACCAGACTGAGCCAGAGTGAGAGACCTCATCTCTAAAAATAGCTGGACCTTGTGTCTGGTGCCTGTAGTCCCAGCTACTTGGGAGGCTGAAGCAAGAGAATAGCTTGAGGTTGCTGTGAGCTATGACACCATAGCACGCTACTAAGGGCAACAAAGTGAGACTGTCTAAAAAAAAAAATGCTCAACATCTGTAGCTGAGCAGCTAGGGCGCCAGCCACATACACCAAAGCTGGTGGGTTCAAACCCAGCCTGGGCCTACCAAACAACAAAGACAACTACAAATAGGCATTGTGGTGGGCGCCTGTAGTCCCTGCTACTTGGGAGGCTGGAGGCAAGAGAATCACTTAAGCCGAGGAGTTTGAGGTTGCTGTGTGCTATGACACCAGGGCACTCTACCAAGGGCAACATTGTGAGACTCTGTCTCCAAAAAAAAAAAAAAAAAAAAGGCACAGACCCAGGATGGATGCCCCCACCCTGGGAGTCTGGGAGTTTTCCATGTCCATAGACTTTTTTGAGGAGACTCTGACTAGGTTTTGTTTGGTTTTTTAGAGACAAGTTCTTACTATGTCACCCAGGCTGCAGTGCAGTGGCATGATCACAACTCAGTGCAGCCTCGAGTGCTTGAGTAATCCTCCTACCTCAGCCTCCTGGAGTAGCTGGGACTCCAGGTATGTGCCACTGCACCCAGCCTTGTTTCATTTTTAATTAAGTATATTTTATATAACTTTTTAAAAAATCTGAATGTAATAGTGCTGGGTGCAGTGGCTCACTCTTGTTATCCTAGCACTCGGAGAGGCCGAGGCAGGTGGATTGCTTGACCTCAGGAGTTCGAGACCAGCCTGAGCAAGAGCAAGACCACATCTCTAAAAAACTATCTAGGGCGGCGCCTGTGGCACAAAGGAGTAGGGCACCGGCCCCATATGCCGGAGGTGGTGGGTTCAAACCCAGCCCCAGCCAAAAACTGCAAAAAATAATAAATAAATAAATAAATAAATAACTATCTAGGCATTGTGGTGGGTGATTGTATTCCCAGCTACTTGGGAGGCTGAGGCAAGAGGATCACTTGAACCCAAGAATCTGAGGTTGTTATGAGCTATGATGTCACAGTATTCTACCGAGGGGGGAAAAATGAGACTCTGTCCCAAAATAAAAGAAATCCAAGTATAATAATAAATATTTCTTGGGGTGGTACCTGTGGCTCAGTGAGTAGGGTGCTGGCCCCAAATACTGAGGGTGGTGGGTTCAAACCTGACCCCAGCCAAACTGCAACAACAACAACAACAAAAAAAAATAGCTGGGTGTTGTGGCGGGCACTTATAGTCCCAGCTACTTAGGAGGCTGAGGCAAGAAAATCGCCTAAGCCCAGGAGTTGGAGGTTGCTGTGAGCTGTGACACCACAGTACTCTACTGAGGGCGATAAAGTGAGACTCTGTCTCTAAAAAAAAATGTATATATATCTCTGGTAAAAACACTGAGACAACACAAGATCACAAGATGTTTTGGAAAAGCAGCACTCACCTATGGCAAGCACTGTAGGGCTGTTGCTTTCCCAAATGTCTTTCTAATTCCTGTTTCTGTCTCTGTCTTTCCCTCCTTCTCTCCCCTCTCCAAAATGTTGTTTCCCTCAGGCACCCAAGATCTGCACCCTGCTTTGCTCACTCAGTTGTCTGTTTAGGTTCTCCATCTAAATTAAGACATCTAAAGACTCCTTTCCCAGGCTCCGATGCTGGAGACCCCCATTTGTGCTCCCAGTCTTCACTGTGTGCCTGGTGCCAAAGATTGACTGGGAGTGGGGCACTGAGCGCACTCCTGGAGGCATGGAAATGCTCTGTGTCACAATGGTCCATACATTGCCCTAGACTCACAGAACTGGGTACATAAAATGGATGCATTGCACTGTATGATAATTTTGCATACAAGAGAAATGCTAGTAACTCCACTAAATCGCTTTCATGACTGCTAATGAATCAGTGAGATGATGAATCTATGGAGATGAGAGGTGGGGGCAGGGGAATAGAGAACTGCAAAGGGCACCTGACATACTGCAGGGCTGGAAATACTGCGCTGGGAAAGAATTGAGGGGAAGCATGACAGAAATTAATCAAAAGCTGTGAGGAGAAAAGTCATGACAGGTAGGAAAGAGCAGGAGCAAAAGCTGGGCTGAGTGGCTTTTTTTTTTTTTTTTTTAGTTTTTGGCCAGGGCTGGGTTTGAACTTGCCACCTCCAGCATACGGGGTCGGTGTCCTACTCCTTTGAGCCACAGGCGCAGCTCTGGGCTGAATGTTCTTGAAGGCAGGGTCATTGTCTGTTTGATTTTGTGATGTACCCCCACTGCCTGGCACCTGAGTTTGTACAGAATGAATGAATGAGAGAAGAATGAGTGCTGTGATCAAGAGAGGGTAGCATCAGATGAGGCTGGGGCTGGGCTGGAGAAACCCTGCTCCTGTGAGGAGCATAAGGCCAGGGTGAGCCTCAAGCTCACCAGCCCAAGCTTATTTCTGACAAAGAGGGAGCAAGAAGGCAATCCTGAGACCTCTGGCAGGACCTATGTGCAGCAGAAGAGCACTGGGCAGTCCCATGCCCCTCTCCATCCAATCACAGTACTTGGGACATACCCCACACTGACTGAGGCTGGGTTCCTGATTAGTTCCACGAAGACCTGGGCACCCTGGAGCTGAAGCCGCTGTTCCCATCCTTCCCCTATGCCCACCTTGAGTAGAGAGGACAGTGTGAATGACTGTGAAGTCATTCACATGCAGAAAGCAGAGTGAGGTGAATAAAATTCACCAGCCCAGCCTTCTGTGCCAGCTCTGCATCTCTGCGTGCATGGTGTGCCCTTGCCCCCAGGCCTGTTACTTTGTACCCATAGCTGTGCTTTCTGGTTCAGCAGGATGGGACCGTGCTGTACCCACCTGCTTTCGCATCAGTCACATCCCCTACAGTTCCTCATCTATATTCTGGGAAGGGGGGAGTGACTCTCAGGGCCTGGAGCTATGGATGTGCCCAGCCGCCTCCTGATGGAGGCCCCACCTTGCAGCTGCTTCTCTCCTTCCTGGCTGTCCCACCTCCCAACCTAGACCAGACACCATCTTCTCTGCCAAAAGCCCCTCCAAGAATAATAGTGGTGAGAATTTTGCACAGCCCTAAGGCTTGGCACACAGTTTATTTTAATCCCCTGAAACAGTCATCCCCATTTCCACAGAGCCCCTAAAGGTGACTCCTAAGTCACCGGCCAACATGTGGCACAGCTGAATCCATACTCAGACTTCTGTCCCCAGTGTGTGCTCCATCAATTTGCCACACAGCGGATGAGCTTCTTCAGAGCCATATACGATTTTGGGAGCACTCCTCTGGCTGGAAACTTTTCTTTGGTTAGAATTACCTATGATCCAGCAATTCCCCTTCTGGGCATACACCCAAAAGAATAGACAGCAGGGACATAAACATTCACACACTCATGTTCATAGAAGCATTATTTACAAAAGCCAAAAGGTGGAAGCAATCCAAATGTCCATGGGTGGATGAATGGATAAACAAAATGTGGTATATCCATACCAATACATTTTATTTAGCTTTAAAAAGGAAGGAAACTCTGATATGCCACAATTTGGGTGAACCTTAAGGACATCACATGACTGTGACATAAGCCAGTCATAAAAGGGCAATTTCTGTATGATCTCACTTATATGAGTAACCAAAGAGTAATCAAAATCATAGTGACAGAAAGCAAATGGTGGTTGCCAAGGGCTGGAAAGAGGCTGGCCACAGGGAATTGTTTAACAGGGACAGAGTTTCTGTTTGGGAGGATGAAGAGTTCTGCCAGCAAGGCAGCCCATGCCTGCAATCCTAGGCAGAGGCAGTTGGATTGCTTGAGCTTGGAGTTTGAGACCAGGCTGAGCAAAAGATACCCCATCTCTACTAAAAATAGAAAAAGTAGCTGGACATGGTGGCACACACCTGTAGTCCCTGCTACTCAGGAAGCTGAGGCAAGAGGATCATTTGAGCCCAAGTTTGAAGTTATTCTGAGCTATGACACCACAGCACTCTAACAATAGTAAACTCTCCCTTTGCTCTACATTGCTCAGCAGAAGTGGCTACATAATTTGTAGGGATCCTTGTTCAAAAAATTACTAAGAATTTCAATTTGGGCTTGGCATCTGTAGCACAGTGGTTATGGCACTGGCCACATACACCCAGGCTGGTGGGTTTGAACCCAGCCTGGGCCAGCTAAACAACAATGACAACTGCAACAAAAAAATAACTTGGGTGTTGTGGCAGATGCCTATAGTCCCAGCTACTTGGGAGGCTAAGGCAAGAGAATTGCTTACACCCAAGAGTTTGAGGCTGCCGTGAGCTGCTATGCCACAGCACTCTATGGAGGGCGACATAATGAGACTCTCAAAAAAAAGAATTTCAATTTGGCAACTGCATAGGATTAAACCAAGTGTGGTCTCTTCTGGACTCAGGACCCCTGGCAACTGCACAGGCCACAGCCCCATTCCCTTCCCAGGCTGCTCCTGAGTCATCACTCCTGTAATACCACTTTCTTTCAGCTTGGGGAAGGGCCCCAAGGCCCTGGGCCTTTGTCCATCATGTTCCCTCTGCATGAAATGCCCTTCCTGGCAGCTTCCTACATCTTCAAATCATGAGCAGCTGTACTTACATCACTATCACCTCCCCCTCAGAGGGGATAGTGAGCAGCAGCTTTGCTTGGGTGAGTTCTTGTCCAGCCCAGCCAGCACCAGCCCAGGCCTGCCCAAATACTTATTCCTTGAGTATCAGACATATGTATCAACTCAACCCCAGCCACCATGTTTTACTCAGAATACTGATTGCCTTGGATGAAGGGCTCAACTACCACTTGAACTTTACCTGGGAAGTGAGAACAATGTAACCTAAAAGTTTGTACCCTCATATTAATTTAAAAATTAAAAAGAAAAAAAATCCAGAATACTGATAGCTGTTACAAAGTGTCTCAAGGTTTCTGAGACCTTTAGGCAACCACGTGGAGTCGCCCCACATGACCTGGGTGGGAACCCCACATAAAGGATCAGCACTGGTCTTAGGGTCTACCTGAGGGCAGAGACTTGGGCTGGAGTCCTGCGTAGCTTTTGGGTTCTGTCCCCATCTTCGCTTTACTACGAGCCACAGCGTCTGCTGCAGAGGCCAAGGCCAAGCCTGGGGTGAGCGGCCAGCCGCGGGGTGCCCTCCGAGCCTGCTTGGGTTGAGCATCGCTTTCACGAGTCCCCGCGCCGGGTGGCCTCCGACGAGCCCCAGCCGGCTTCCTGTGTCCCCTCTCAGGCCCAGGATCACCGCACCCCCAAGGTTGGGGGGGAAAGCTTGCCCAACCGTAGCCATGGTAACCACGCCAAAGAACCTGCGGGGCAGAGCGGAGAGTTGGAGGGGGCAGCGGTGAGACCACCCACGTGGGCCAAAACCGCAGGGAAACCCGGCTCGCCCTCTCCCAGATTCAGTTTCCTCATCTGGACCACTGGGCCGGCGCAGCAGCTCCTACTATTTAGCTCTCGATTTGGCTGTTCTTTCCTTTCCCCTCCTCCCTCAGCAAAAACAAAAGCAGACGTCTTGGCAGGGTGGCCTGAGGAGGGTGTGCTGAGCTGGGGGGAGGGAGTCTCATCCCTCCCTCATCTGGAAGGGAGATTCAGGGGGGCAGGTGGCGAGGGAAGGACGGTACCTATCTAGGCTGGGTTGGCCAGAGACCCACCTGATCTGTCTGAGGACAGGGAACCAGGAAGGTCTATCCTGAGTGTCCTAGACAGCTTGTCAGGCAGAGAAGAGTCTCAGGGCGGCTCCAGGGAGCTCAGGGTGGGAAGTCAGAGTGGCTGCCCTGGGAGGCCACCTGAGGTCAGCCTGGGGAGGCCCAGCTACCCTGACTGGCGGTGCCTTCATACTAGGCTGTCAGGGGATATCAAGGGTCCCTGGCCCTGGGGTAAAGGCATCAGGAGCAGATCCAGAAGCCAACAGTTACCCTCTGGGGGTCACACTGGACACCTGGGGGATTCTGGAACAAGGGTGGTGTCCCCAGCAGGGGGCCCAGGGTGTGTGAGGTTGGAGCGGTCTGCTTTGCATACACAGGGGACCGAGGAGCCCACCTCCAGCCCAGGGGTTCCAAAAGCCTCGGTGCTGGCTTTTCAATACACCAAGGTATTTCTGGCCCAGGTCAGTGGCTCCCAGAGGAACTACAGTGACTTCCTACAAGAAGGGAAACTTCCTTAGGGAAAGCCCTTCCCTTTCTGGGACCTACCCTGGGCAGAGAATGCTTCCACTGCTCCTGGGCAGAGCCCCAAGACATTCCACTTTTGAGAAGCTTATGCCTTCCCAGGAGGTAGGCACAGCCTCGCTCACCTCCTCCCCACTCTTTCCCAAGAGCCCTGTTAATTTGTAGTCACAGGCTCGGGACACTGACCATCTCCTTTACCCCAAGCTGGGCCTCAGTATCCCTATCTGTAAGAGGATAAATGGAGGTTTGGATTCTAGGCTCTCACAGCCCCAGGATCTCCAAGGCTTTGTTCTGGTCACCATCAGCTAGCCTGGGGTGTAGTAGGGCCCTGGGCTTCTCTCGGTTATGTGAGCTTGTGTGCTGTATACCACCCTGGGCCCCTGAGGGGTATCTGTGGTAGCAGGTGATCTTTCATCCCCACCCTCCCCAAACCAGATCATAAACCAGGGACCAGGCCATAGTGAATATTGGGCCTGGTCCCTGCCTGCTCCCAGCCCCCAGAGACCATAACTCAGATCAGGCAAACCAGGCTAGGAGCAGGGCCAGCAAGCTTCTCAACACCTGCAGGGCCCAGGGCACACCTTGGTCACTTTGGGTTTGATTTCCTCAAGCTGGAGTGATCTCAGTTCCTTAAGGTGTGGTGGTTCTGACTAGTGGGGGTGGAGAAGACTGAAGAGGACATTACTAATGGGGCATCATCAAAGAGGCCCCAACAACATGTCTGGTCCAACCCATTCCTCAGGATAGATGGGCTCCCTGCAGGCACCAAGATCCTGTGCCAGGTGTGGTGTCCTTCCTGCAGGTGACTTGAAGCCAATCCTGCCCCCCTCAGCCTGTGTTCTCTTGCCAGGAAGCAGGGCCTTGTCAGCTACAGTAAGAACATGGTGTGGATAAAGCCTGCCAGGTAGTGAATGTCTTCCTGCACTGCAACATCCCTCTCCCTGGCAGCCCTCAGGCCCAGGAGGCCTGATGTGTCCTTTTATTCTTGATGCTTTGGCCCCCTTAACCCTGCTTGGAATATCTAAGGAATTGCCTGCAACTACAGAGGGGTCACAGCAACCCCTGCCCAAATTAGGGCAGGAGGTTTGTGGGAGCCTTGGTGACAGCCCTATCAGGGATCTGTTAGCCAATCAACAAGCCAAAGGGATCACCCAGCACATAGATATGAATGTGGGGAGAGAGAGAGGGACACATGATGGGAGGGCTCTGCCATGTCCTCTATCCTCAGAGACCCTCAGCCCAATCTCCTGATGATGGGGAGCTCCCTTCCCCATCAGAGGATTCCTAGGGCCCTCAGCTTTGAACGAGAAGAGCCCTGTTTGGCATTGCTTCTATGGATACTCAGGAAATGCCCATGACGGGGCTCTGACCACCCCATTCACCTGTAACAAGGGAATAGCCTTGGTAGCCTTGGCCCCAGTGGTTGGAGTATGCCCTGAGCTAAGCTTGAAGCCTAGAGCTAAATGGGCAGGAAGGAGTGGGAAATGCCTCGGCCTTTGGCAATTGCAGGGAGGTGTACCTGCCTGAAATACAGATTGCATTGAGAACAGTCAAGATGCAGGGTTCAGCCTCCAGACAATGGGATGGTGGCCGGAGTAGTAAGGGATCTACTACTTGGCCCTAATAAATAGCCCCAGAGTGGCCAGGCATGATGGCTCACACCTGTAAACCCAGCACTTGGCCAAGGGCGGGTAGATTGCCTGAGCTCACAGGTTCAAGACCAGCCTGAGCCAAAGCGAGACCCCATCTCTAGAAATAGTCAGATGTTGTGGTAGGCACCTATAGTCCTAGCTACTGGGAGTCTGAGGCAAGAGAATTGTTCAAGCCCAAGAGTTTGAGGTTGCTGTGAGCTATGACTCCATGGCACTCTACCAAGGGTGACAAAGTGAGACTCTGTCTCAATAAATAAATAAATAGTCCCAGAATTATGAGGGTCACATGAAAATGCTGATATTTCCTTCAGTAACTTATGATTCATAACATTTAATCTTCCTGAAGGAATTAATGGCAGTCTATAGAAAGTCAGAAACAGTCGATTTATAACCATAAAAATAGATAATTTTGAATAATCAAGAGTGTGGTGAACATGCATTTACCCTATTCCAGGACATTAATGATTAGTTTTGAGACATGAAATGTAGCCATGAGTTCCCTCGCAGTCAAGACATAAAGAGAAGAATGGTTTCTAGGAACTTCACCATTTGATCAAGGGGAGCCACCAGGCAGCTAGGGGATCCATACTTCTTTCTAGAAAGAAACTTTCTTATGAACTTGCATCCCAAACTTCAACCAACTGGTATTCCCTGTGGGAGGCTCCCTGGGCACCAGCCAGCAGGGCTAGGAGGACAGAGACAACCATGAGCCTGGTGTATACCTTTGGGGTCCTGCCTGTTGTGTGGCCCCAGAGTGTCTTTACCTCTGTGAGCCTCTGGGCCAAGGCTAACTCAACTCTCCAGGCACAGGGGCTCAGGACCTCAGCAGCAGATCTTCAGGAATTCTGCCCTGGGATCCTCATCTTGGGTCTGACGATGGTGCTCTCCCATTCATCTGTTTCCCAAGAGGGTCTCTGGAGGACCAGGAGCAAGCGTGTTGCTCCACATTGCAGGGTGTCTGAGGGCAAGAGGCTGTGCTCACACTAGTCTTTCTCCCTCACCCATGCACGTGCTGTTCTAGTGCCTGGAAGGCCCTTCCCACCCTCATCTGCCTGGCAAACCATTCTTTACCTCTCAGTTCACACATCCCCTCCTTCAGCCCCATGCTGACCTTGATGCCACCCTTGCCACACCCTGTTGGCACTGCCCATTTACTGAGCTGTTTCTGTCCCTTTAGATCCTGATACCAGGCACTGGGTGAGCCAGGGCAGGCATGTTTGTGGAATGATCAAACTAGAGAGTGTCCTCTGAGTAGGAAAAGACTTCATGTCCATTGATCCCATCATGCAAAGGGGGAAACTGACATGGGTGCTGGCAAATGATGGCCACCCATGGAGTCAGGCCAGAGGTGGGGCTGGAGACAGGATAGCCCTTCAATTGGCAGGAAAATGGCACCAAAATTCAGAGGGAAGCTGAATTTCAAGTCCTCACTCTCCCATTTTCTCCTTCTGTGACCCTGAGCAGGTTACATACCCCAAGGGACTAATGGCTGCATGAGAGGGAGTGGGTATATCCATGGGAAGGTAGAATTTGGCAAACTCCTGGTTCTAGGCTAGTACTTAGCTGGGTTTGCTGTGACTAGTACCAAGCCTTGGTTACCACCCGCCGGCCCTAGTGGGCCCTTGACTGTCATGCCAAGGACCTTACCATTTACTCCTAGGACTGGCTGAGAGTCCTTCCTTGAAGGTTTGGATCTGGGCTGGATGTGATCAGATAATGTGGTAGCTGGGCTGGAGGTGCTGGTAAGGTGGGGCTGTGGCCAAGTGTGGGTAGCTGTCCTTGCAAAAGTGAGTGGTGCAATATGTCTCCAGGGCAGAAGTATTCCTCCAGGTCCTAGCGTCCAGCTCAGGGCTGCACCAAGATACACAGGATGAATGAATGAATGAATGAGGCCTGGCCTCGAGATTAGAGATTAGAGACACTTAGGAGGATTGTCTACCTGTCCTATGTGTTGAACCCCTACTGAGACTGCTCCAGGCTGGGACTTGAGAGGAAGGCTGCTATATGTCCTTGGCTACAATTTTTTTTTTTTTGCAGTTTTTGGCCGGGGCTGGGTTTGAATCCCCCACATCTGGCATATGGGGTTGACACCCTACTCCTTTAAGCCACAGGCACCGCCCACAATATTTTTTTTCTTTTTTGAGACAGAGTCTCACTATGTTGCCCTTGGTAGAGTGCCATAGTGTCACAGCTCACACCAACCTCAAACTCTTGGGCTTAAGTGATTCTCTTGCCTCAGCCTCTCAAGTAGCTGGGACTACAGGCATCTGCCACAACGCCTGGCTATTTTTTGCTGTAGTTGTCATTGTTGTTTAGCAGGCCCAGGCTTGGCTCTAACCAGCCTCGGTGTATGCAGCTGGTGCCCTATTCACTGAGCTATGGGTGCATGCAGCTGGTGCCCTATTCACTGAGCTATGGGTGCTGAGCCCTTGGCTGCAATTCTAACTGGGGATTCAACTGCACCCTGCCCAGCAGCTGCTGGATGATCTGTCTAGGAAGCCACAGCTGGCCTCCAGGAAGAGCCAGGTGCAGTAGAGGGGGCTGCCCTGGACACTCACTTAAGGGGTCTCTCTTAGGGTGAGCCCCAGCCGAGGAGGGGATTGAGACCCAGGTTCACCAGAGTCAGAGTCCCCCTTCCACTGAAATGTCTGGGCAAGTCAGACAGGATGACCTAAGATAAACGGTAACAACAAACAACTCCAGATTCTTTTTGTAAAAATTGCCCACAGGCCAGGCAAGGTGGCTCATGCCTGTGATCCTAGCACTGTGGGAGGCCGAGGTGGGAGGACCCCCTTGAGCTCAAGAGTTTGAGACCAGCCTGACCCCAATTCTATTAAAAATAGAAAAATTAGCTGGGTGTTGTGGTAGGCACCTTACAATCTCAGCTACTTTGGAGGCTGAGGCAGGATGGCTTGAGCCCAAGAGCTTGAGGTTGCTGTGAGCTAGGGTGACACCACTGCCCTGTCTCAGATAGATAGACAGACAGACAGACAGAGAGACAGACAGAGTCTGGCTGTGTTGCCCAGGTTTATCTCAAACTCCTGGCCTCAAGTGATTCTCCCTCTTTAGCTTTCCAAACTGCTAGGCTTTCAGGCATGAGCTACCATGGCCACCCCACAATCAATTATAGAACATTTTCATCACCCCCACAACAAACTCTCTAGCCATTAGTGATCACTCTCCATTGCCTTGCTTCTCCCAGCCCCTGACAACTGCTAATCTACTTTCTGGTTCAATCACTCCTGGTTCAAGTGATACTCCTACCTCAGATTCAAATAGCTGGTAGTACAGGATGAACCACCATGCCCCGCTAATTTTTCTAGTTTTTCTGTAGAGATGGGATCTCAGGTTGGTCTTGAATTTATTTTTGCTCAGGTTGGTCTTGAACTCCTGGCCTCAAGCAATCATCCCCCTCTGCCTCCCAAAAGGCATGAGCCACCATGCCTAGCCCATCTTATCCCTTTTTTAAGTGTACGGTTCACTGGTATTAAATACATTTGTAATTTTTTTTTTTTTTTGAGATGGAGCCTCAAGCTATCCCCCTGGGTAGAGTGCTGTGGCATCACAGCTCACAGCAACCTCCAACTCCTGGGCTCAAGAGAGTCTCCTGCCTCCGCCTCCCAAGTAGCTGGGACTACAGGCGCCCACCACAACGCCCGGCCATTTTTTGGTTGCAGCCATTGTTGTTTGGGGGACCAGGCTGGATTTGAATCTGCCACCTTAGGTGTATGTGGCTGACACCTTAGCTACTTGAGCCACAGGTGCTGAGCCTACATTTGTAATGTACAAACATTACCACCATGCAACTCCAGATTTACGGTTTTTTTGGGTTTTTTTGTTTTTTTGAGACAGAGTCTTAATATGTTGCCCTCGGTAGAGAGAGTGCTATGGCATCACAGGTCACAGTAACCTCAAACTCTTGGGTTTAAGAGATTCTCTTCCCTCAGCCTCCCATGTAGCTGGGACTACAGGTGCCTGCCACTACATGCAGCTATTTTTTGTTGCAGTTGTCACTGCTGTTTTAGCTGGCCAGGGCTGAGTTTGAACCTACCACAGGAGCCGAGCCCTGCTTCTATCTCCTGAGTAGCTAGAACTACAGGCACATGTAGCGAATGTGGCCATTTAAAATTTGGTAGTGCCTGTAGCTCAGTAGGTAGGGCACCAGCCACATACACTGAGGCTGGCAGGTTTGAATCCGGCCCAGGCCAGCCAAAACACCAATGACAACTGCAACAAAAAAATAGCTGGGCATTGTGGCTGATGCCTGTAGTCCCAGCTACTTGGGAGGCTCAGGCAAGAGAATCACTTAAGCCCAAGAGTTTGAGGTTGCTATGAGCTGTGATGCCACAGCACTCTACTGAGGGTGACTTATTGAGACTCTGTCTCAAAAAAAAAAATTTTTTTTTCTTTTGTAGAGATGGGGTCTTGCTTTGTTTCTCAGGCTGGTCTCTAACATCTAGGCTCAAGTGATTCACCTACCTTGGCCTCCCAATGTGCTGGGATTATAAGTATGAGCTACTACTATGCCTGGCCTTATTATTGATTTCTAAGTTTTTCCTGTTGTGGTCAGAGAATATACTTAGTGTGATATTTATCCTTTAAATCCATTGAAATTTAATTTTTGGCCTAACATGATCTATCCTGGAAAATGTTCCACATGCACTTGAGAAGAATGTGTATGCTATTGTTGTTGGATAGTGTTCTATATACAGTAGCCGCTCTTTCTCATCCATAGGAAATGTGTTCTAAGATCTCCAGTGGATGCCTGAAACCACAGATAGTACAGAACCATACATATACTATGTTTTTTCCTATACACACACATATCTTTTAATTTATAAGTTAAGCTTAGTAAGAGATTAACAACAATAACTAATGATAAAGTAGCACAATTATAATAATATATTGTAATAAAAGTTATGTGAATTTGGTCTCTGTCTCAAAATATCTTATGTGTACAATGAAATCATTAAAAATGAAAATACAGATAAGGGGGGGAAACCACTGTATGTGTTAGATTCAGTTGGGTTATTGTGTTGTCTATTTCCTTACTTATCTTTTATCTCACTGTTCTATCCATTATTGAGAGGGGGCTATTGAGGTCTCCAACTATTATTGTAGAACTATTTCTACCTTTAATCCTGTCAGTTATTGCTACAAATATTTTTGTTTTAGAGACAGTCTCACTTTGTCACCCTCAGTAGAGTGCCATGGCATCACAGCTCATAGCAACCTCCAGCTCTTTGGCTTAGGTGATTCTCTTGCCTCAGCCTTCAGAGTAGCTGGGAGTATAGGCGCCCATCACAACGCCAGGCTATTTTTTTGTTGCAGTTTGGCCAGGATTGGGTTTGAACCCACCACCCTTGGTATATGGGGCTGGTGCCCTACTCAATGAGCCACAGGCGCTGGCCTAACACAAATATTTTAATCTGTTATTACGTGCATATTTAGTCAGCATTCTCCAGAGAGACAACCAATAGGCTATACATATAGATGGATAAGAGGGAACTTATTAAGGGAATTGGCTCGCATGATTATGGAGGCTGAGAAGGCCCACAGTAGGCTGTCTGCAAGCTGGGGAACCAGGGAAGGTAGTGGTACAGCCCAGACCAAGTTCTAAAGCTTCAGAACCAAAGACACTTATCATATAGCTCTCAGTTTGAGGCTGAAGGCCAGACAGCCAGGGGGACTATTAGGGTGACTCCTGAAGTCCAAATATCAGAGAACCTGAAATTCTGACCTGCAAGGGAAGAGGAGGGGTATCATGGCTCTTCAACAGAGGTCAACATTTCACCTTTCCTCCATCTCAGCTTCCATTCTGTCCTCATCTGATTGAATGGTGTCCATCCATATATAAAGGTGGTTATTCCCCTCTTTGTCCACAGGCTCACATGCCAATCTCCTCCAGATTCATGCTCGCAGACACAACCAGAAATAATGCTTTACCAGCTATCTAGGTTTCCCTTAATCTAGTCAGGTTGACATCATCACAGTGCATAAATGTATGTAATTTTATATTTTCTTACTATACTGAAACTTTTATGTAATGTCCTTTTTTGTCTTTTTTTTTTTTTTTTTGAGACAGAGTCTTACTATGTCACCCTCAGTAGAGTACTAGGGCATCACAGCTCACAGCAACCTCAAACTCTTGGGCTTAAGTGATTCTCTTGCCTCAGTTTACCAAGTAGCTGGGACTACAGGTGCCCACCACAACACCTGGCTATTTTTTTGTTGCAGTTGTTTAGTTGGCCCATGCTGGGTTCAAACCTGCCACTCTTGGTGTATGTGGCTGGTGCTGTAACCAAAGTGCTATGGGCACTGAGCTTATTTTTTTATCTATTCACTTTCAATCTATTTGTGTATGTGGATCTAAAGCAGTGGTTCTCAACCTGTGGGTCACGGCCCCTTTGGGGGTCAAATGAACTTTTCCCAAGGGTTGCCTAAATACATCCTGCATATCAGATATTTACATTACGATTCATAACAGTAGCAAAATTATAGTTATGAAGTAGCAACGAAAATAATTTTATGGTTGGGGGTCACACAACATGAGGAACTATATTAAAGGGTAATGGCATTAGGAAGGTTGAGAACCACTGATCATCTGAAGTAAGTCTCTTATACATATGTATCTTTTTATCCATTTTGCCAATCTCTGTCTTTTGATTGGAGTTTAACCCATTTCCACTTAAACTAATTACTAATACGCAGGGAATTAACTTCTTTTTTTTTTTTTTGTAGAGACAGAATTCCACTTTATCGCCCTTGGTAGAGTGCCTTGGTGTCACACAGCTCACAGCAACCTCCAACTCCTGGGCTTAGGCAATTCTCTGGGCTTAGGCAATTCTCTTGCCTCAGCCTCCTGAGTAGCTGGGACTACAGACGCCTACCACAACACCCGGCTATTTTTTGTTGCAGTTTGCTGGGGCTGGGTTTGAACCTGCCACCCTTGGTATATGGGGCTGGCGCCCTACCCACTGAGCCACAGGCGCCACCCGGGAATTAACTTCTGTCCCTTTGATATGTGCTTTCTTTTTTTTTTTTTTTTTTACAG
>NW_003852544.1:1010578-1017848 GCF_000181295.1 Otolemur garnettii
TGGCATCACAGCTCACAGCAACCTCCAACTCCTGGGCTCAAGCGAGTCTCCTGCCTCTGCCTCCCAAGTAGCTGGGACCACAGGTGCCCGCCACAGTGCCCGGCTATTTTTTGGTTGCAGCCATCATTGTTGTTTTGGCGGGCCCAGGCTAGATTCAAACCCGCCACCTTAGGTGTATGTGGCTGTGCCTTAGCCACTTGAGCCACAGGCACTGAGCCTATAATTTGAATTTATACTAGATTTACTCTAATCTGTACAAAAATGTTATTCTCTTAGTGTTATGTCCCTATTTCTTTCAGTTGTTGATGTCACAAAATCACATCTTTAAACACTGTGTGCCTCAAAGCAAAATAATAATTCTTAAAATGCAATATTCTCTTAAATCATATAGAAAGTAAAAATTGAAATTACAGGCCAGGTGTGGTGGCTCATGCCTATAATCCCAGCACTCTGGGAGGCCAAGGCCGGTAGATTGCCTGAGCTCCTGAGTTCAAGACCAACCTGAGCCAGAGTGAGACCCCATCTCTAAAAATAGCTGGGCGTTGTGGCAAGTGCCTGTAGTCTCAACTACTTGGGAGGCTAAGGCAAGAGAATCACTTGAGCCCAAGAGTTTGAGGTTGCTGTGAGCTGTGACAACACAGCACTCTACCGAGGGTGACAAAACAAGACTCTGTCTCAAAAAAAAAAAAAGTGAAGTTATAAATTGTTGTTACAATAATACTAGCTTTTATAATTGGCTATATATTTACCTTCTTTGATATTTTTATTTCTTTCTCTTTTTTTTTTTTGCAGTTTTTGGCTGGGGCTGGGTTTGAACCTGCCATCTCTGGCATATGGGGCCAGCGCCCTACTCCTTTGAGCCACAGGTGCTGCCCGATATTTTTATTTCTTTATATGGCTTTGAGTTACTTTTTAGAATCCTTTCATTTCAACCTGCAGGACTCCCTTGAGTAGTCTTATAGGACAGGTCTAGTGGTAATGAGCCATTTTAGTATTTGTTTATCTGGGAACGTCTTAATTTCTTTCTTATTTCTTTATTTACTTTTGTAGAGACAAGAGTCTAACTTTATCACCCTCGGTAGAGTGCTGTGGCATCACACAGCTCACAGCAACCTCCAACTCCTGGGCTTAGGTGATTCTCTTGCCTCATCCTCCCAAGTAGCTGCGACTACAGGCGCCCACCACAACGCCTGGCTATTTTTTTGTTGCAGTTTGGCTGGGGCCAAGTTTGAACCCACCACCCTCAGTATACGGGGCCGGTGCCCTACCCACTGAGCCACAGGCGCCACCCTCTTTCTTATTTTTGAGAGACAATTTTGACAGATATTGGGTTCTTGGTTGACAGGTCTTTTCTTTTAGTACTTTGAATATATTGGCCTATTGTCTAGCCTCCAAAATTTCTAGCGAGGTATCTACTGATAACCTTGTTGAGTATCCCTTGCATGTGATGAGTCACTTCTCTCTTGCTGCTTTCACGATTCTATTATCTTTGACTTTTGAAAGTTTTAATATCTGTTTACATATTTTATTGATACAAAATATTTGTACATATTTATGGGGTACATGCAATATTTTGTTACATGCATGGAATATGTAATGATCAATTCAGAGTGTTTGAGATGTCCATCTCCTTGACTATTATTTCTGTGTATGGGGAACATTTCAAATCCTCTCTTCCAGCTATTTTGAAATATACAACACATTGTTGTTAACTACAGTCACCCTTCTCTGCTATTGAGAATTAGAACTTTTTCTTTCTATCTAACTGTATTAACTAAGCTTTCTTCATCTTCTCCCACCTACACATCCTTCTCAGCCTGCTGTTTCTATCCTTCTATTCTCTACTTTCACGTTTTTAGCTCCCACATATGAGCAAGTACTTGGAATATTTGTTTTTCTGTTCCTAGCTTATGAAAGTTTGACTATAATGTATCTTGGTGTGGATCTCTTTGAGTTCTTAGTTGGTGTTAAATGAGCTTCTTAGAAATTTATATCTTTTCTTAAATTTGAAACATTTTCAAATTTCAGCCATTATTTCTTCAAATATTCTATGTACTCTTCTTTTCTCTCTTGTTCTTATGGAACTCCCCCTAAAGTGTATGTTGGTTACCTCGATCATATCCACATGACCCTTAGAGTCTCTTCACTTTTCTTCAATATTTGTTATTTCTGACCCTCCGACTGAATTATTTCCATTGTCTTTATTCACCGATTCTTTTTTCTGTCTGCTCAAATCTATTTTGAATCTCTCTGGTGAAATTTTCATTTTAATGTATTTTCAGCTTCAGGATTTTTTCTTTTTTAAGACAGAATCTCACTTGGTCACCCCAGGTAGAGTGCAGCAGCATCATCAACTCACTGCAACCTTGAACTTCTGGGTTCAAGTGATCCTCCTGTCTCAGCCTCCCAAGTAGCTGGGACTACTACAGGTGGACACAGCCAGGCCTGGTTAATGTTTTTCTATTTTTGCTAGAGACGGAGGCTCATCTCAAACTCTTGACCTCAAGCAATCCTCCCCTCCTCATCCTCCCAGACTGCTAGGATTACAGGGGTGAGCCACCACTATGGCCTCAGAATTTTCTTGGTTTTCTTTTTATTAATATTTCCAGTTTGTTCATACATTGTTTTCTTGCCTTTCCCCACATCTTCCTTTGGTTCTTTCAGCATCATTAAGATAATTATTTTAATGTCTTTGTCTAGTAGATCTGCCATCAGGCTTTCTTGCTTATTTTTTACTTTGAATGTGCCTTTTTTCCTGTTTCTTTTTTTTTTTTTTTTTTTTTTGCAGTTTTTGGCTGGGGCTGGGTTTGAACCCACCACCTCTGCATGTGGGGCTGGTGCCCTATTCCTTCAAGCCACAGGCACCACCCTTTTTTCCTGTTTTTTTGTATGCCTTGTGATTTTTTTGTTGCAAACTAGACATTTGAATCCAATGATGTGATAACTCTAGAAATCAGATTCTTCCCCTTTACCATGGTTTGTGTTTTTGTTGTTGTTGTTGTTGGTTTTGTTTATTTATTATTTATTTTTATTTTTATTTTTTTTTGGATGGGGCTGGGTTTGAACCCACCACCTCCGGTATACGGAGCCGGAGCCCTACTCATTGAGCCACAGGCACTGCCCCCTGTTTATTTATTATTGTTATAAGCTGTCTCTGTCTCAAGGACCAGACTGAGTCATAAACCTAACTTCCTCTTAGATATTCTCTGTGCCTGCATCTTTCCCTGGCCATGCATAGTTACTTTCTACTTTTCTATCTTATATGCAGTTTTTGTTTTTTTTCTTTGAGACAGAGACTCACTCTGTTGCTCCAGATTAGAGTGCCATGGCATCAAGTTCACAGCAACCTCAAATTCCTGGAGTTAAGTGATCCTCTTGCCTCAGCCTCCTGAGTAGCTGGGACTACCAGAGTACACCACCACACCTGACTAATTTTTCTATTTTTAGTAGAGACAAGGTCTCACTCTTGCTCAGGTGGGTCTTGAACTCCTGAGCCCAAGCAATCCAACTGCCTCAACCTCCCAGAGTGAGCTGCCGGGCTGGGCCATGCAGTTTTTGTTGTTGTTGTTGTTTGTTTTTTGAGACAAAGCCTCATTCTGTTGCCCAGGCTAGCATTCAATGGTGTCAGCTTCCCACACAGCAACCTCAAACTCCTGCATTCAAGTGATCCTCCTACCACAGCCTCCCAAGTAGCTGGGACTACAGCTGTCTGCCACAATGTTTGGTTAATTTTTCTATTTTTAGTAGAGACAGGGGTCTCACTCTTGCATAGGCTAGTCATGAACTCTTAAGTTCAAATGATCCTCCCTCTGAGCTTCCCAGAGTGTGAGAATTACAGGCATGAGCCACTGCCCATGGCCTATGCAGTTGTTTTTGAACATCCTAATCTTTAATCTTTCTCCCAAAAGGAGAAAAAGAGAAATATGGAGGAAGAAAGGGCACTTTCCCTTTAAATCCTTTAAATCCCCTGGAAGTCACTTCAGCTGGAAGAGGAAGGGCTTGCAAAAAGGTGGGGAAGTTCAACAACAATGACTCTGGCCTCTTTGAAAGGACCTTTGTGATCAGAAGCAGCAATCTGTAAGCAGAGCACAGATTCTGCTACTTGGAGAACAGGATGCTTTTTGCCCACTCCTCCTCCTAAAGCTGCCAAGGACCATGAGCAACTGCTGCCTGCCACAGGGCTGGGTTGGGAGGTAAGTAGCTGCTAAAGGGCTAAGAGCTGAAATTGAGCAAAATTAACTGCACTTTACCATCCAAACCTTTCCCTGGATGCTGCCAGCCTTCAATAGACTTGAGTTCCAAAATAGTTATGTCAGACAGATTCTGCCATAGCAATTGTTGTCTAGGTGGGAAGACAGATTCCTAATACTTCCTTCTCTACCGTCTTCTTTGAAATTATCTTTTGCAGAGCAGAATTTTTTATTTTTATTTTTTTCAAGTCCTCAGACTTTTAGTTAGGCAGTTAGCTAGATATGAGCAGGGTGGATGACAGATGTGATTAGGCTATTTTGGACTGGTCTGGATCAGGATGACCTGAGCTATTATGGAATGGGGCTGATAAAGACCAGGTAGGTGAGCTGTTTTGAAAACAGTTCATTAAGACCCAGGTAGACTTCCAAGAAGCAGCTGATGCTCCTCAAAGTTGTGTGTAAAATCCTAAAACTGTGCTTTCCACAAGGCCTAGAGTCACTAGGATGTGGCCCAGCTTGCTGTGCAGGTCAGTAGGTAATAAACTGGTTTTTTTTTCTTTTTCTTGTAGAGACAGAGTCTCACTTTGTTGCCCTTGGTAGAGTGCCGTGGTGTCACACAGTTCACAGCAACCTCCAACTCCTGGGCTTCTGGCTTCAGCCTCCCAAGTAGCTGGGACTACAGGCGCCCGCCACAACGCCCAGCTATTTTTTGGTTGCAGTTCAGCTGGAGCTGGGTTTGAACCCACTATCCTCAGTATATGGGGCCGGCGCCCTACACACTGAGCCACAGGCACCGCCCATCTGTTTTTGTTTGTTTGTTTGTTTGTTTGCAGTTTTGGGCCTGGGTTGGGTTTGAATCTATACCTCCAGTATATGGGGCCGGCACCCCAATCCTTTGAGCCACAGGTGCCACCCATAAATTGTTGTTTTTCTTCTTCTTTATTGAGACAGAGTCTCACTTTGCTGACCTTGGTAAAGTGCCATGGCATCACAGCTCACCGCAACCTCAAACTCTTGGGCTCAAGCAATTCTCTTGCCTTAGCCTCCCAAGTAGCTGGGACTACAAGTGCTCACCACAAAACCTGGCTATTTTTAGAGACAGGGTGTCGCTTTTGCTCAGACTGGTCTGAACTCCTGAGCTCAGGCAATTCGCCTTCCTTGGCCTCCCAGAGTGCTAGGATTACAGGCATGACCCACCCAGCCTGGCCTTACATAGATAGGGGTCTTGATCTTCTCAGGCAGGTGTGAAGTGATATCTCATTATGGCTTAATTTGCATTTCTCCAATAACTAACGATGGTGAGCATCTTTTGATGTGTTTATTAGTCATATGTATGACTTCTTGGGGGAACTGTTTATTCACATCCTTTGATCTTTTTTTAAATGGACTACATTTATTTTAGTTTTAGGTTCCAGCAAAATTGAATGGAAAGTATAGAGATTTCCCATATATCCTCCCTTTCTCATTTAAAAATGGCATAAAACAGCTTGGCACCATGGCTCACGCCTGTAATCTTAGCACTCTGGGAGGCCAAGACAGGCAGATTGCTTGAACTCAGGAGTTTGAGACCAGCCTAAGCAACAGCAAGTCCCCATCTCTAAAACTAGCTGGGCGTTGTGGCAAGTGCTTGTAGTCTCAGCTATTGGGGAGGCTAAGGCAAGAGGTTCACTTGAGCCCAAGAGTTTGAGGTTACTGTGAGCTATGATACCATAGCACTCTACCAAGGGTGACAAGGTAAGACTCTGTCTCAAAAAATAAAATGAAATTTTAAAAATTAAAAAAATAAAATGAAATAACACAATATGATTTATCACTAATTTTTTTTTTAAACAGAATTTCACTCTATCACTCTGGGTAGAGTAGAGTGCTGTGGTGTCATAACTCACAGCAACCTCAAACTCTTGAGCTCAGGCAATCCTCTCACCTCAGCCTCCCCAGTAGCTAGGACTACAGGCATGTGCCACCATACCCAGCTAGTTTTTCTGTTTTCAGTAGTAATGGGATCATACTCTTGTTCAGGCTGGTCTTTAAACCCTTGAGCTCAAGTAATCCACCTGTCTCAGCCTCCCACAGTGTTAGGATTATAGGCAGACATGAGCCACCTTGCCTAGCCTATCCATCACTAATTCTTGCTTCATGAATTGGCAGTGTTTCTGCTCTAAGACTCCTCACTTTAAGATTCAGGGTGATGAAGCATCTCTTCTCTGGCAGGGAGAATGGAAGAGGAAGTGGAAGGGTCATCTAGTTGCTCTTAAGGCTTTCAGCCAAGTATAGTACATGTCACTTCCACTCACATTTCAGTGATATAGCAAGTCACCTAGCAGTACACATACCTAACTTCAAGGGAATATGCAATTCTCCCATGCACCTAGAAGGAGAGAATCTGAATATTTGTGAATACCCCTAATTTTTCACAGGAACTGAATAAGTGGGGGTTTGTAGAGTTTGTCAGTGTCTTTGTTGTACCAACATTCATTGTTCTTCTCTGGAAGGAGTGAGATGCAGCAAATGGATTAACCCAGATGTACTCAAATGGGTAGACTTTCTCTTAGAGCATCTCATGGGACATGTGTTCCCCTGAATCTCCTTTGGTAACCATTGTCTTGGTTACCTCCTAAAGGATAGGTTAACAAACGTTTTGAAAAGGGCCAGAAAATAAATATTTCAGGTTTTCCATACCATATGGGCCAATTACTTGACTCTGCTGTTGTAGTGCAAAAGCAACCATATGTAATACATAAATGAATGGAGGTGGCTGTGTTCCAACCAAATTTTATTTATAGACACAGAGATTTGAATTTCATATAATTTAATTTTCTTGTGTCACAAAATATTATTCTTTTGATTTTTTTTCAACTAGTTAAATGTGTAAGAACTGTTGTCGAAACCACAAGGGGTTTTCAATCTAGGTCCAGTTGCTCATAGCACAATGATACAATTATTGAGATAAGGAAGATTGCCAAGGAAGAAAAGAATCTTTAATATGACAGATGTCTTGCCAGAAGAATGGGAGACACTGCCTCAAATCCCTTTCTATGACTAAGGGAGATCATGGACTTTTTTTTTTTTTTTTTTGAGAC
>NW_003852544.1:1018343-1027748 GCF_000181295.1 Otolemur garnettii
ACAGGCGCCCGCCACAACGCCCAGCTATTTTTTTGGGGGGGGCGGTTTGCAGCTGTCGTTGTTGTTTGGCAGGCCCGGGCTGGATTCAAACCCGCCACCTTAGGTGTATATGGCTGGCGCCTTAGCCACTTGAGCCACAGGCGCCAAGCCAACCTCAAACTCTTGAGCTCAAATGAGCCTCTTGCCTTAGCCTCTCCAGTACCTGGGACTACAGGCACCTGCCACAATGCCTAGCTATTTTTAGAGACAGGGTCTCACTCTTGCTCAGGCTGCTCTCAAACTCCTGAGCTCAAACAATCCACTCTCCTCTGCCTTCCAGAATGCTGGGATTGCAGGCATGAGCCACTGTCTTCCCAGATCATGGGGCCTTTAAATGGAGGGGCCGCTTGCCTTGGGGCAGGTCAATTTAGGTAGTGGTATATTTCACAAGGGGCTTCAGGTTTTAGGGCAGGTTGTAGAGGACAAGAATGTTGCCTTCAGGAAGTCTGCCCAGGGGCCTTTAGAATTTTAGCTTTTTTTGTCTGGCAGAAAATCCACCTTTTCTAGGAAACAACTAAAAAATTCAAGTAGTGGTGGGCGCCTGAACCGTGTTTCCCTCAAAATAAGACCTACTCAAAAAATAAGCCCTAGCAGGATTTCTATGCAATTGTTAAATATAAGCCCTACTCCAATAATAAGACCTAGTGATGGTCATGGCTATGCAGCATATCTGCATAGCCACACCATGCATTTCTGTGTGGAGAGGAAGACATCCCCTGAAAATAAGCCCTAGTGTGTCTTCTTCAGAAAAAATAAATATAAGACAGTAACTTATTTTCAGGAAAACACAGTAGCTCAAGCTACTAAGGCACTAGCCACATATACCAGAGCTGGTGGGTTTGAATCCAGCCTGGGCCTGCCAAAACAACAACAATTACAACCAAAAAATAGCTGGGTGTTGTGGTGGGCGCTAGTAGTCCCAGCTACTTGGGAGGCCAAGGCAAGTGAATTGTTTAAGCCCAGGAGTTGGAGGTTGCTGTGAGCTGTGATGCCACAGCACTGTACCCAGGGTGACAGTTTGAGGTTCTGTCTCAATAAAAAATTCAAGTAGCTGGTTAAAGGAGAGGATTACACAGGGGTCACAGAAATTTGCTCAATGAGGGGCCAGTTACAGTACTATTCCTGGGCTGGGTACAGTGGCTCATGACTGTAATCCCAGTACACTGGGAGGCTGAGGTGGGAGGCCAAGAGCTCAAAACCAACCTGGGTAAAGTAGTAAGACCTCATCTCTAAAATTAAATAAATTAATAATAATAATGAAAGATTAGCTTTTGGTTTGAGTGCAGTGGTGTTTATGACTAACTGATCACAGCCAGTTACAGATCCTTTGTTTCTTCTCCATTCGCACTGCTTTACTTGACTAGCCTTTTTTTGGAGATAGAATCTCACTCTGTCACCCTTGGTAAAGTACCATGGCATCATAGTTCACAGCAATCTCAAATTCTTGGGCTCAAGGGATCCTCTTGCCTCAGCCTACTGAGTAGCTGGGACCACAGGTACCTACTGCAATGCCTGGCTAGTTTTTCTATTTTGAGTAGAAATGGGGTCTTGCTCTTGCTCAGGCTGGTCTTGAACTCCTGAACTCAAGCAATTCAGTTGCCTCAGCCTCCCAGAGTGCTGGGATTATAGGCATAAGCCACCGCACCTGGCCACTTGACCAGCTTTCTTTCTTTTTTTTTTTTTTAAGCAGTTTTTGGCTGGGGCTGGGTTTGAACCCATCACCTCTGGCATATGGGGCCAGCCAGTGCCCTACCCCATTGAGCTACAGGTGCCACCCTTGACTAGCTTTCAAAAAACTCTTCTTATAGGCTCAGCGCCTATGGCTCAAGCAGTTAAGGCACCAGCCACATATACCTGAGCTGGTGGGTCCAAATCCAGCCCGGGCCTGCCAAACAACAATGACAGCTGCAACTAAAAAAAAAATACCCAGGCGTTGTGGCGGGTGCCTGTATTCCCAGCTACTGGGGAGGCGGATACAGGAGAATCGCTTAAGCCCAGGAGTTGGAGGCTGCTGTGAGTTGTGATGTCATGGCACTCTTCCCAGGGGGACAGCTTGAGGCTCTGTCTCATAAAAAACAAAAACAAAAACCTCTTCTTATAAAAAGAAAAATAACTGAGGGGGTATCCACTTGTAGTCCCAGGACTCAAGAGGCTCAGGCAGAAAGATTGCTTGAGCCCAGAAATTGCTATGACCTGTGATCATGCCACTGTACTTCAGCTTGGGTGACAGAGCAAGACCTCATCTCTAAAAGCAAACAAGGTTGGGCATGGTGGCTCATGCCTGTAATTCTAGTACTCTGGGAGGCCAAGGTGGGTGGATTGCCTGAGCTCAGGAGTTTGAGACCATACTGAAGGAAAAGAGCGAGACCCTGTCTCTAAAAAATAGTCAGGCATTGTAGTGGGTGCCTGTAGTCCTCCCTGCTACTTGGGAGGCTGAGGCAAGAGTTTCACTTGAGCCCAAGAGTTTGAGGTTGCTGTGAGCTATATGACACCACAGCACTCTACCAAGGGTGCCAAAGTGAGACCCTGTCTTAAAAAACAAAAACAAAAGCAAAAACAAAAAAAAAGAAAGAAAAAATACCTATTCTTCTTATGGGTTGTACAAAAACAAGTCGGGGGCTGGATTTACCAACAGACCACGGTTTGCTCACCTCTCCTGGAGGACTAATCTCCCATCTTCATTAAGGCTCCCAGCCCATTTTCTACCCCATCTCTACACAGAGCTCACGCTTGGGCCATGGTGGATGTTTTTCTAGGAATGAATCATATTCCTTCAGCTCTACATTGCCTATTCCCCTTTCTGGGAATGTCCTTCCAACTCTTCTCCACCTGGGAACTCTGAGGCCTCTTTTGATCTGGGCAGAATCAGGAGCCTCTGTCCTGGTCACTTCTTCACGCTTTCCAAACTCTTTCTCCAGAGTTGTCCTTGCCATGTTGTATTCTAATTTCTTTACAGATGTACTTGCTTCCCCAACTTAGCCATGAGTTTTGGGAGGGTGCGGACCTTGTCCTCCTGGGTGCTGGCCCCAGGCCTGCAATGGTTTGAATATTTCCAAAAACTATGCATTGGAAACTTAATTCCCAATGTTGATCATGGGACCTTTTTTCCCTTTAAATTCTCTTTTTTTCCACAAAAGTTAGTCTTGTGGAATGGGCCTAATGAGGGGTGATTTTGCTAGGAGTGCTCTGCCCTCACAAATGGATTCAGTAAGCATGCCTCTTTCTTTCACCTTCTCCTGCCCTTCCACTTTCTTACATGGGAGGATGAAGCAAGAAGACCCTCCCCAAATTCTAGCCCCTTGATCTTGGACTTCTCAACCTCTAGAACTGTGACAAATGAATTTCTGTTCTTTTTTGTCTTTTTTTTTTTTGAGACAGAGTCTCACTATGTCACCCTCAATGGAGTGCCATGGCATCACAGGTCACAGCAACCTCAAACTCCTGGGCTTAAGTGATTATCTTACCTCAACCTCCCAAGTAGCTGGGACTACAGGCACCTGCCACAATGCCCAGCTATTTTTTGTTGTTGTCGTCGTCGTCATTGTTGTTGTAGTTGTCGTTGTTTAGCAGGCCTGAGCCTAGTTTGAACCTGCCAACCCCGGTGTATGTGGCTAAAGCCCTAACCACTGAGTTACAGGCACTGAGCCAAATTTCTGTTCTTTATACATTGCCTAGTCTCATGTATTCTGTTATAGCAACACAAAATGGACAAAGATAGGAAACTGGTACCAAGAATTGGGACAGTTGCTATAATAAATACCTGGAAATGTGGAAGTAGCTGTGGAACTGGGTAATGGGCAGAAGCTGGAAGAATCTGGAGGATTTGACTAGAAAAAGCTTAGATTGCTATAAAGGGAGCATTGAGGGTGAGTCTGATGAGGGCTCAGTTGTAAGGAAATCTGGAAACTTCTTAGAGATGACTGAAGTGATTATGACCAGTCTGCTGGTAGGAATATGGACTATAAAGTTTATTCTGATGAGGTCTCAGACAAAAATAGGGAACAAGGCATTAGGAATTGGAGGAAGGCTCGTCCTCGTTATAAAGTGGCAAAGAAATTGGCCAATTTGTGTCTGTGCCTGAGAATTTTATGGAAGGCAGGACTTCAGAGGAATGAGCTAGAATATCCAGCTGTAGAATTTCTAGGCAGCAAAACAGTGAATGAGCTGTGTGGCTTCTCTTAACTGTACAGCAACATTCAAGAGAATAGAAATGATTTAAAGATGGAATTATAATTAAAAAGGAAGTCAATGAAAAGATTGGAAAATTTGCAGCCTAACCATCTAAAGCATGAAAAGGCATGTTTAGGAGGAAAACAAGGATACAGCTAACTGAACATTTGCTAGATTAGTATGGCTAAAAGGGAGCTTACCACATTCATCAAGACAGCAGGGGAATGACCCCAAAAGCATTCTGGAGATTGTGAGGCAAGTGACTACCTTTACAGTTTCCAAAGAGGTGACTGTGGAACCTCAGCATTCCCTGCCCTGCCCCCCACATTCTGCTGTATTTCCCCTCGGCCACCCCAGCTGTAGCACAAGCTGGCCCAAGTGTGGCTCTATCCACTGCTCTGGAAGGTACAAGCTATAAACCTGGGGGTGTCCACATGGTGCTCACTCTGCAAGCTTGCAGATACAAGAGCAATGGGGCACAATTTCTTCCATCTAGATGTCAAGGGTATTTTGGACAGCCTGGGGGCCTATCAGAGACTTGTCACAAGGCAAAACTACTATAGAAAGCTCTAGCCAAGGCAATGCCCAACAGAACTATGGGATCCAAGCTGCCACAGAGTCTCCATCGCAGGCCTTATGGAATCATGGTAATAAGGCTGCTCTTGAGAGCCCACTACTGTAGAGCTCCCAGCATGCAACTCTAGCCTGACAGCCTGAACTGTAGGTGTGAGTCACCAACTTGTGGGAGCTGCTGTGTAGATGCCCACAAAGTCATCAGGGCGGGACTGCCTGAGGCCTTGGGGGCCCAGTTCCTACCCCAGTGTGTCCAGAAGGTGGCACATGGACTCCAAAATTATTCTGGAGTATTGAAATGTAATGCTGTTTGCCCCATTGGCTTTAGACTTACTTAGGATCAGTTATCCCTTTCCTTTTGCCTATTTCTCCCTTTTAGAATGGGAGTATCGGTCCTATGCCTGTTCTACCATTGTCTTTTGGAAGGAGATAAATTAATTTCACAGGCTCAGGGCTGAGGGAATTTGCCTCAGGATGAATTCGCTTTGAGTCCCATCCATATCTGATTTAGATGAGACTCTGGACTATGGATTTTTCAGGTGATGCTGGACTGAATTAAGTCTTTGGGTCTGTTGGGATGGAATAAGTGTATTGCTATGAGAAGGAAGTGAACTGGGGGGTAACATGGGTGGAATTTTTTTTTTTTTTTGAGATAGTCTCACTATGTTGCCCTTGGTAGAGTGCCATGGCATCAGAGCTCACTGCAACCTCACTCCTGGGCTTGAGCAATTCTCTTACCTCAGCCTCCTGAGTAGCTGGCACCACGGGTGTGCACCATAATGCCTGGCTAGATTTTTTCTATTTTGAGTAGAGTCAGGATCTCGTTCTTGTTCAAGCTGGTCTGGAACTCCTAAGCTTAAGCAATCCACTTGCCTCAGCCTCCCAGAGTGCTAGGATTACAGGTGTGAGCCACCTCATCCAGCCAGAATGCTATGGTTTGATGGTATCCCCAATAGACATATGTTGGATGCTTAATCCCCAGTGCAATGGTGTTGGGATATAGGACCTAATAGGAAGTGTTTAGGTCAAGAGGCCTCCAGCCTCATGAAGAGATTAATGTCATTATAGAGAGTGAGTTCATTATAAAGGGTGCATTCAGTCCCCTTCTCTCTCTCTTTCTCTCTTTGTCTTTCACTTACCCTTCCAGGTTTTTTTAGAGACAGGGTCTCACTTTATTGCCCTTGGTAGAGTGCTGTGGCATCACAGCTCACAGCAACCTCCAATTCCTGGGCTTAGGTGATTCTCTTGCCTCAGCCTCCCAAGTAGCTGCGACTACAGGCGCCCACCACAATGCCCGGCTATTTTTTGTTGCAGTTTGGCCAGGACTGGATTCAAACCCACCACCCTCAGTATATGGGGCTGGCGCCCTACTCACTGAGCCACAGGCACCGCCCTCCCCCTTCCAGCTTTCATCTTTCACCTTCTATCTTCCACCATGGGATGATGCAACAAGAAGATTTTCACCAGATGCTGGCCACTCAATCTTATATTTCCCTCCTCAGAACTGTGAAAAATAATTTCTGTTCTTTATTAATTACTCAATCTCAGATATTCTGTTGTAGCAGCACATAACAGACTAAGACAAGGCCCCAGCCAGGGAAACTGGCATGCAGTAAGCACTGCTTAAGAGGGAAGGAGATGGGGATAGGGAGGAAGGTATTCCACATGGGATGCTGGTCTAGGCAAGATGCTAAGGTAGGGGTGAGCTGGGTTGACAAGCGACACCTAGGGCTGCAGAGTATGCTAGGGTAGGTAGGCCTGCCACAGTTCAGCAACAGGGAGTCATGGCTGCTCTTGAATACAGCTGTGATTTAACGAAATTCAAGTTCCAGAAGGGAGATCCCTTGGGGTGACCCAGCTCCCTCCTGCTATGTGGGCCAGTCCAGACCCTCCAGCCATTCTCTGCTGACTCAGAGCTTGGTCAAATTCCTGTAACCTTATGAGCTGGGCTTGTGTCCACCTGTCTATGATCGAGAATAGATGGCCCTTACTGACCTTGACATTTCTTGGAGGTGTCCCTGTGTCCAGAGTCCTGAACCAATAGTCAGAAGGCCCAAGTTCAAATAATGGTTCTGCCCATGCAAGTTCCTGTAGGGTGTTGAACTTCAACTCTTGGGCCCTCAAATTGTACATCTGTTAAATGGGAACACTGACTTCTGCCCTGGTTCTTCTGAGGGTCAAATAAAGCTGGTCTCAAAGGGACAGGGACCTGTAGGAAGCTGACCTTGCAGAATGATGGTCAACATTTCACTTTCCTTCTTGGACACTGATTCATGCTGGATGCTGTGGTGAGTAGCCAGGGGCCTTGCAGAGAGGGGAATATGGATTGTGACTCAATATCCTGTTGCTATGTCCTTGGGAATTGGTGCTGTCTTGAAGAACAAAGGAAGCTGAGTGTGGAGCTACATGAAAGAGGCTCAGGTGTCTGTGAGTTTCCAGACTGTCAGAAAGAATCATATCAAAACCAACCTGGCTTCTGTGCATGCTACATTATCTTCTAGCAACTGGGCACTGAAGCTTCCTATAGCAGATAAAAATTGGAACTGAATCTGAGCCAACCCCCCCCTCATTTTACAAATGGAAAAACTGAGGCCCAGAGAGGTCCAGCAATGTGCTCAGGGCCTCTCAGGCAGAGCATGACCTGGCCCAGGCCCTCTGCCCAGGAGGCACAGATATCAGATTGTGCTGGGAGTTGGAGCCATTCATGGGCTGCCCGGCCCCATGGCCCACTAATTAGTCACATCATTTTTGGCATCTCACACAGCCTCAGGGAGCTGGAGAATGTCATTGTCAAAGTATTTTTGAATATTTGCCTTCTCAGCAAGAAGATGAGAAAGCTGTGAGAACACTCAGTCTTCCGGAGGATGGATACTAACAAAAATAACAAGCAGCGTGAGCTGGAAGGATCTGGGAGCTTGGGAGAGAGGCCTGGAGGAATCCTGCGTGCTGCCAGTCACAGTTGTGTGACTGGGGACAGAAGCTCTAGGCCTCAGTCTGCTCACCTGTGAAATGGATCACTCATTTCTCAGATATTTATGGAAGTCTGCAACATGCCTTGCACTATTCTAGGCTCTGGGGAACAAAATCAGAAATCTCTGCTCTCAAGGGGCTTCAGAGGAGCTACAAATCAAATAAGACCTGCTGGCTGGCTGGCAGCTCGTGCAAGGGAGAATCATAAACCCCCCTTGGGTGGGGGTGGAGGCCTTTTCCTAGTGGGTAGCCAGGATGGACTCACTAAGAAGGTAACACCTGAATGTGGATCAGAAAGAGGCAAGGAGTGAGCCAAGGGGATACATGGGGAAGAGCACCCATGGACCAGTGGGGTGTCAGTTGGACTCTGGTGGGCTCACTTTATCTGAGGATCAGCAAACAGCTGAAAGGCTAGAGCCCAGTAGTGGCTTGGCGATGGCAAGATGACAAGACAGAGTCAGAGAGGGCCCTGGGTGCCTGCTTGGGTAGGGCCTTGCAAGGCATGGGAGAACCTTGGTTTTTATTTTGCATATGGGGCAGGGACACAGCATGATCTGGTTTCTTCTGTGCCCCAACAATAGTCCAGGTGGGACACAACAGGGGACAGGAGGGCTTTGGGTTCTAGAAGCATCTGGAGGCAGAGTACATACTGGTTATGGAGGCTTGGATATGAGGACCACAAGAAGAACTGACATGTCCCCAAAGTGGGGTGCAGCGTTGTCACATGTGCGGTGCCCATTGGATGTCACTGGGTTGCCTGGGCCAGGTGGCTAGAGACATAGATTTAGGGGTTATCGGCATGGAGGTGTATTTAAAGTCATGGGCCTGTCTGAGGTCACAGAGGGGAAAGTGAGTAAAGGGGCTTGAGCCAATGACAGCAGGATCTCTGGCACAGAGCAGCTGGGAGCACGCAGGTCCTCTTGGCCAAAATGATCTGAGCACAGTGCCTGTACCGAGTCAGTGCTCAACCCAGTGCACTAATTTTACTGTTATTATGACAGTCTTGCCTGTTATTCAGCCTCCCCACCACAGATCATGTCCGCCTCTGGGTCACAGCTAGAGAATTCAGGGCTGGGAGTGGGAATGCTGCGGGACGGAGTGCAGAGCATGTGGCTGTGTCTAGATACAGGATCACCCTAAGCAGTCCATCACCCACCCACCCAACTTGGTGTGGGACCAGTTGATTGGGTGGACATCTGATCACTGACCTTGGGCTGATACTGTAGGTGGGCCTAGGCCTTAAATTTGAAGGCTGGGTTCTAGTTGGGTTTCTCAATTCTGTGTGTGTGTGTGTGTGTGTATAAGTTAAACATAAGGCAGAATTTATCATTTTACCATTTAAAAATGTACAATTCAGTGACATGAAGTACACTCACAGTGCTGCACAACCATCCCCAGCACTTTTGTGTTACTCCAACAGGAAACCCTGTACCCAGTAGGGAGTCACTATCATCCCCTCCTCCCCTCAAGACCTGGCAACCACAAATCTACTTTCTACCTCTATGCTTTTGCCTATTCTGGACTTATCATAAGGATAGAATCCTATAGTATGTGACATTTTGTGGCTGTTTCTTTCAATTAGCATAAGGTTGTTAAGTTTTATCCACATGGTAGCATATGTCCATAGTTTTTTCCTTTTTTTTTTTTTTTTTT
>NW_003852544.1:1028746-1035176 GCF_000181295.1 Otolemur garnettii
CAGGCGCCCGCCACAACGCCCGGCCATTTTTTGGTTGCAGCCGTCATTGTTGTTTGGCGGGTCCGGGCTGGGGATTCGAACCCGTCACCTTAGGTGTACGTGGCTGGGGCCTTAGCCGGTTGAGCTATAGGCGCCGAGCCGATCCAGTCTATTTCAATTCCAATTCTGGAATCTCAAGGCCTGGTAGGGAGGCCACCCCCTCAAATCCTGGCAAATGAGGGATACAAAAGAAACAAAATCTATTGAAATGCAAGACCCACATGTGACATACCTTCTTAGCAGGTTCTTTAGGGAAGCAGAATTGCCAACCTACCTAAAGGTCCCCCTACCTAAAGGGAGGCCTCCCTCCTGGTCAGCCATCTAGAGCCCTCGACCTTTACTGAGGCCCACTATGTGCTAGGCAAGTAGAGGAACAGGCAGGGGGTGGGGCTGCCAGTAAGGTAGTACTAGGGTCACTGGGGAGGAGGTCTGGGAGTGGGACAGCAAAGAGCTGATTCAGCCAAGCCCTGTTAAGAGGTGACTGTAGGTTGAATAAGGTGGTGGTACACTGGGAAGATCTGGAGAAAGGTGTTCCAGGCCTAGGGATAGCATGTGCAAAGTCCCTGAGGCAGGTGCAGGATGTGCAGGAGATGGGAGAAATAAGGCCAGAAGTGCAGGAGGATGGAGGCAAGGCCACATCATGTGGGCCTGTAGCTAATTGCAGAGTCCTTGGGATTTTGTCCTTAGTGCACAGGGAGCCATCTAAGGGGCTGGAGGGGTGGCGCCTGTGGCTCAAAGGAATAGGGCACCGGCCCCATATGCCGGAGGTGGCGGGTTCAAACTCAGCCCTGGGCAAAGACTGCAAAAAAAAAGGAGGGGTGGGGGCTAGAGGCAGGGAAAGACTTGATCCAGTCTGTTTCTGTCTTTCTTTGCTTTTCTTTTTTTTTGGTAGAGACAGAGTCTCACTTTATCACCCTCGGTAGAGTGCTGTGGCATCACACAGCTGACAGCAACCCCCAACTCCTGGGCTTAGGCGATTCTCTTGCCTCAGTCTTCCAAGTAGCTGAGACTATAGGCGCCTGCCACAACGCCTGGCTATTTTTTGGTTGCAGTTGGCCAGGGCTTGGTTTGAACCCACCACCCTTGGTATATGGGGCTGGCGCCCTACCCACTGAGCCACAAGCGCCACCCGATCCAGTCTATTTCAAAGATGATCTCTGGCTGTGTCTGTGGAGAGGGAATGACAGTTGGGAGAGTATCCAGGCATCCAAGCCTGGAGGGGAGAGAGCATACCCCAGGCATCCCAGTTCCCTAGCCAGGTATCCTCATGCCCTGTGGCAAGAGGCAAATGGAAGCTGCTCCAACTGGGCATAGCCTGACCCCATCCCTTGGACTGAATGTTAATAGGTGTCTCTCAGCATCCTACCCCCACCTAACAGGGTGATCAGGCTCCACTGTGTCTCTCTGTCCACCTCAGGGAGAATTTGCTGGTTTGCCTTTTCTCCACAATTCAGCAGCCCATAGGAGGAAAAGGAGGATTGTCACTCCTCAGGATGAGGAGCATGTCCTCAGACAGAAAACCACATGTTGGAAGTGGGTTTCTGGATGGAATGAACACCCTTCTCTCTGCCTGTCTAGATGGCTAGGTGCGGCAAGCAGCTGGCCTGAAAGCTGCAGTGATGCTGCTGGGACCTAATGCTCTGCTCAGCATTTACTTCCCAGATGATATGTTCAAGCTTTTGCTCGAGTCCTGTTTAATGTCTAGGCTGACCCTGAGAAAAGTCAGCAGTGGTGATTTGCTGAGCTCCTGCAGTATGCCAGGCTCTGTCCTGGGCACAAGGTCCTAGGCATAAACTAAAAAACCTGGCCTCAGGAGGTTACATTCCCATAGAGGAGAAAGACAACTGATAGCCCAGGTGGGGTCATTACAACTGTGATCAGTACTGGAGGGAGGGCTGGAGCAGGGAGCTGAGGTGCTCAGAGAGATCAAAAGGGCTCTCTGGAGGAGATGGCCTGTGACCTGAGCGCTGAAGGCCAAGTAGATACAACCTGGCTCAAGAAACCTGGTGGGAGTAGCACTTGCAGGCAATGGCAGGAAGGGACAAGACCCCAAAGTGGGGGATCTTGAGTGAGGAGGACCATTCCCCTTCTATGTGGAGGCATTCTGCAGCCACCTTTTAGACCTGAGTCAGGGTTCTGTCCTGGTATGCTCTCTCACATGCCTGTGGCCCCTTGAGGTCTCAGGTTGTCCCAGGCCTGTTACCATCTCTCACTTCCTCAAGGGCTGTAGTTTCCCCCTCCCCCCCAACAGTCAGTGGCTTGTTAGGAACCAAGTTGCACAGCAGGAGGTGAGCAGCTTTGCTTTATCTGTATTTATTGTTGCTCCCCATTGCTCCCATCATCACTTTAGCTCTGCCTCCTGTCAGATCAGCCGCAGCATTATATTCGCATAGGAATGCAAACCCTACTGTAAACTGCATATAGGAGAGATCTGGGTTGCACAGTCCAGATTATGAGATTATGAGAATCTAGGGCCTGATGATTTGAGGTAGAGCTAAGGTGGTGATGCTAGCACTGGGACCATCTAATTGCAGAAAAACAAGTTCATGGTTCCCACTGATTCTGGATTACGGTGAGTTGTATAATTATTTCATTATCTACAACAATGGTTCTCAACCATCCTAATGCCGCGACCCTTTAATACATTTCCTGTGGGTTGCAACCCACAGGTTGAGAACTACTGATCTACAATAATAGAAATTAAGTGCACAATAAATGTAATGTGCTTCAATCACCCCCAAACCCAGTTGGAGCAGCTTCCATTTGCCTCTTGCCTTCTCTCATCCTGGTCCATGGAAAAATTGTATTCCAACCAGTCCCTGATGCCAAAGAGGTTGAGGACTGCTGCTCAAGGGGAAGCTTCTCAGAGAAAGTAAACAATGTTTCTGAGGGTGTCTAAATAAAGGTGGGGCTGACTGGGCAGGAAAGGGCATGGGCCAGATACTTCCCCTCCCAAATCTTATCCTGATCATCATAGACTCCCTGGACCTCCATTTGCTCATCTGCAAAGGGAGGGCCTCAGGGTGCAAGACCAGAGTTGGGGCAGACAAAACTATAAAATGGGGACCCGATCAAATAGAAACCTGTGGGATAAGGACTTTTAGGGTGGCCTTCCTGTGGGGGGGTATCACCTATACTGGCCCTGGTGCAAGGGTGCCAGTGTGGACAGCCAATTCTGGAATGTCAAGGCCTGGTAGGGGGGCCACCCCCTCAAATTCTGGCAAATGAGGGATACAAAAGAAACAAAATCTATTGAAATGCAAGACCCACATGTGACATACTTTCTAAATGTCTTCTTTCTTCTCCATTCTTTGTTATTTAATTCTCTGTTTTTTAAACAGCTACATTGAACTATAATTCATATACTATGCAATTCACTACTTAAAGTGTGCAATGTGGTAGATTTTTAGCACATTCAGAGTTGTGCAATTATCACCACAATCTATGTTAGGACATTTCATCATCTCAAAAAGAAACCCTGTACCCATTAGCAGTCACTCCCCTTCTCCGCTCACCTCAGCCTGTGGCAACCAACACTCTATTTTTTGTCTATACATTTGCTTATTCTGGACAGTTCTTATAAATGGAATCATACTGGGCAGGAAAGGACTGGTTTCTTTCATTTAGCATGCTTTCAAGGTTCATCCATGTTGCAGCATGTATCAGACTTTAATCCTTTTTATGGCTGAATCATATTCCAGTGTATGGATAGACTATTTTGCCATTCATCAGATGGTGGACATGAAGCATTTTCTGCTTTTTGGTTGTAATGAATAATACTGCTATGAATGTTTGGATATAAGTTTTTGTGTGGACATATTTTCAGTTCTTCTGGGAATATATGTAGGAGTGGGATTTTTGGATCAAATGGTAATTCTATGTTTATTTAACTGTTTGAGAAACTGTCACAATGTTTTCCAAAGCAGCTGCATCACTTTATGTTCCCACCGGCAGTAGGTTCCAACACTTGTTATTGTCTATCTTTTTGATGACAGCCATCCTTGTGGGAATGAAGCGTTATCTGTATCTCGCTATAGCTTTTTCCTATCCCTGGCAGCCAATATTAAGCATATATCCATGTGCTCAATGGAGATGTGTGTATCTTTTTTGAAGAAACATCTATTCAGATACTTTAAAAAATGTATTTTCTTTCTAAAGACAAGGTCTTGCTGTGTTGCTTAGGCTGGTCTCAAAATCCTGGCCTCAAGGCATCCTCCTATGTTAGTCTCTCAAAGTACTGGCGTTACAGGAATGAGCCACCATACCTGGCTACTTTACCCTTTTTAAAATGCACTTATTTACCTTTTTATTACTAAGTCTTGAGAATTCTTTCTAAAGTATAAAGTTCCTTACCAGCCATATGATTTGCAAATATCACATCCCATTATGTGGCTTATAGTCTCACTTTCTTGATGTATTGTTTGTAGCATAGGCTTTAATTTTTATGAAGCCCAAGCCCGGGCACAGTGGCTCATGCCTATACTCCTAGCACTCTGGGAGGCTAAGGCAGATGGATTGCTTGAGCTCAGGAGTTCAAGACCAGCCTGAGCAAGAGCAAGACCCCATCTCTACTCAAAATAGTGGGGCGGATGCCTGTAGTCCCAGCTACTCAGGAGGCTGAGGCAGGAAAATTGCTTGAACCCAGGAGTTTGAGGTTGCTGTGAGCTATGATGCTATGGCAATCTACCCAAGGTGAGACTCTGTCTTAAAAAAATCTTTTTTGGCTCGGTGCTCATAGCACAGTGGTTACGGTGCCAGCCACATGCACTGAGGGTGGCGGGTTCAAACCTGGCCTGGACCAGCTAAATAATAATAAAAACTGCGACAACAACAACAAAAATAGCTGGGTGTTGAGGTAGGCACCTGTAGTCTCAGCTACTTGGGAGGCTGAGGCTAGAGAATCGATTAAACCCAAGAATTTGAGGTTGCTGTTAGCTGTGACACGATGGCACTCTACCAAGGGTGACACAATGAAACTCTGTCTCAAAAAAAATTTTTTTTATGGAAGCCCAATTTAGCTATTTTTTTATTTTGTTCTTTATGCTTTTGCCATTGTAATTAAGAAGTCTTTGCCTAACTCAAAGATTTACTCCTAGGTTCTTTTTTTTGTTTTTGTTTTTGTTTTTTGAGACAGAGCCTCAAGCTGTCCCCCTGGGTAGAGTGCCATGGCTTCACTGCTCACAGCAACCTCCAACTCCTGGGCTCAAGCGAGTCTCCTGCCTCAGCCTCCCAAGTAGCTGGGACCACAGGCGCCCGCCACAACACCCGGCTATTTTTTGGTTGTAGCCATTATTGTTGTTTGGCGGGTCCAGGCTGGATTTGAACCCGCCACCTTAGGTGTATGTGGCTGGCACCTTAGCCGCTTGACCTACTCCTAGGTTTTTATCTAAGAATTTTATAGTTTTAGCTCTTGCAATTAGGTCTATGACCCATTTGCTTGTTGAGTTATTAATATGTTAAGTAAGAAGTTCTAGTGGAGGTGGGGTATCTCTTTTGATTTTGGAGATGAGTATAAATGCTACTCTGAGAGATCAACAACTGTAATGTGATGAGACAGTATCATGTTTTTATGGGGAACAGTCTAAGTACTGCTAATACTGCCTATATCCACAATGGAAGAGAATACTAGATTTCAGTTATAAGTTAATTTAAATAAAGCAGTAATTACTTTCCCAAATTCTGGTCCCCTGGATTCTATCTATGAATTCCAAATGAAGAATTCCTGGGATGGATACAATTCTTGCTTTAAGTCTCAGTTTTCGGATAGTCTTTTGGGGGCTTGAACCTTCCCAGAACTATGTTCAGGGATGTTTTTCTGTCATTCCCAGCTTCAGCTCATACCCTACCCTCTGCCTGACTCTATCTTTAGGGAAGCAGAATTGCCAATTCTTTGCCAAGTAGAATTTTCTAATAAGCCATCTAATATGACTGGGTGTATTGGCTCATGCATGTAATCTCAACACCTTTGCAGGTTGAGGTGGGAGGATTGTTTGAGGCCAGGAGTTTAAGCCCAGCTTGAGCAACACAGTAAGGACTCCCCCTCCAGTCTCTAAAAAAATAAAAAAATTAGCCAGGTGCGGTGGTGTGTGCCTGGAGTCTTAGCTATTCAGGACGCTGAGAAAGTAGAGGTTCCAGTGAACACTGACTGTACCACTGCACTGTAGCATATATTTAACACAAAATTAAATAATAAAATAATAATAATATAGGGCGGCGCCTGTGGCTCAGTGAGTAGGGTGCCGACTCCATATACCGAGGGTGGTGGGTTCAAACCCAGCCCCGGCCAAACTGCAACAAAAAAATAGCCAGGCGTTGTGGCAGGCGCCTGTAGTCCCAGCTACTCTGGAGGCTGAGGCAAGAGAATTGCCTAAGCCCAAGAGCTGGAGGTTGC
>NW_003852544.1:1036726-1044051 GCF_000181295.1 Otolemur garnettii
AAAAAAAAAAAAAAAAAAAAAAAAGACTACAGCAAAATTTATCAGAGAGAAATCATCACAATGCCATTGGTGTAAAATAAGACCATCAATGTGTTTTCGGTTTTTAGTACTAAAACAATGTGAATTATAGGACCTTCATCATCACTATAGGTACTCATTTATATTAAACACTGATTCCTATTTTCTAAGAGTTCATTTTGATGGAATGAGATTTTTCTCTTCAGCTATCATATCTATTTTTTAAACTCATTTTCAAATAAACTTGACATTAACCAGAAAAAAACCCCAAAAAACAAAAAAAGCCCCTGCAACCAAAAAATAGCTGGGTGTTGTGACAGGCACCTGTAATCCCAGCTACTTGGGAGGCTGAAGCAAGATAATCACTTAAACCCAAGAGTTTGAGGTTGCTGTGAGCTGTGATGCCATGGTACTCTACCAAGGGCAATATAGTGAGACTCTGTCTCAAAAATAAAAAGATATTAGCTATTATTGACCCTTTCCTTTAGGTGGGAATGTTCTTTCTTCTGTTCTTTACCGGGTAAATGCCTAGTTATTTGTATCATTCAGGACTCTTTCTAAAATTGATCAATTTAAAAGGCCAGGATTTTAGGCCTGGCCTATGGGGGTGGAGCAAGTTCAACAGAGCTTGTCAGTTACTAGCTAGCTTCCTTCTCTGCAACTCAACCCACCTTTTTTACAGACTGGTAGATTGGGAGGGCTCCATGTGGCAGGTACTCAGGGTATAAAAAGAAGGAGGGCCTTCCATCAGCTGCCCTGGGCACTTGGCTTGCCTCATCCTAGTCCTGGCTCTGCCTTGGAGGCTCTAGGTTTTCCTGCTCCTTAGGTCCTGATTTCAGGAAAGGAAAGACTCTCTCCTGAGAGTTTCAGAGAAAGTTCCAAAAAGGGCCTTGATTGGTCTGGCTAGGTCATGTGCACATGCCTGAGCTAGCCAATCACAGCAGCCAAGGGGCTGGGGCCATACACTGGTCTAGGATGAAGATGCTCCCAAGCCAACCATGTGGAAGAGGAGGTTGGAGAAGAGATACCTTGAAACATGCTGGACTGGCTCAGCGCCTATGGCTCAAGTGGCTAAGGCGCCAGCCACGTACACCCAAGGTGGCAGGTTCGAATCCAGCCTGGGCCCGCCAAACATCAACGATAGCTGCAACCAAATAGCCGGGTGTTTTGGTGGGTGCCTGTGGTCCCAGCTACTTGGGAGGCTGAGGCAGGAGACTTGCTTGAGCCCAGGAGTTGGACATTGCTGTGAGCTGAGATGCCAAGGCACTCTACCCAGGGGGACAGCTTGAGGCTCCTGTCTCAAAAAAAAAAAATAAAAAAGAAACATGCTGGACTGACAAAACATGAGGTCCTCCTCATGTGACATATGCAACTGTTGGACTTCAGTTATTCTAGGACCCTCTCCTCCCTGGGACTGGCTCCTGCTTTGTGCACTGCAGTCTGTATTCCCTATCATTCATTCATTCATCCACTCACACATTCCTTATTCAGCAGATGTTTGATGAGTACCTACTATGTACTAGGTATAGAGAAAGGGAAAAGGCTGAGGAACAGGAATAATTACTGGGGGCCAAATGGAAGTGGTCTGTTGGTAAGAGAACAGGGAGCCCCTGTCTTGAGGCCCAAAGAAGAGGTGGAATTTCCAGGATGAGAGGTCTATACAGGAGCTGCTGAGAGGCTCACTGAGACCAAGAAATGACCATCACGTTGGGAAGCAGGAAGGCTGTGACCTTGGGCAGAGTTAAGGGGTGGGAATGCAGCTCTGCTGGGTGGGGTGAGGGAAGAGTAGGCCGGGAGGGAATGGAGAAGGCAAGTGCAGGCAAGCCTGGGAAGGAGAAAGTCTGTGAGGGGAGTAGGGAAATGGCGAGAGGCAGGAGAGGGCTTGAGAGTAAGTGGGGAAGCCTTCCTCTTTTTGTGGAAAAACCTGACCCAGGATCACGCAGTGAGAGCTTGATGGCACAGGAAAGCAGAGGCAATGTGGGTTCCCAAGACTAGGGAAAGGAGTTCCGAGACTAAGAAGCGGGGAAAGGCTAGAGCCTCCTGGGCAGAGCCAGGACTAGGATGAGGAGGAGGTGGGAGCCAGGCAGTGAGAATTGTCTTTTGGGGACTGGAAGAGGACAGAAATAAGTTTTTCTCTTAAGAATGAGGCTGAGGCTCTGTGCCTGTGGCTCAAGTGGCTAAGGCGCCAGCCACATACACCTAAGGTGGCGGGTTCGAATCCAGCCCAGGCCCGCCAAACAACAATGATGGCTGCAACCAAAAAATAACCAGGCGTTGTGGTGAGTGCCTGTAGTCCCAGCTACTTGGGAGGTGGAGGCAGGAGACTTGCTTGAGCCCAGGAGTTGGAGGTTGCTGTGAGCTGTGATGCTACAGCACTCTACCCAGGGGGACAGCTTGAGGCTGTCTCAAAAAAAAAAAAAAAAAAAAAAAAAAAAAAGAATAAGGCTGGGACGGCCAGGCAAACAGGGCTGTGGAAAGTGTAAGGAGAGGGGAGGAGGAGTGAGATTTTAAGAGCGGAAGAGAATCATGGAAGAACATGATAGTGTTGCTGGCTCTGTGGACAATCCATGAGGTATGGGATCACAAATCCCTAGCCCAAGGGCTGTGCATGGTCCCTATCACCTGCCCCCAATAAGAGGAAGGCAAGTTTCCTTCAGGTTGGGGTTCTCTTTTGTGGAGGCAGAGAGGGGTGGGGAGATGAGCTCTGTAAAAATCCAGGCCAGGTCGGTGGTCTCATCACCTGCTTTTTATGGATTAGAAATCTGGGAGTTTGCAGGCCAATATAGTTTAGAATACAGTCTAGCACTTGTTAGATAATATTATCTGTTGGAAAAAACTCACATGGTTAGAAGGTCCACTAATGCACCCATACTGGTCGCCCAGCCAGGAAGTGGCCTCCACTTTGGGGGTTGTTGAGTGTGGAAGGTGACTCTTTTGACCCAGTGGATTGAGTCTGGAGATAGAACTTGGGAGACACCAAGTTAGCTGAGCAGAGTGCTCTTAGCCTCACTCCTCACACAAGGCTCACCTTTGAGGGAGTCACAGGCCTCAGCCAGGCACCCAATCTGGAATGCCTCCCTGATTCCTAACCCTTGGCTTTACCGCCTATACCCAGCTCAGGCCAGCTGACAGGGAGCACTGGGGCATGTACCTGCAGTGCCCAGGATCTTAGTCCTTTCAAAGAAAGTCCAGGAGCTGCAACCCTGGGCTTGGCCACCCTGAACTCAGTAGGAGTGGAACACAAGGCTTCTCTACAAGTAGGGTTCCCAGCCTTGTTGCATAAAGGCCACTTAGGCAGAAGTGAACTCTAGTTAATAATGATGGTTCATGCTGCAGAAAATGCACAAGACAAAACCCTGCTTATTTATTCAGGCTCTAAAACCATAGTACTCCCCATTTCTGCTTTGTAGCTATTTATATCCTGAGCTGGTCCCCATTTAAGCTCAGGTTTGAAGTAACTTAAAAGAAAAGCAGCCGTCCCGATTAAACAAAAAAAAAAAAAAAAAGGAAAAAAGATTTCATGGACAGCCCTTCTCGTCTAATTATGAAAAGCCCGTCGTTTGGGGGTGGCGTTGTTTCTGGGGTCGGTGGGGGTGGGGCAGGCATAGACCTCTAGGGCAGTCACACACTCCCCCGCCCCCTATAAGGCCGCGAAGCAGCCCTAGGGCCGGCCGGGGTCACGCCCCAGGGCAGGGTTGTCCCAGGCGGGGGTCTCAGACGACCCCCATCCTGCCTGTACCCCATGCCAATCCTCGCTGGGTGCCCGGAGTGGAGTAGAGGAGGAAGGGGGCGGGCAGCAGACGCGGAAAAGTGGCTGCTCTTGCTTCGGAGGAAGTAGACCCCCCTCCCAAGGGTTTAGGATGAAAATAGCTTCTTCCTCTTTACCCTTCCTGGCCCCCAGCCCATTCTGTAAGTCTGTCCCCTGTTTCCCGCGCCGCGGTAATTCGGTCCCTTCACTGATCTTTACCCGGCCATCAAGGATGGATGGCTCGGCTGTCCGGGGGCCAGCATTCCACGCGCCGCCAGAGCCTCCGGAGACCCTCGCCTCGGCCTCCGCAGGGGCGGCGCACCAGCAACTCCGGCAATTCCGGCGACTTCCAACCTCCCCACACCCAGTTAGCTGAGAGCATCACAATTCCCGGAGCTCCTACTTTAAGTCCCTTTAGGGAAGACTGTCACCTGGGAACCCTGATCCCCCGGCCCAGAGGTTCCCCTGGCCCCAGTTTGTCCCCAGATTCCTTGGGAAAGGCGGGGGCGCAATTAGTTTCTTCCAATTAGTTTCCCCTCTTTGTATGGAGCCCATTCAAACTGTGGAATGTAATCCTCCGCGCGAGGGGAAAAGTAGTCCCGACCTTGCATTCAATTTCTATGCTCGTGTCTGCACATTTTACTTTTTAAACCCGACGGGACGCTCGGTGGGGGCCTTTGGAGAATGTGGGGGCAGAGGACGCGGGAGGCGCGCAGAGGTAGGAGAGGTGGGGGCCGCCGCAGGGGGAGGGGCAGGGAGGGCAGCTAACTCCTCGCTATTGCCTAGAGAGATGGATCATGGGGCGTAGAGAGATTGCAAACCTCAAACCACGTACAGTGGGCGATACGCGTCAACCGAACCTAACCAACGGAAGCCCAGAGCCTCCCCCTCCCCGCTCTCCCGCCCCGGGCCCCTAGACGGACAGGCGCCTAGAGCCAACCCGGCCGCTGCTCACTGTCCGAATTCCAGAAGAGCCAATGGGAACGCGGGGGGCGGAGCCATCGCGCGCTGTGTTGGGCTGCGCGCGGCCCTCCCTCCTCTCACCCAAGCTCCGCCCCTCCCCCCGCCCCTCCCGCTCGCTGCTCCGGGAGTAGTTAGTGCCAGTGAAGTGCGGGCGGCGATGAGAGCGAAAGTTGCGCTGGGTTTGGCGTTGGGGGCTTGAAGCGGCTCCACGCTCCGACCGTCCGGGCCTCCCCCCGCGCCAACTTGCGCGCGTGGGCTCCGGCCGCGCTCGCTCAGCCCCGCGCCCACCCGCGCCCCCTCCCCTCGGCCCGGCGCCCCCTCCTCAGAAGCCGCGGGCCCCCGCCACTTTCTCCCGGCCCCGGCCCCCGTCGATGCCGGCCATGGTGGAGAAGGGCCCCGAGGTCTCAGGGAAGCGGAGAGGGAGGAACAACGCGGCCGCCTCAGCTGCTGCCGGCTCGGCCGCCGCCGGCTCGGCCGCCTCCGCCCCGGCCGCCCGCGCCTCCGCCCCGGCCGTCCCTGCCTCCGCCTCCGCCTCGGCCGCCGCCGCCCCCAATAATGGCCAGAATAAAAGTTTGGTGGCGACTGCACCCAATGGCAACAGCAGCAGCAACTCCTGGGAGGAAGGCAGCTCTGGCTCGTCCAGCGACGAGGAGCACGGTAGGTGGCAGCCGCCCCAGGCTCCCGGGCTCCCGGACCCCTGCAGTCCCGCGGCCCCGCTGACCACCGTACTCTCCTTCCCCCGCAGGTGGCGGCGGCATGAGGGTCGGACCCCAGTACCAGGCGGTGGTGCCCGACTTTGACCCCGGTGAGTAGCCCTCCGGGCCGGGGACCGCACGCCGAGCCCCTCGACGGCCGAGGGGCTGGGATGAGTGAGACTCTCCAGCCCTTGGGGAACCCGAGGGGCGGGAGCACATCGACAACTTTTCTTTTTGTGTGTGTTCGCCCTGCCGTCCGCGGGGAGAACAGCAGGGCGAGAACGAGGAGGAACACACGCACACGCGTGTTCTGCAAACGTGCCTCTGCACACGGGGGAGGCCCAGGTCGCCCCCAGTCGGGCCGGTACAGCTGCCCTCCTGCGCCTCCAAGGACTGGAGGCGGCACCGGTGGCGGCCACACCTGGCTTTGGGGACTGTGGGGGTCCTTGCGTCCAGGTGAGCTGCTCCTCGGCCGGGAGTAGAGGTGGCAGTGCCGGAGAGTTAGCGTCCTGCGAGCGCCCCGTACTTAGGAGATCCGCGGAGATCCGCAGAGACCCCTTTCTCAGAACACTTACCCAGTGTTGCCCTACATGCTTTCCCCCCTTCGCCAGCCCCCGGGCTCTTGCTGGCTCCTGACTCTGCTCCTATCCTGAGGACAAGTAGAATAACGACCCCAAAATGAGTTAATAAAAGAAGCATGTTTTCTAGAGGACGCCTGCTTGGGGCTCGTGTGTGGCGGTTCGATTTTAAGACCTATTTTGTAAATGTGGGCAATTCCTTTATTTCCCTTTTTTTTTTCTGGAGGAAGAGATTGTGAAAGTGTAGAACCATTAGAACCTTTAGCCTAACAAATGATTTCCACCTACAAGAAATCCCTACACCCTAGAATGGCACATTTACTTCCCTTTCTACTGCTATTCAGTGTGGAAGAAAATTTAAAGTGGTAGAAGAAGAACAATCTTGTCAGACAAAGGAATTCGTCACATTTTAATGCGTGAGATTTTAGCCCATTCTTTATAACACTGTCTTTAAAGGTTGTTGGTGTAGAAAATGTTTGAAAGGACGTGGGTTTTAAGATACAAAATTCAAAAGAGCATCATGTTTGTAAAAGGTGAACAGTCCCCTCTGGTTGGAGGGTTTTAGAAATGGAGGTTCTCCATGTAAATTAAAACACTAGTTTATTTGAAAAAATAAGTGCATAAATGCTTTTCCTTGGAAACAAGACTGCAGAAAATTACAAGGATCTGGTCTTTGAAAAGGCGATTTCTCTTAAGCTGTTATTAAGGTACTAAACTCTGGATGTACTTGGAAGTGAAAATAATGGGGGTCTTGGGTGAGTTCTTGAGCAGTTTGGAAATAAATGAGTTTTTCCTAATTTGTTTTCTGAGTTTTGGTTTGTTGATGTAAATTTCTTAAATTTATGTAGTTAACACCCATGATTATATTTGTTTTAAATCCATGTTAGCGTTTTTTGATAGTTTCCCCTTCCCCCACATTTTCCTTTTTTGGTAGTCACTTCTCTTCAGGCTTTTTCTCTTCTATGGCTGGCTTCTCCATTCCTTGATTGGCCACCAGGGGAAGCATACTGTTTTTTTGGTTACAGTTGACCCTATCTTCATTTTGTAGGTCAAGTCTGTCTTTGCTTTAGTATGCAGAACATAAAGCTTGTCACCAAGTTTCCCTCACCTAGTTTTTTAAAATCAACTGGCACAAATCTTTAAGTTGGTTAATCTTTGATACATGTTTGTTATGTTAATTTTGAATGCTTTATTTAAATATGGCAGGTGTGACTAAGGAAAAGGGCCCATTTGATGACAATAGGAATTAGATTTTGGACATTATCTAAATATGGTTGTCTTTCTCTGCATTGTTGGTAATAAGTCTGATTTCTTTTTTTTTTT
>NW_003852544.1:1045081-1046947 GCF_000181295.1 Otolemur garnettii
GCTGTTCTTTTGTTGCAGTTTGGCCGGTGCTGAGTTTGCACCCGCCACCCTCTGTATATGGGGCTGGTGCCCTACCTACTGAGCTACAGGCGCCGCCCCAGTGGTTTTTTTAAACATGTGTTTCCATTGAAAGTCTAAGAAAAAGGGAGACTTCCATTTTGGAATAGAAATGGTATGGTATGTTGGGTTTCATAGCAAAAAATTTTGTGGGATTTTAGACTTGAGATAGTTTTTTTCCCTGAGTGTAAGTTAGGAAACACAAGGAATTGAGGGAGTGATTATTACTGCTTTTCTTCCTGCCTGAGTTTTGAGTGCATCTTTGTTTTTCTACCAGAACTTGGTCAGGTGGACAAAAAACTCATCATAAAGCTTTTTTTCTATTTTTAACAAGTGCTTAAAAAAATTATAGTAAAGGTGTGTGAGTTGAAATTGATTTTAATTTTTTTTTTTTTTTTTTGAGACAAGAGTCTCATGCTGTCACCCTGGGTAGAATACCATGGCATCACAGCTCACAGCAACCTCAAACTTGGCTCAAGCGATTCTCTTGCCTCAGCCTGCTAAGTAGCTGGGACTACAGGCCCCTGCTGCAATGCCTGGCTATTTTTTTTTGTTGTTGTTGCAGTTGTTACTGTTGTTTTTTTAGCTGGCCTAGGCTGGGTTGAAACCCACCAGCCTGAGTGTATGTGGCTGGTGCCCTACCCAGTGAGCTATGGGCGCCACCTTTAGAATTTTTTTTTTTATTTTTAAGAAACAAGAGTCTCACTTTTTGTTGCCCTCGGTAGAGTGCTGTGGCATCGCAGCTTACAGCAACCTCCAGCTCTTGGGCTTAGGCGATTCTCTTGCCTCAGCCTCCTGAGTAGCTGGGATTACAGGTGCCTGCCATAATGCGTGGCTATTTTTGTTGCAGTTTGGCAGGGGCTGGCGCCTTACCCACTGAGCCACAGGCACCACCCAAACTTTAATTTTCTTTTTTTTAAGTCAGATTTTCCTTATTTGCAGTGTCCCAACTTGATTTTATTTACCTTTGAAGCAAATGGTTGGAGCTAAGACATTTCCTACATAGTTCAAGAAAGATTTAATTCTGTTGTACTTCACAAATAGTGAATGAAATGGATAGAACATCTTAGTGCTGAAATGCTGATTTTAGATTTCTTGTGATATAATTAAGACAGACTAGATCAGTACAGGATGGCATAGCTTGGTAATTAAAATACTATCTGTTTTTAAGGAAAGAAAAGTTTTACCAATTAGAGATAAAAACAAAAATCAAAGTGCAGCCCTACACGTTGAACTTAGGCTTTGTTCTCGCGTGTGGTGTCTAGACTGCCCATCCTCTTGCTGCCATAGGGTATTCTGAATTGTCATTGATTTCTTTCGGAATTTGGTAGTAATCGGATAAAGAGGAGAATGCTTATCTATCCTATCTCTGGTTAGTTCTTTCCTACACTAACAAACCATCATTTACTTTGAAATGAGTAGTGCTTTTCTATACAAAAATGTGAATGCTCCCATGCTCTTAACCAATAAGCATGCAAAGGGAAATTATAGCTTCTCTTTTTATTTTTTTTTTGGCTGGGGCTGGCTTTGAACCCGCCACCTCCTGCATATGGGGCCAGTGCCTTACTCCTTTGAGCCACAGGCACCGCCTAGCTTCTCTCTCTTTTTTTTTTTTAATTAAAGGGTGAGGTGGCTCATGCCTATAATCCTAGCATTCTGAGAGGCCGAAGTGGGTGGATTGCCTGACCTCACAGATTTGAGACCAGGCTGAGCTAGAGTGATACCCTGTCTCTTAAAAAAAAAAAAAAAGGCATTGTGGTGGGTGCCTGTAGTCCCAGCTACTTGGGAGGCTGAGGCAAGAGAATTGCT
>NW_003852544.1:1046967-1048007 GCF_000181295.1 Otolemur garnettii
CCTGTAGTCCCAGCTACTTGGGAGGCTGAGGCAAGAGAATTGCTTGACCCCAAGAGTTTAAAGTTGCTGTGATCTGCAACTTAACAGCGCTCACAGGCTCCATCATAGTAGCTCACTGCAGCCTCAAATTTCTGGGTTTAAGCAGTCCTGCTGCCTCAGCTTCCTAAGTAGATGGACTGATAATCACGTGTCAGGTAATTTTTTAAACTTTTTGTAGAGATAGAGCCTCACTGTTGCCAGTGCTGGTCTGAACTCCTGGCCTTAAGCTATCCTCTCACTTCAGTGTTCTAAAGTACTTGGATTACAGGTGTGAGACACTCACTGCACCTGGTCTATTGCCAATATATTTCTCGTTTGTTTAGTACTCTTCTTTGTTGTCTCCAACTAAAGGAGCGCGGTGATAAGATTTTAAGGTTGGCTCAGATTATTTGTTTTCTGGAACATGTTATGTCAACTTTTATTCTCAGTTGGTTTCCAGTATCATACTTCACTAATATTAAAATTAGGATTCTACAGAAGAGCCGGCTGGTGGCTGCACGGTGGCTCACGCCTGTAATCCTAGCACTCTGGGAGTCCAATGTGGGCAGATTCCTTGAGCTTATGAGTTCCAGACCAGCCTGAGCCAGAGTAAGACCCTGTCTCTGAAAACAGCCAGGTATTGTGGTAGGCACCTGTAGTCCCAGCTACTTGGATGGCTGAGATAAGAGAATTGCTTAAGCCCAAGAATTTGAGGTTACTGTGAGCTAAGGTGTCATGGCACTCTACTGAGGGTGACAAAGTGAGACTCTGTCTCAAAAAAAAAAAAAAAAAAGAAGATGGTACAGAAGAGGAACACCAAAGGTGGCGGGATTGAACCTGGCCCCGGCCAAACTGCAACAAAAAATAGCTGGGCGTTGTGGCGTGCACTTGTAGTCCCAGCTACTCAGAGGCTGAGGCAAGAGAAACTCTGTTGTACTTCAGAAATAGTGAATGAAATGGATAGAACATCTTAGTGCTGAAATGCTGATTTTAGATTTCTTGTGATATAATTAAGACAGACT
>NW_003852544.1:1048027-1050674 GCF_000181295.1 Otolemur garnettii
GGCCAAACTGCAACAAAAAATAGCTGGGCGTTGTGGCGTGCACTTGTAGTCCCAGCTACTCAGAGGCTGAGGCAAGAGAATCGCCTAAGCCCAAGAGCTGAAGCTTGCTGTGAGCTATACACCACAGCACTCTACTGAGGGCAACAGAGTGAGACTCTGTTTCTTTTAAAAAAGAGGAAATTTATTAATGGTAAATATTTTTGAGGTAATAGTTATTTTTTAAAAATCCCAACATTGAATACCATATATTTATCTTTTTCCCCCATGACTCCACAAGACATAGATGAATCCCAATATATATTCAATCAGATCTGAAAATTTCTGGATGTCACAGAGTTGTAGAAAAATATTATACTTTCATGTCAAATAGGACAAGATGTCTTGATTTGCTTTCACTGGTGATTCTACATTCCTCTTTGGACACATTCTTTTTTTTTAGGACAGAGCCTCCAGCTGTTGCCCAGGGTAGAGAGTCGTGGCATCACAGCTCACAGCAACCTCTTAACTCCTGGGCTCAAGGGATTCTCCTGTCTCTGCCTCCCAAGTAGCTGGGACTACAGGTGCCCGCCACAACGCCTGGCTATGTTTTGGTTGCAGCTGTCATTGTTGTTTGGTGGGCCTGCGCTGGATTCGAACCTATTAGCTCAGGTGTATGTGGCTGGTACCTTAACCGCTTGAGCCACAGGCGCTGAGCCAAGGACACATTCTTTTCATTGTAAAAAAAAAAAAATAGATGACTTGGCACCTTTAAGTTCAGTGAGTAGGGCGCCGGCCATATACACTGAGGTTGGCAAGTTCGAACCCAGCCTGGGCCTTCCAAATAACAATGACAGCTGCAACAAAAAATAGCCGGGCATTGTTGTGGGCGCCTGTATTCCCAGCTACTTGGGAAGCTGAGACAAGAGAATCACTTGAGCCCAAGAGTCTGCCGTCGCTGTGAGCTATGATGCCATAGTACTCTATGGAGGGTGACAAAGTGAGACTCTGCCTCAAAAAAAAAAATAGATAAGCTAGAATTCACAGGTCATGGAGATGAAAGCTTTGTGATTTAAACATACTTTAAGCCTTAAAATAACGTTCACCCAAGTTAGAGGTAGGAGGGTCCGAGTTTTACCAGGGTAATGATGAATCTTTTTATTTTTATTTTTATTTATTTTTTTTTTTTAAACTTTATTTTTTTATTATTTTTTTTTGTTGTTGCAGTTTTGCCAGGGTTGGATTTGAACTCACCACCCTCAGTATATGGGGCTGACACCCTACTCACTGAGCCACAGGCACCACCCGGTAATGATGAATCTTGTGAATGATTAACTTCATTAGAAATTGTGGTAGGGAGACACCCAAAGCTGGTTGTTAGGAGTTTGAGTATTCTATCTCTGTGTCTGAGAAGGTGATAGAAGGTAGAGAGGTGGTCATTTATCTCCACAGGCCTCACTTTTCTCAATAATGAATTGGGTTTTCATCATAAATAGTCTATGATTATGTCACTTTATAGGTCTTTAAATTCATGTTTCTTTCAGAAGCAATATAGAGTAGACTGTGAGAGTTTGGGTTGTTTGAGTTGTCAATCTTAGTTCAGATTTTGGCAGTGACCCTTCCAACATGTGTTGATTCTAGGCTAGTTTTGCCTTCATTTGTAAAATACAGATAATAGAACTTCATCCTCAAGAGAAGGAATTAACTGAGCTAATCTATGTATAATTTAGGATACCTGAGAAGCTCTGTGGTTTGTTCCCTGGCCCTTGTTTTTGCTGTTGGAGCACAAGCTCAAATTTTCAGGGGTTATACTTCATCACCAGCTTGCTCACTATAGGACCCAAAAGTGACCTGTGATCAGAAGGGCAGTCTTCTTACTTCTCATACCTCCAACTACTCAGCAGGGCAAAAGCTGAGAGGAATAGAGCAGCCTGAACTGTGCTGCTGGAGCTCTGGGCTTAAATGGTAGTGTTGGATTTCCTGACTCAGTAACAACCCTGGGCATGTCTAAAATGTAGGCAATTACTTGGAGTTTATAAAGGTGGAGCCTGTCCCTCAGGGCAGTGCAAGGACAGACTAAAAGTTAAAAAGCAGTAGGGGAGCTGTCAGCCTTTGTTGAAGAAGAAGCCTTCAAATCTCAGCATCTTTCTGCTGTACCAGCTTCTTTCTTGTGTTAGATTTCCTCTCACGAATGAAGCATACTGCCTGGCACTTAAAAGCATTCAGTAAATATTTGCAAAATGTGTATAAAAATTGTGAGACTTGACAGTTAAGTTTGCAGACTTATCCTAGAAAAAAGTTTTACCTCATTGCTGAATATCACTATGGTCACCTTTTCAAAGTATTCCCCTGGGAAGCTAAGCTCAATTGCTAGCACCTAGTCTACCTGTCAGAGCAATTTTGGAACTCTTTTTTTCTGGAATTGACATCAGAGCTGTCGTTGTATTACTCTTAATGTCCTGAATGTCATCAAAATGTCTTTCTTTCATTATTTCCTTCATCTTTTGGTAAAGAAAAAAGTCATTGGGGGCAGATCAGGTGTGTGTGGGGGTGTTCCAATACAGTTATTTGTTGACTGGCTAAAAACTCCCTTGCAGGTGAATGACCTGTGACCTAGTGCATTGTCATGATGCAAAAGTCAAGAATTCTTTTCTTTTTTTTTTTTTTTTTT
>NW_003852544.1:1051957-1056316 GCF_000181295.1 Otolemur garnettii
CAGGCGCCGAGCCTAAAAGCATCTTAAAATAATTTACTTAGGGTCATATGAGGTCAAACTTTTACTTAAGTTTTAGATTTTTTTTTTTTTTTTTTAATGGAGACAGAGTCTCATGCTATGGCCCTTGGTAGAGTGCAATGGTGTCACAGCTCACAGCAACCTTAAACTCTTGGGCTTAAGCGATTCTCTTGCTTCAGCCTCCCAAGTAGCTAGGACTACAGGTGCCCACCACAACTCCCAGCTATATATTTTTTGCTGTTGTTGTTGCTGTTTTAGCTGGCCTGGACCAGGTTTGAACCCACCAGCCTTGGTGTGGCAGTTGCCCTACCCACTGAGTTAACCCAGTTATGGGCACTGGGCAAGCTTTAGATGTTTTAGGGCTTTATCTGGGTGTAATAATTGCTAACAGTATATATGTTCATAATTTTAGAATCAGAAGTAAGAGTTAAACTTTTAGCAATTGAAGTGACAAGATACTGTGCTTAATTTGAATATGCCTTTCTGCAAATCATAACATAGATTAGAATTGTAAAGATAGAATTTTTTTAAAAAGGAAACATTTCAAATAGAACAGTAACTACCACTGTGATTAAACACTGTTAGTGTTTGTTTCGGGTACAGCTATAGTCTAGCCTAATTCCTTTTTTTTTTTTGAGACAGAGCCTCAAGCTGTCCCCCTGGGTAGAGTGCTGTAGCATCACAGCTCACAGCAACTTCCAACTCCTGGGCTCAAGCGAGTCTCCTGCCTCAGCCTCTCAGGTAGACCACAGGTGCCCACCACAACGCTTGGCTATTTTTAGACATAAGGTCTTGCTCTTATTCAGATTGGTATTAACCTGGAGAGCTTAAGACCCAGGGGTCCTCAAACTTTTTAAATAGGGAGCCAGTTCACTGTCCCTCAGACTGTTGGAGGGCCGGACTGTGGGCCTGGGACAAGTTGCCTGCTAAGCAGGACAAGGCAGCGGCGGGAAAAACACCTGGTGGGCCAGATAAATATCCTCGGCAGGCTGCAGTTTGAGGATGCCTGGCTTAAGCAGTCCACCCCCTTCAGCCTCCCAGAGTGCTAAGAATACAGGCATAAAGGTGCTTTTCTTCACCCAAACTTCATGGCGTTAGGTTTATTAATATTTTGAAAATACTATCCTTTTGTGGTTTATATTGGTATTTTTCTTATTAATGGTGAGGTTGAGTGTGTTTTTATATATTTTTCTGCCATTTGGCTTTCCTGTTAATGTATCATTCACTATTTTCTACAGGGTCTAGATCTTTTTCTTATCAGTTTCTGAGTGTGTCTTATACTCCTGGACTCAAGCAATCCTCCTGCCTCAGCCTCCCAAAGTGCTAGGATTGTGGATGTGAGTTACTGAGCCTTTTTCTTTAATACTATTTGTTGGGCTGTGGGGGAGCAGAATAATTGTGTTTCTTTGATTAGGAAGGAATAAAAATATAATTCTAACTGGAGATTGTGCTCAAAGACTGGCCTTGGTACGTAGCACCTTAATATTTGTCATCAAGACCCCTGTTTCTAAGATGAGTGTCACTGAGAATTGATAATTTTTTTTTTTTTTTTTTTGGGAGACAGAGTCTTTTTAAATTTTTTTTAATTTTTTAATTTTTATTTATTTTTTTGAGACAGAGCCTCAAGCTTTCCCCCTGGGTAGAGTGCTGTGGCATCACAGCTCACAGCAACCTCCAACTCCTGGGCTCAAGCGAGTCTCCTGCCTCAGCCTCCCAAGTAGCTGGGACCACAGGTGCCCACCACAACGCCCGGCTATTTTTTGGTTGCAGCCGTCATTGTTGTTTGGCAGGCCCAGGTTGGATTCGAACCCGCCACCTTAGGTGTATGTGGCTGGCGCCTTAGCCTCTTGAGCCACAGGCGCTGAGCCTAGAGTCTTATTTAGGATAGAATGCCATAGCCTAGCCTAGCTCTCACAGCAGTCTCAGACTGCTGGACTCAAGCAATCCTGCCTTAGCCTTCCAAATATTTAGTACTATAGGCTCCTGACATAATGCCCTAATTTTTCTGTTTCTAGTAGAGATGGGGTCTTGCTCTTTGTTCTTGCTCTTGCTCAGGCTGGTCTTGAACTCCTGAGCTCAAGGGATCTGCCTGCCTTAGCCTCCCATAGTTCTGACATTGTAAGCATGGGCAACAGTGCCAGGTTAGTACTTTTTGTTGTTGTTGTTTGAATTAATGTTATTCAGCTTGTTTTGATGAGCTAACTCTTAACTAGTTGATCCAAATTACAGTGCCAGATGACTTGACAAGTTCTGATTTCGGCTCGGTTCCTGTGGCTCAAGCGGTGAAGGCGCCAGCCACATACACCTGAGCTGGTGGGTTCAAATCCAGCCGGGCCCACCAAACAACTGATGGCTGCCAACCAGAAAATAGCTGGGCGTTGTGGCGGGCGCCTGTTGTCCTAGCTACTCAGGAGGCTGAGGCAAGAGACTTGCCTAAGTCCAGGAGTTGAAGGTTGCTGTAAGCTGTGTGACAACACAGTACTCTACGGAGGGCGATAAAGTGAGACTCTGACTCTACAAAAAAAAAAAAAGAAAGAAAAGAAAAGCTCTGATTTCATTTCCACCTAGCATGTAGTTGTAATAGTGTATTAGAGATTAAAGTTATGGCTCTGAATTCTATAATGGTTGGTCAGTTTTCACACAAACTAAAACTAAGTTCAGCTGTCTTATGGAGTTGCCACTGATTATAAGGAAATAGGGATATATAACTTGTTAGCACTAACAGAAAACTCTCAAAGGAATGACCTATCAGTGCCAAATCAGTGTAGTTCTTTCTCTGTGCCAGCTTCGTTAGAATGTGGTGTCTATTAAATTATTTGACCCTTATACCAGATTTATTTCCATTTTCCAGATGAGGAAACAGAGGTACGAGTCGGCTTGGTGTTATGGTTCCAGTGAATAACTTGCCCAGAGTAACCCAGTTTAAGATGCTATCAGCAGGAAAAGGCACCAATATTAGTTTTCATCTATTTATATTTTCAGATAGTGTCTTACTTTGTTGCCCCCAGTACAGTGCAGTGGTGTGATCATAGCTCACTGCAGCCTTGAGCTCCTAGGTTCATGTGATGCTGCCTCATCCTCCTGAGTAGCTGGACCTATAGGTGCACATCATGCCCAGCAAATATTTCTAGTTTTGGTAGAGACAGGGTCTCGCTATTGCCCAGGCTGAGAGCACTATTATTTTTTATATTGCTAAGAAAGGAAAAGCTTCAACAAAATACCATTAATTGTAAATTGCAATTGGATTTCAATCTAGTGTATTTTAGGGGGAGTCAGCCAGAAACCCTATTTTAAAAAAACCACTTAGGAGCAGTGCTTTATTGGGTCAGTTGATTAGTTATTTCCAGGTGGCCCCAAGTGTTATGTGAGTTTTATGTGTAAGGTTGCCAGGGCCAGTTTCATTTCCAGTTATATTCTTCTTTTTTCTCGCAGTAAAAACATAGATGAAATGATTGGGGACAAATAGGATTGAGTTGCTTTATTTCTCCATATATGTTGAAATAGTAATATTCAGAGCTTAGAATACAGTTGGAGATTTTATTATTTATTTGAGATAGGGTCTTGTTCTCCTGCCTAGTGCTGGAATGCAGTGGTCTGATCATAGCTAGCCCACTGCAGCCTTGAACTCCTGGGCTCAAGCAATCTTGCCTCAGCCTCCTGAGTGGCTAGGACTACAGGTGCATACCATCATGCTCTGGTAATTTTTCTATTTTTGCAGAGATGGAGTCTTGCAATTTTGTCCAGGCTAATCTCAAACTCCTGGCCTCAGGTAGTCCTCTGGGATTACAAGTGTGAGCCAATGTGCCCAGCCCAGTTGTAGTATTTCTTTTTCTTTTTCTTTCTTTTTTGAATATTTTTATTTTTTTATTTTTCTTTTTCACTTTCAGGTAAAATGATTTTGACCAGTTGGAATATTTTTGAGGGGAGCAATTTCTTTTTTTTTTTACTATTATTAAATCATAAATGCATAAATCATGTATACATTAATGCATGTATGGGGGACAATGGAGGGGAGCAATTTCCTGTGATTGTGTGATTGAAGGTTATCAAATAAGTCATGTACTGAATAATGAGTGACATTTTGGTCAGGGATAGTGGTCCCCTAAATTTACGATGGAGCTGAAAAATTTCTGTTGCCTATTAACATTGTCTATCCTTTGTGCAAGGGTGTGTAGCATTACTCATACATTTGTGATGATGCTGATGTAAGCAAACCTACCACACTGCCTGTTGTATAAAATGTCTAGTACTGACAATTACGTATGGTATATAATACTTGATAATAAATGACTGCATTACTGGTTTATGTATTTACTGTACTATACTTTTTTTTTTTTTTTT
>NW_003852544.1:1056492-1063403 GCF_000181295.1 Otolemur garnettii
TTTGGCGGGTCCGGGCTGGATTCGAACCTGCCACCTTAGGTGTATGTGGCTGGCGCCTCAGCCGGTTGAGCTACAGGCGCCAAGCCTATACTTTAATCATTATTTTAGAGTGTACTTCTTTTCCTTAGAGAAATGAAGTTTATTGTAAAACAGCCTCAGGTCCTTCAGGAAATATCCAGAAGAAGGCATTGTTTTCATAATAGGTGACAGCGGCTCCATGTGTGTTATTGCTATTGAGGACCTTCCAAAGGGACAAGAAATAGAGATGCAAGATAGTGATGCTGGTGATTCTGACCCTTTGTAGGCCTTGGGTAATGTGTGTGTTTATGTCTTAGTTTTTAGCAAAAAAGTTTACAAAGCAAAGAAACCTAAAAGTTTTTAAAAATAGAAAAGGATAGCTTGATTTTAGCCAAAAGGCTGAAAAGCTGTAGAATGATGGTATTAGAAAATATTTTTGGCTGACGGTGGTGGCTTATTTCTATAATCCTAGTACTCTGGAGGCTGAGGCCAGTGGATTGCTTGAGCTCTGAAGTTTGAGACCAGCCTGAGCAACAGTGAGACCCTGTCTCTACTAAAAATAGAAAAACTAGCCAGGCATTATGTTGGGCACCTGTAGTTCCAGCTGTGGTTGAGGCTGAGGTAAGAAGATCATCTGAGCCCAGGAGTTTGAGGTTATTGTGAGCTATGATGATGCCATGGCAATCGACTCCAGAGCCACAGAGTGAGGCTCTATCCCCTCCCCCCCCACAAAAAAAACAAACTTTTTTTGTATATTTGTAAAGTGTGTGGTCAAAGCTCAGTGTTATTATTACAGGTGTCAAAAAGTAAAAAGTTTACAAAACAAAGTTATGGTAAGCTAAGCTTAATTTTATTATTGAGGAAAGAAATTTTTTTTTTACTAATTTAATGTGGTTTAAGTATGTAATGTTCATAACATATACAGTGGTGTACATTAATGTCCTAGTCATTTGCATTCACTCATCACTCACTCATTGACTTAGCAAGAGCAACTTCTGATCCTGCAAGCTCCATTCATAGTAAGTACTCTCCCTACACAGGTATACAGTTTTTTTTGTGTACTGTATTTTTACTGTACCTTTCCTATGTTTAGTTATACAAACTCCATTACAGTTAGAATTGCCTACAGTATTCAGTGTGGTAACTTTATTGATCTGTAGCCTAAAAGCAACAGGCCATATTTTATAGTCTAGGTATATTGTACTAGGTTATACCATCTAGGTTTGTATAACTTCACTCTGTGATGTTTGCATGATGGACTCAACTAATGATGTGTTTCTCAGAAGGTATCCCTGTTATTAAGCAATGCGTAACTGTGCAATATTATGTAGGATACCCTGGAGCTTTAACTGTAACATTTAGGTATCTTCTGTTGCTGCCCACCTCCATATGTTTACATTGAATTTGAGCTGTGAAATGAATTTAAGAACCATGTCTTTAATAAAGTGTGGAATGATGAATTAAAATATTTGAGAAAATATTTTTTTTACAACTCTAGGTTTCACCCATACAGCAGACGTAACTTTCTGGTTATTGTTCTGCAACTAGTTTTGCTCCCTTGTATGTTATTCCCATTCTCTTTCCACCCACCAAAAACCAAACAAACCCCTTCCCCCACAAAAACCAACATGTATTCACTTGGCCCTTGAACAATTTGGGGGCCAGCAATGCTGACCCCCTGTGTAGTCAGATAAAATTTTCGACTCCCCCAAAACTCTGCTAATAGCCCACTATTGGCTAACAACCTTATTGACAATATGATTGATTAACATGTTTTATATGTTATATAAATTATATACTATATTCTTACAATAAAGTGTGGAAAAATTATTAAGAAGATCACACCCAGGAGTGGTAGCTCACACCTGTAATGCCAGCACTCTGGGGGCCCAGGTGGGAGGATCCCATGAGCCTAGGAAACCATCCTGAGCAAGAGTGAGACCCTGTCTCTACAAAAAATAGAAAAAATTAGCCGGCCATGCTGGTGTGTGTCTGTCAAGTCCTGGCTTGGCTACTTGGGAGACTGAGGCTGGAGGACCCCTTGAACCCAGGAGTTTTGAGTGCTGTGAGCTATGATAAAACGTTCTAGCCTGGGTGACAAGAGTGAGACTCTGACCCCCCCACCCCCAAGTTTTTTAAATAAAAAAGAAGAGGCTCGGCGCCTATAGCTCAACCGGCTAAGGCGCCAGCCACGTACACCTAAGGTGGCGGGTTCGAATCCCCAGCCCGGACCCGCCGAACAACAATGACGGCTGCAACCAAAAAATAGCCAGGCGTTGTGGCGGGCGCCTGTGGTCCCAGCTACTTGGGAGGCGGGAGGCAGGAGACTCGCTTGAGCCCAGGAGTTGGAGGTTGCTGTGAGCTGTAATGCCATGGCACTCTACCCAGGGGGACAGCTTGAGGCTCTGTCTCAAAAAAAAATAAAAAAGAAGAAAATCATAAAGGAGAGAAAATATTTTTCCTATTCTGTATCATTATTCATTATCTTTTTTTTTTTTTTTTTTTGAGACAGAGCCTCAAGCTGTCCCCCTGGGTAGAGTGCCATGGCTTCACTGCTCACAGCAACCTCTAACTCCTGGGTTCAAGCGAGTCTCCTTCCTCAGCCTCCCAAGTAGCTGGGACCACAGACACCCGCTACAGCGCCTGGCTATTTTTTGGTTGCAGCCATTATTGTTGTTTGGCGGGCCCAGGCTCTGGATTCGAACCTGCCACCTTAGGTGTATGTGGCTGGCGCCTTAGCCGCTTGAGCCACAGGCGCTGAACCCATTATCTTTAAATTTATCATTATTCGTTATCTTTAAGTTGAATAGTCTGAGGAGGAAAAGGAGGGGTTGATCTTAGTGCCTTGGGTGGCAGAGTGGATATGGGCAGTTTACATCTTATAGTTCAAGGGTCAGCTATGTATTTTTTTTTTTTAATTTTGCTTTCAATTACAACTGGCTTTCACTCATCTTAGTTTGAAGTTGTTTTTTAAAAAAATTTTTTTTTCTTTCTTTAGTGATTCCCTTGCCCTTTGCCTTCCAAGTAGCTGAGACTACAGGCACCCGCCACAACGCCCGGCTTTTTTTTTTTTGGTAGAGGTGTGTTCTTACTCTGGCTCACTCCGGCTCAGGATAGTCTCGAATCTCTGAGCTCGGATTGTCCACCCACTTCTGCCTCTCACAGCACTACAGGCTTGAGCCACCACGCCTAGCCTCAGCTGTGTTTCTTTATTAGGTAATTTTGTTCTATTTTTTTAAAGACCAGCATATACTTAAAGTGAATTATTCTAATTGACTCAATTGTGAGGTTTGCCATATTTGATTTGATCATAGCATAATTTCACTATGGCCTAGTTTAAGGATTGATTTTAAAGGCTTGGTTTGTACGTAAACCTTGGGCATTTCTCTGAGTCTGTGAGTCTGAAATTAGCTATGCTTCAGCAGTTTCATCTAATGGCCATTGAATACTACCTTAATGGTCTTAGGTCCGAAGAGGTTTAATTTAAATTTTAGGGTTGGCTCAGAATTCATATTCACTTGAATGTAGAGTATTTCTGTCTTGTTTTATACACACTAGCACTGAAGATTATACCTATATGGCATAGAAGCTTCTAGGATTGGTTTGCTTTCAGAGTTATTGAGAATATAGGGAAGTCAGGGTAAGAGGAGAGAAGAGTAAGTATTTACCTAGTCTGGCCTTAGTGTCAGAGTCTTCTGGGACTGGTGTCATGTACTTCTGGGTTATTAGAGGGTGGTAGCATAGTTTTTTTAGCCACCAAAGTTTGTTTTGCATATCTTAAGCCTTATCTGTCAAATTTGTCATAGCTGAACAGTGGTTCTGAGTTTTACAAGAGTGTGTGCTTGGTTGGGTGACTTTGAGGCATTTTATAATGGGCATTTGATAATTAAGTACCAAGAGCAACTATTTAAGAAATAGGGACTCAAGGAAATAGGGGCTTTTAAGGTGCAGTTAATGACTGGTTTTCCACACTTTCTATGTATTCTAATGAATTCGTATGAATTAGACAAGCACATCTTGCATAGTTCCTTTTTTTGGAGACAGAGTCGCACTCTGTTGTTGAGACAAGAGTGCCATGGCATCAGCCTAGCTCACACCAACCTCAGATTCCTGGGTTCAAGCGATCCTCCTGCCTCAGCCTCCTGAGTAGCTAGGGTATTAGGTGCCTGCCAGAATGCCGGCCTAATTTTTCTATTTTCAGTAGAAATGAGTCTTGCTTTGCACGGGCTGTTCTCTAACTCCTGAGCTCAAGGAATCCTCCCGCCTGGGCCTCCCTGAATGCTAGGATTACTGATGTGAGCCAGTAGGCCCATCCTAACCATTTCAAAGTAACCAGTTAGGCAGTATTGTGCAGCTGTCACCTCTTTGTAGTTCCAAACATTTTCTTCACCCCAGAGAAAAATCTCTAATTCATTACATTAAGTATGAGTTACTTGTCATTCTTGCACTCTCCGCAGCCCCTGGCAATAGCTAGCCTCCTTTTTGTCTCTCTGGGTTGGTTATTCTAGATATTTTATATGAAGGGTTATGTATCTGGCTTCTTTCACTTAGCATAATGTTTTTGAGGTTTATATACATTGCAGGTGTCAGTCTTTTTTTTAATTTTATAGGTAAAATTCCACTTTTGTGTATCAAGATGTGTAATTTGTTTATCCATTCATTTGTTGATGGACATTCGGGTTATTCCCCCCCACCCCCCTTTTTTTTTGAGACAGAGCCTCAAGCTGTCTCCCTGAGTAGAGTACTGTGACATCACAGCTCACAGCAACCTCCAACTTCGAAGCTCAAGCAATTCTCCTGCCTCTGCCTCCCAAGTAGCTGGGACTGCAGGCGTCGTTGTTTGGTGGGCCTGGGCTGGATTCGAACCTGCCAGCTCAGGTGTATGTGGCTGGCGCTATAGCCGCTTGAGCCACAGGCGCCAAGCCATTGCCACCTTTTGATATTGTGAACAGTGCTTCTGTAAAACAATTGTGTACAGCTATTTATCTGTTTTCATTTTGGGGGAAGGTAATATATACATTTAGGAGTGGAATTATTGTGGCTGAACCATTTTACTCTCCCACAATCAAGGTGTGAGGGTTCATTTTTTCCTGCATCCTTGCTAACACTTTGTTCTGTTTTTTAGAATATTGATAAGTTAACATTCAACTCCTGAGTTGATTTATTAAGCAGAGAGATGTTCATTATATCCTTTTGGTGTATTTAGGGCAATATTCAAGGAATTAGAATAGAGAATTAAAATCCATTGTCTGCCCATAAGGAGTTAAGTCTAGTACAGGAGCTGAATTATAATGAACTGTGAAAATTCTGTTGACAGTGTACGGAAGTTACTATGAGACCTGGTGTAATGGGGTCACTTATATCCTTCCTGTGGTGGAGGGTGGGGAATCAACGATACTAGGGAGAAGTTTTAGATGAAATGGTCCTTTGGAGCCATGCATTACACAGTAGCAGTTATTTTTTATTATTATGTTTTTTGTAGAGACAGTCTCACTTTATTGTCCTCGGTAGGGTGCTGTGGTGTCACAGCTCACAGCAACCTCCAACTCCTGGGCTTAGGCGATTCTCTTGCCTCAGCCTACTGAGTAGCTGGGACTACAGGCACCCACTACGCCCGGCTGTTTTTTGGTTGCAATTTGGCTGGGGCTGGGTTTGAACCTGCCACCCTCATCATATGGGGCCGGTACTCTACCAGCTGAGCCACAGGCACCGCCCAACAGTAGCAGTTATTTAGTCAGTTTTAAAATTATCATGAGATAAAGTTATAATGCTGTAAGTATCGTTTTGAAAATTCTAATTTTTCTTAAATTTCAGTCTAGAGTTTCTGTTTAATTATCTAGAGCTTTGTTATAGACAGTAATATAGCCTCTGGCTACATATAACTATATTTAGGTTAATTAAAATAAAATAAAATTTAAAATTCAGTTCTTCTGTAACACAGTATAGCAACTATATAGTTACTGGCTGCCATTTTGGACTGCTCAAATAGAACTGTCATTCCAATAAAATCAATTGGGTAGCAATGGTAAAGGTTCTGATGGGCTGAAAGCTTCATTATTAATAATTTTTTATAATTAGTGCAGAAGGCTTGCTTCTTATCAAGGTGCATGATGAAATTTGAGATTGGTAAAGCAGATAAAATTATGTTGGCTTTTTACTGAATTTCTCTTGTGGGATATTTGTTAAAATACTGCTATTAAGGTGTTCCAAATAAAATTCTTAAAAAGCAAGTAGAAATGGAAAGCTTAGGAGAGCTTTAGTTTTTGAGATGGTTATTAATATTTCACACCTAATTTTTTTTTCTTTTTTGACAGGGTCTCACTTTGTCGCCCCTAGTAGAGTGCTGTGGCATCTTAGCTCACAGTAACCTCAGACTCTTGGGCTCAAGCAATTCTCTTGCTTTAGCCTTCCAAGTAGGTGGGACTACAGGCTCAATGCCTGGCTATTTTTAGAGATGGGGTCTCGCTCTAGCTCAAACTGGTCTCAAACCTGTGAGCTTAGGTCAGGGGTCCTCAAACTTTTTAAACAGGGAGCCAGTTCACTGTCCCTCAGACCGTTGGAGGGCTGGACTGTGGGCCCTGGGACGAGTGGCTGCTACGCAGGACAGGCAGCGGCAGCAGAAACACTGGCGGGCTGGATAAATGTCCTCTGTGGGCCACAGTTTGAGGATGCCTGGCTTAGGTGATCTGCCCACCATGGCCTCCCAGAGTTCTAGGATTACAGGCGTGCCTGGCCTACACCTAGTGATTATAATTATTATTATTATTTTTTTTTGAGACAGTCTCAGTTTGTCGCCCCTGGTAGAATGCTGTGGCATCATAGCTCACAGCAACCTCAAACTCTTGGGCTCAAGCAATTCTCTTGCCTTAGCCTCCCTAGTAGCTGGGACTATA